>NC_064878.1:62638548-62793548 GCF_943734665.1 Anopheles aquasalis | reverse complement strand
GGTGGTCTCCTGGTTATGTACCGATCCCTATCCCTTTTGCTGCTATTGTTTACGATCCGCACGATGATGCTGGCCCGAGTAAACCGATAAATATGGCACCTGGGCCGGTCGGTCGGATGTTTACCGGGCTGCACTCTGCTGCTCACGTGTACGGTGGCCGTTTGCCGGCCGGTAAACAAGTGCCAGAGGGAAGGGATCATAAAATTCCTCAGCTTTCCGGAAACGCCTGGAAGCTGGAAGCGTGCTCCAACCAACCCTACAAAGAGAGAGAGAGAGAGAGAGATCACGTTCCACAACGGGTCCGCTGATGATAAGAGTCGCTCCCATGCGATTGTTGTTATGAAGCCGCATCGCGATGAGATGAGTCCAGCGGGGACCACCAGCTGGCGTGGCCGCTGTTCTCGCGAGTCCCAGTGCCAGGCGATCACCAGCAGCACCAGCAGCACCGGCTAGGTGATAAGTGGCCGGGTAAACAACGTTGCATAAGCGCGCCCAGCGATCGCGCTCGTCTCCACTTCCCTCCCACCCCCCCCCCCTTTTTTCCCTCACTCCGCACTTCCGAATTACCGCTAGCGCTAGACGAGCCACCAGCAACATTGTTGCCAGCGAACGGGTGTGCGAGCTCTGGGTCGCTTGGCTCGATCGCGCAGCAAGGTTGCCTCTCCTCGATCATCGTCATTAACCCACTTTGCGGGTATTGTGCAGGTTACAGATGGAAAAGGGAGCCATGGAGCGACGGAGCGAAGGAGATTATTTGCAAAACAAATCGATCCACGGCCGAACCCGCGGGCCGCTGCGGTGCGTTGGTTTTTGTGGTTAGCAGCTGCGCTACACGCCCTCCCCCCAGTTCCATGACAGCAAAGTTCGCGATGATGATGATGATGATGAGGACGGACGACGGTGGACGGAAGTTTGAACATCGTAGCACCGGCAATCATTAAGCAGTGACACGGTACTGGCGAGGGAAACGTGATCGTGATCGCGGCCTAGAACAGGTGACTACTGATTGATAAGCAAGACTTCAGAAGACTCGATTCCTGTTTTGCATGGCTGGACCATCAACCAAAACGCGATGATAACATTCGATCTGGTTCAAGTTCATCCTTCATCCTTTTTATTCCCTTTTCGAACGTCCATTATGTCAAGCATCGAGCAGTGTTTCTCCTGAGTCTCCCATGGATCCGGACAACCGCAACAAGTGTATGATGAGTAATTTATTCCAGAATGAGCGTACCAGAACCAGAGGAAACGAGCTGTTATCAAACACACACAGAGTCGTACAAGCCGGCCGGTAACGAGCTGTTACCAGGAATCCGGTAGTTTCATTCGCGCACCCTGAAGGGGCAAGGCAACTCGTTCATTGGCCATCAATCATTTTATGGCGGGGCGACCGACCCCACAAAAACCAGACAGCTTCCAGACAATTCCTCCCGCTATGTAGCGCGAGAGTGAGAGAGAATCATTATCATACCACCACACACCCTGCTGGTCTGATGTCCGATATCACGCAGCAGCAGCGTGTGATAATGATTATCTCACATGGAATGAATTTGAATTTGCAGTCCACCCCCTCTCATGGGTTAGGGGGGTGGTGTTGTGTCAATATTTGGCCTTCCTAGTGCCATCTGGAGGACTTGTTGGACAGACTCGCTCTTGCGGAGAGTGCTGCGACCGTTACTGGTGGATCAGAAACAAAAAAATGAAGAGAAAGTATCCGGCGCCCCGTGTCAGCTGTCCTTGCAGATGGTATCCCGGATGGTTCCACGGTTCTTAAGCTGGCCGGGTTCAGCTGGTTAATTTAAGGGGCGCGAGAAAGCGCACCTCTGCTTCTTGGAGACATGTTTTTGTTTTATCGGAGAACCACGACACCTTGTGTCTTTGTGTGTGGAAATGAACTGGACAAAGTGCTTGAATTGCTTCGAAAAAAAAGCGAACGTTACGATGGCACGATGCCAGGACCACCAATTCGCACACACGTCATCCTTGGGGATGCAGGATGTTTTACGAGCTAGAAAAGGCCCCTCATAAAGTTTTACGATGAGCTGCCATGTGGGGATCTGCTTCGTACGCGATGCGCCATTAGTCCATCCGTCGGTCCGTCCGCCATCGATGCACCAGATGTGCACCAGCAGCAGTTTTGGCAAGCGGACGAATGTGCCAAAAAGCCATCGTTGTGCACAGTAGTGGTCTGGTTTACAATTCGAGCACGATCGAGTCCCTTCCTTATTGCATTGGAGGCTATTCAAGACGGCGTTCCATGTGCAATACAAGCACCGTAGTCGATGCATTTATTGCATCAACATGCCTTAGAGTGGCCGCAAACGGGAACGCAGCGCGCTGGGATCCAAGGTTAGAACCGGAGATCAACTTCCGGATGCGCCACGTGATCTTACTAATTCCTGTAATCCCTCTCATTGTTGGACACGCTGCTTCCAGATGTTGCACCACCGCCACCATCGCTAGTGATCATTCAGAATAACTTGTACAACAAATAAAACCAAGTAAATTGGCTTACTCAATGGTGCAGTTTGAGGATCACTAGCTTAAACAAAGTTTTTAAGAATAGAACACTTGTAAACCTCAGCAAACGACAAGCTAACAAACATGGTAGCACGCTGCTAGAGTAAACAAAATCGTAAATAAGCTCGTAAATTGAGTTCCTGGCAGCCCCCGCACCACATCACAACACAAATGTTGTTGGCAGCCAGGCGGTGCTATACATCCGGAAGGAATGTCCACACATTAAACGGCCACCCGAGAGATCCACTTCCGCCATCAACAATCCCGCGCACACAGCCACACGAAGCCATTTGTCTCTTCCATCACAAGCTGTCAGGCTGCCAAGATCGACGCGACGCTCTCTTGGCAAACGAAGCGAGCGACACAGGCTTCTAATGGAACATACCATACCCGCCGGAAGATCATTGGAGAGACCAGGCGCCAGGCGCCACTGACCTCAACCCAACAACGCTCTAACGCGACGCGCGAAAGTCAAGGTGTACTGAGTGGTCAAGGTGTGAAATGGTCCAGAATAACGGATGAAATGAGAAATGAGATGTGCTCGAGCCGCCCTGCGGAGAATCCAAAAATAAAGTCCGAAAATTCGAAAACTGATACCGAACCGAAAGTGGCCTCCGGCGTGTCAGCGACAGCGGGTTCAAATGGCGATGTGGTTTATCTCTCACGCCACCAGAATTAAGACGTAAAAGTGTCGGGTCCCAGCGTGCACTCCCGGGGAAACAGAAGCTGCCGCTGCTGCTGGCAGATTCTCCACATTTTTGCCAGCCAGCGTCGTCATCGTCGTCGTCGTCCTTCAACCATATGTCTCTCCTACCACCAGAATGCCCTTCAAATTCCCACTTGAACCCCCCCTGGGGTGCGTTGGGAAGGGTGAGAACGCGCGATCTTGGTGTGAACGCGATCGGCAGGTCCACCAAACGCGCGCGCGCGATGACAGACTCCGATCTACGCCAGTGCTTCGCACAGCGACCTCACGCACATGTGTGGCCCCGCCATGAAACGAAACAAACAACGACCGCTTCCGTCGGGCGTGAACCTCGAAAACAATCCAATCCATAATGGCGTCGCCCTCGGAGAGGAGGAGGCAAAGGCGGCATCTCGGTAATCCGATAGTAGCCCGAACCCACGCGCTCGATTGATGGAACTCCGGTCGATGGTAGCAGCTACTGGTACTGGGGTCTCTCCGGCCCCGTCCCACCTCCTCCTTTGGAGCATACTTTCGCAAGTCCACGGTCAAGTTCCTTTCCACTCCATTCGGAGCAGCAGCCGGAGAGACATTCGCCGTTACGAAATGAGGCGACACGGACTTTACGGAGAGAATCAAAACAAAGCGATAAATTATGAAGCTGGGCCGCGAAATGGCCGTTGGCCACCTCCTAACACCCGGTTTTGCAGGGGGGGGGGGGGGGGAAAGTCTTCAGTCGCAGTTTCAGTCGCGTGGCGTGGTTCTGTTGTTTTTCTGTGGATTTTCGTATTGGCAGCGAACGGACCTTGGACAAATGATTTCACCATCGCTTCAGCGATTCTGTGCGGGCCGCCGCCAGCGATGATTGAGTTAGTGGCTGATTTGGACCGCGTGGAGCGAACTGTCCAGCGTCGTCGATCGCGTAGATGGCCGCCCTGTTCGGTCGGTCTAGTTTGTCCACTTATAGGCACGCCTTCAATTACCACGACCGGGCGCGCAAGGAGCCATAAAGTTCAATTATAATAAGTCCGTTTGTAGAGGCGATTTGGAGCTTCGTATCGGACACCTCCCGAAAGTAGTGGAGGACAATCAATCATAAATCACTCTATTTCCCCGTACTTGGCCGGCACGTAACGGCAGCGGCAGGATGACATATTCGTCGCCAGGTTCCGCAGCAGCAGCAGCAGCAGGCGACGACTCAATGTGTCGAAACCGCGCGCACGGTTCATAGAGAGTGCGCGCGCGTGACTATACCATTCGTAGTAGGCGTTTTTGGGCGGCCGGGGGAGGTAATCCGTGTCACATTTGGTCGTCGTGCCTAACCATAACCATAACGTGCCTCTAGAATATTGTTACAGAAAATGTTTTATGCATTTTGGATGCTACCACCTTAAACGCATGCACCGCCCCGGGCAAGCTCTGCTCTGTGCATTATCCGCATTTTGTTGGGGCGCGCGCGCCCCTGCGAGTCACGTCATAACTTCGCACCAAAGCCGACGATGCCTGTTACGTGCAACCCACACCGTGCCCTCTGGTTGACGGTGCGCGCCATTCGACCGATCAAGCCCCCGTACTCCGTTCCTGCGACGCTGATGATCACGTTTTCAAATTGTGTTCCGTTGTTGTGGCTGTGGCTTTGCGTGCGTGTCCCCCACCCCCCGGGGGAGGGAATATTCCGTTGGCATCCGTTGTTTTTTGTTTTGTTAGTATATATTGGCCGTGTTATATTATATTTCTGCCATCAAACTGCTGCATCAATTAGCATACATTAAAGAGTTGCGCTGCCGGCGCGCCGTAAACAAAACGCAGAACCGCACGCCACAACCGCGTGTGTGCGTGCGTGCGCGGGCCCCTTGGCCGCCATTGCGGGAATGCTAAACGACGGAGAACCATCGATCGCTCGGCGGGATCGGGATGGGATCGCCAATGCGTCGATCGCAGGAGATCATCTGCCACAGCAACAACAACACACAAAAAATACACAATGGGACGCCTCTGTTGCGCGTTACGAGTGTGATCAGCCCCCATTGGTCGACAAGGGTCTATAACAATCGAGATACCACCCCCGGGTCTCTCCACTTCACCCCCCAGGGGGCATCGCGAGATCAAATTTCATTTGGGTGAGTCGAGAAGTGATACCATCTGATGGCACTTGTTGCCACAACCGTGGCGTATGTCACTTGTGTGCCCGGTATTGGGGGAGTTACTGGGAGACGCGAGTGTGAAAAGGGAATAGACACTTGGCTCTATTCATACAACACACAACCTATCGCTGCTTGTTTTGACACTCGCTGGATGGTGCTGCGCTTTGAAGTTGAGTCTCTTATCTGTGGCACTTGTTTGCTGCTGACCTTTGGCCCTCTCCTCCCTCTCCGCCGGATCCAACAACTACTTCCTACTCCGGAAGCTCGTGGTGGCGCGTAGCAGCGCACACAATGGGGTCAAACAATTACACACATACCAATGTCATCGGACTGTTCAAATGGTCTTTTATGCAAATTGGAGCTATCACATAAGCCCCCGGCAGCAGCAGCAGCAGCAGCAGCAGCAACAATCCCTTCTCTCTCACTCTCAACAACATATTTCTGGATAAGCGGCCAACCCCCACGCGCCACGCGGGTGTGCCGTTCCATTGTGTCCCTCGTAAACATAAACCATCAGCGCGATATGGATCGGAGACACGCAGTGTGGAAGATGCTCTGGCTGGCTGTGTGGACCACCTTTGGACCGCATTAAGTTTTTCAAAACATGTTGGAACCGGAACGACCCAACCCGAAAGGCTCACAATTGTAGGTTCGCCCAACGTTCTTCTTCCACTTCTACGTCGTGTCGTGTGCTTGATGGTCAAATTATGCCGAAGGTTACGCGTTCTTCAGGGTCATCCTCTGGGGGGGGAGGTGTTTTGTATTCTTTCGGGCCGAGCCCCGTAAAGAGTGAAGTGACGATTAGAATACAAACGAAGCGATCGAGTGTAGGTGGTAGCATATTCTTTTTTTTTGGGGCGATTTCAACCGGTGTTAAGCGGCTCCCGGAAATTAGCATACCGGCAGAAAGCACCACCATTCTCTTCTCAATCGACCGCATTGGAAGGGATTACTGCATTATTCCTTTTTTCATTTGGCGCCGCTTGCTGCGCTTCGGTTGGTTGCAGTTTTTTATTACGTTTCAAAAACCACCACGGCCCAGTACCCAGAGTAGGTCAGGATTGATTACTGCGCGGGCTCTCGATAAGCCATAGACCACCGTCGTGCCATGCAGATCATCCATGACAGTACAATGTACTCTTTTCCAGTGATGCTGGCCATCCTCTCTCTCGAGGTAAACACTCGAGCAGGATGATGTAACTCGACAGTAGGATTGTAGCAGCCGCATAAGCAGCGATAGCGATGGCGGCGCGCTTCACTATCAAAATCGCGCCGCAGAACCCAGCAACCAGGCGTTTCCATGGCGCTCGTGCGGCGGTTGGTAGGTAGGTCACACAGCACGGGCCGCAGCGGTGAACCATTCGCAGCATTCGTTCTCGATTCCGGTTTTGGTTCACGAACCTTGCGGGATCAGGTTCTCCCTGACCTCGCCTCGTCTGTCGATCGCCGTACGCAATGGGGAGCAAAGGAGCACCGGGCGATAAGCAGCCGAATGACGTGCGGAAATCGGAGGAAGGTCTCGCTGGCGACTTCTTAAACGCGTCCATCGCACCATCGTACCATCCAGTTATCTCCTTGCGGAGAGTTGATACTTTGTGACAGTTTTTTTTTCTTCTTCTTTTCTGTCTTTGCTGACTTGGCTTCTGCCTGTTTACTGTCATTGGCATTTGAGATAAGAGACGATCACGATCCACAAAACAGCGAGCCCATAAAGTCCCCGGCGGGAACGTCACGTAGCCCACCCTCCAGAAAAGGGAAAGAAACCGATCATAATGCAGATAATACAGAGACGGAGAACCAGATCCAAACCAGAAAATAACTCTTCCGAAGGCAAGGGTCCCGAATCCAGGCCCGGTCCTGTCCAAAAACTCGGAGCTCGGTTATCGGTTCGATCACCATCCCATCGCGAGCGCGGCCAGCTGCGACCAAATCACTGCCCTCTCCGTCCGGTCGCCGTGCCGATCGCACCACAGATGGAAGTGTAAGAAGAAGAGCACCAGTAACACTCAAGGCGATCATCGTGCGATCAAATCGAACCACATGGGCTGGTGGTGAGGTGGCGAATGAATAGCCGAGCCGAAACCGACGGGGGCCGATCCGCCGCTATAATTAGTATTTATTTATACACTATACAGTAACAACTTGCGGTGGGTCCGGTAAACAACTATTTAAAGTTGGATCACAACATCGCTCGGGTCCCTCTCTCTCTCTCTCTCTCTCTCTCTCTCTCTCTCTCTCTCTCGCTCGCTAGCGGCGGACACCGTTCCTTTCGCTTTTTCAACTGTCCGGTTGTTTTGATTCCCTGTGCGTGTTTCTTATTTCCTTTTTTGTTTTAAATCATTTCGCGCGATTGTTCGTTTTGCACCTTGAGAATTTTGCGTTGATACCAAAGTGGCGGCGCGCTCGCATTCGTTTGGTTTCCATTTATTTCTGGCGATCATT
Source organism: Anopheles aquasalis (assembly GCF_943734665.1). Classification (NCBI taxonomy): domain Eukaryota; kingdom Metazoa; phylum Arthropoda; class Insecta; order Diptera; family Culicidae; genus Anopheles; species Anopheles aquasalis. The sequence goes on along the minus strand of NC_064878.1, from coordinate 62,785,757 downwards.
TTTTTGTAACTGATCGCGCGATGCCGCAAAGGAAAGGAGTAAAGATCCTGTTTACCTCGCTCGCCTTGACTCGTGCCAGGGGAAATTTGGCAAAAATAAATAAAATTCATTATATCATTTTGCTTATTTCCACCACAAGAGTCCTTCACTTAATAAAATAAAATTTAAAAATAATGGCGCCATTAAGGGCATGTGTGCGGCATGAAATCATCGCTCGTTTGATCGACGCCTGCTAGACTAGAACGAGACAGCCGCGCAGCCGGTGTCTAGGATTGCTACAAGGTATCTACTAGAAGATGGTGCTTGAGTTCGTTCGTTCGATTGAAGCAACCAAGTTTATTTTGCAAAGTGCCTCAACTGTCGGAGCGTTGATAAGACTGACTTGAACCAGTTTTCTGGATTCCATTTCGCATTTCGTAACACCAGCCCCAAAAACCGGTTCGAAGGGGTTTTCGTTCGTTACTTTCGATTTAATTTTAGAACATTTGTGGACTTTTAGTCATCTCTGGATAAGCGTGCTTGCAAGAGGAGAACAGTTGGTCTATCACGAGTTCTATGACTAGTTTCCTGCAGTGCAATGAAGCATTGTACACTGAAAGATTCTCGCCCAACACGTGCCACAGGCCAATAATGTATCTACTCGTTCCCGTCCTTATGAGTGACCAATACGCTTTATGATTTCACCAAAAACATCCGGCATGATTAGTCGCTTCAGAACCTCTTGAGTCATACTTAAAAAACAGTTTCTTTCGACTTGCAAGACTTAGCTCTCTCACAAGCTTTTTTTCTGCAACCGTTTCGTAAGAGAGTTGCATTGTTGCTTATCTGCTTTCAGCACGTTATAAGCAGAGCTAGAAGCGAAGCGAGATAAGAAGAATTGGCGTGACTTTCGTTTTTTTTCTGTAAACCGGAATCCATCTTCGCCGCTTCTTCAAGAGGTACTTCAAGAGAGAGGGAGGTGTACGCACGCACCTATTTCTGTTTCTCGCGTTGATCGCGTAAACAAGCCGCGCGCACTAGAGAGCGCACGATAAGCACAAGACGACGAATGGCGATGATGATGAAAATACATTCTTTCCCTTCTTCACATCTTCTTCAAACAAGAGATTTGCTCTAGATTCGCGTGCGTACTTACTGGCCGCGCTCGTGCCCTCGAACCGAGCGAGCGGTGAAAAACAAAAACGAATCTAGCGTAACGTAAACAAACGCCATGTCCTGCCTTGCCTTGCCTTGCAGCACACGGTAGTGTTTCAAAACGCCAGAGACGAGTCTCGAGGTGTCTTTGGGTGGTGGGCGCTGTGGCAGGCCCCTGTGCGCCAGCTCGTCTACTAATACGCCGGTACTGTACTCGCTGTTCAGAAGCTCGTCTTGTTCTTCACCAGACTTCTCTCTCTCTTCCTCTCTCTCTCTCTCTGTGGTCCGGAAAGGGGTATAAAGATTTTACAAATGGGTTCATTGAACCAACGGTGGTGGGTGACACACCCGAACGAACTACGCAATCGACCAGTTGCCGCTGCTGTTGCTGCCGCTGCTGCTGCTGCTGCTGCTGCTGCCGCTGCTTATCGGTTCAAGTCACCAGAAAACCATTGGGGCTCGCCACAATTCTGCCGAACGACCGACCTCACCGGTCCCCGGTCACCTCGGAGGGTGGATATAAACAACGAAAGTCAACAACGATCGAGCCACGGTGGTGCAGCTTGAAGAGCTGTTGCTGTCGACCGGTACTGCTCTGGCTAGCGATGGTGACTTATCACCACATGAGCCAGATAAACGTGGCTTTGAACATCTCTTGAAATTAGAAACCCATCGCGCGCCGAGGTCCACTGTTTACTGTTTACTGAGGAGCATCAACAGCAGCAGTTTGATCGTCAGCGGATCGTTTTACCTTTTCGCTACATTACTATTTTTATATTCCGTCAGATGTTTGATGGTTTGGCTGACTTCAGCTTTCATCGAGCTTCTATCGAAGAAGGCGCCAAAAAATATCCGCACCACGCGAGAACGTCAACAAACTTATCCGTCATCGAAGGAGGCCAACGGTAGTGCAAGTGACCCCGATCGACGGAATTGGCGGTTTGTCGACGACAATATCCCGGGTGGTCTCGGGGCTCGTTCTGTATAAGAAATGACCAAAAACTGTCGTAAATCAAACGGCTTCTTGCCGTATTTCTTTTGTAGGTCGCGTGTGCCCCAGCATACATCAGCGGACGCCAAGCCAATAAAGTGGAAAGAGGGCGATATCTTTTCCCACCCGGTCGCGCTTTATTCCTCGCAAAGCAAAGAAGGGGGACAACGGTGGCGAGAAGAGGGAGAGAAATACATGCGAAATGCTTTGTTTTCGCCCATTTGTCGCGTAGATTGAGGTCCACTTCCAGGCCGGGGCCGAAGGATAAGAGGATGGCCACAAAGTTATGCGAACAAAATCCGAGATAACAGCACGACCTAATGGCGGTGGCTCTAAATCAAACATCTCGACAAGCGCGAGCAAATTGATGGCACTGTGGGGGGCGATAGGGATAATGCGAGGAATTAGCTTCAATTATTGCACAAGGACTCAACGAATCTGGATAATGTAATTTGTACCGAGGACCGGTACTCCGTTTGTAGGACTCGACCTTTCCTAACGAACCTCAAATAAAAAGTGGGATGAAGAGGAGTGTCAAGTGATAATACCCCCTCGGGTTAATGATTTGCTAACACCGCTCGCTAATAGACGTCGCTCTCCCTCTTTCTAGGCGCTGTTGTCAAGCTCTCCGATCCGGACGAACCCAAAATTGTGTCTCTCGGCAACAATAATGCACAACGCGCTGCCGTGACAGGCGGTGTCAGTGGACCCAAAAATAGAATGGACACTTCTTGGAGCACTCTCCGGATACCGGGGTTGAGGAGGTTATGGTCCTCCCCTGTGAGGACCCTCCCTCCTCTCTCCCAATTGGCGCTGGCACAGGCACCGGGCACGTTATTCAAATGGCAGTGATAATAAAGCTTAATTTACACCAATTAATTTGTAACCTTGAGCGTCCATAAGCGTCGACACGACGACGACGCCGACGACGACGACTCTTGGTTCTCATCCAACCGGCGATTGGACGCCGGTCACGGGCCCGAATGCTGTGGTTGGTGGAACGAGAAGAAGGCAAAGTGTCCGGGGACACAGGACGGAGGCCGGAGGACGGGGGTCAGTGATGTGGGGAATATTAATTGGCTTCCTCCTATATCACTTCTCTCGCCACAAGGGTTGCACTCCAACACGCCGAGTCCACCAACCGAGGGGTCGTAGACTTGTTGTTGTTGTTGTTGCTGCTGCCAATGCTGGTAGTAAGCGGAAAGATCCTTCGACTGACCCTCACTGGCAGACGCCCGCTATTGGCGAGGAGGTAAACTGCCACACACGCTACACACCACACAGTCCTGCCATGTCATGCGAACTGTGGGGCTCGTTATAATCGACCTGGCGCCTGTTGTTGTTGGCCACGATCACGATCGTGGTTATAGCTTCCGTGCTTCCACCTCCAAAGGTCTGCACACGTCAAGCATTAGAGCCAGCAACACGTTTCGCTTGGCTGGTTGGCCTCTAGCGATCGGAGCGATCGGAGCTACCTATGCGTCACCGTCAACAACTAGCCAGCCAGCCAGCTCCACTAGCACGATCAGTGCCTCAGACTCTCTCATCACCCCAGAAACGCCGACTATCGGGGCCCCGGTCCATGGACGGGCAGAGAGCGGCTAATCCAGAACCGGTTTCCAAATCCGAAACCTCCAGATCCGCTCAGTGACATCAGCTCGGCGTCGTCGTCGTCGTCGTCGTCGTCGTGGTCTCCGCCGGTTGAACAGGTTTCGAACAGAATGGTGGTTCGAACAGAGTCGCGGCACTCCCTCGCTCGACTGGAAGCTAAACAAACCGCGTTTCACCGGACTCCGCACCCCTCAAGGTTCCGGAACGCTCCGGTAGAACTGACACCGAATTTGCGCTCGAGCGCTTCTCGGCCGCAACCTACGCTTCGCACTGGGTCAGGCAATTAAGCAATTAACGCCCGACACTGAATGCCCGGCCGGTGGCTGCTGATCAGCTGATGAGATTGTTGTTTCGGTTCTTGATCGTGTTACTAAAAGATGAGTCTCAACGTTTGGGGATTAGAAAAATCGTCATAAAACGCGACACATCTGGCCGGTTCATCGCACGGAACATGATCTTTCTGGTTTTTTACAAGTGATCGAACGATGTGACAAAGATGACTGTGATGATTAAGGAGTCTCATAGTCCGTTCGTGATAATGATTCGTGAACGGGAACGGTAGACTGATTTCTTATCGCTCACATGATAGTAGGTTTGCTTTTTTTTGTTTTATCTCTCTTTGCATGTATGTTGGACTGCTTTATAACCTTTCTGTCGACGACAACGACTAGACATGTAATCAATATTTTATCATAATTTAGCACGATCGATCTAGGTCGATTGGATCTGTTGTCGTAGCGTCGAGCGTTGATTGTCTGGCAGCGATTCGAGCGCGATCGTTATCGCGCTACCGCCACACCATTTGCCGGTTATCATTGACCTCAAACCTGCTTCTGCTTCTGCGCTTGTAACGTGGTGGTGTATCCCGATCCCGGGAAACATGATACAAGGGACACGAACGAAGAGCCGCGCCCTTCCAGCCAAACCACAGAGGAATATGGCGTGCACAGACAAGGGGTTTTCTTTATGCCATCTTGGTTGGGTCTTCGCCCTTTGCCGATGCTCGGTGTAAAGGTGAGAGTTCACGTCTTGACTGTGCACGATTTTGTGATAAAACCAAGACCGTTATACTGCTGCGCTCTATAGAATGCTCCACGTGAGAGTTACAGGTCTAGACGCCGTTGTCACTGTTTAAAATACCAAATAAACCCGGCATCACATTTCAGTCAGTCCACAGTCCCCGAAAACGTTGCACTGCACGTTATTGATGCACCGAAAGGGAGAAATGGTGAATGTTTCTCATCCCCCGTTGCTTTTTTGGGTTTTTGGGCTCGCTCGGACTGCTTTTCTGTTTATCTAACCAAGGCCCAGCCCCTTCGCTGGTCTCTGGTAGACGGGCGGCAATGGCCGGGGGGGGGGGGGGGGGGAGGGCCGTTTACTTTCCTTAAACAAACCAACAACAACCGAAGGCGGCGTGAGAGCTGTTGCTGCAACAACAGCAACTGCAACATGCGGTGGGGATCTTCTCTTGCGACTTCGAAAACGGCCACCACACACCACACGGCCCCCCCTTTCAGCGTCCCCTTCTACAACGCAAATGAGCTCAGCTGATGTGCCGCCACCACCACCGTATGCGCTGGCGGCCCCTGCTGCTGGTGAAGACATGATGGGTTGCATGCGTGTAATCGACGCATACGCAAGCGCACGCACCGCACACGCGCACAGTCGTGGAGAGGGCATTGGACTTTTTATCGGCCGCTTCTTCACCGCTGATCGTGCTCCGAAGCGACAGAGTACTGCGTTCGACGTCTGTATATCACACTAAACCATTACGCACCGATTACGGAGTACGGAGTTGGCGACGGTGACTGTTAGATGTGTCATGGAATACTTGATTGTCGTTGAATCGCCCGGGAACAAATCTGGACAGCCAACTAGCTCCGAATCATCTAGCACTCGTTCTGGTGATATTTTTCCACGATCCTAGTTTAATGATTAGAATCTCGAACACCTGGCGGACTACTTCTGATCCAAATGCGCGAGCGATCGATATCTCACTCCCCAAATTTACACGATCCGGCTCCAAGGGGCGCGAAACTGTGCCAATCGAACTGCAACTACAAACGATCCAAGTAGGGGAGCGGCGGCTCGCATCGCATCGCCTCCTTGTATGGTTCCGATGGAAACGTGCGCCCCAGCAGACAACCCCCTTTGAGCGATGATCATGTCCCTTATCGACGACGACGTCGAGGACAAAAAAAAAAGGTACGAAAAAGAAAACGATCACGACCAGTTATACCCTAGATAAGGTGGTTTGAAAGCGACGACGACGGTGCTAGGGTCACTGACCTTCCCCCCGAAAGCCCCCCCCTCCCTCCCCGAGGACCGCTGTATGTACTCGGTGGCGGCGTTCGTGCTACTAGTTGCAGCTTATCGTGGCATTATGAGTCACTCTTCCAGACCGGTGGACTGCACCGGCAACCGTACCCTCTCCTGTACCAAGGTTCGCACGCATCGACCACGTACATTGAAGCTCCACCTCCTCTGCTCCTCGGCACCACCATTTAAACACACATGGCCAGCTGACGGCCAGAGGATGGAAAGTGAAACAACGCCTATCGGCCAATAATCGACGGCAGTGACGTGACTTGGCGAAACGGCAGCTGAAGCGGTGCGAGGAGGAGAAGGGTGCGCTTGACAACAACAAGTGCCTTCGCTGCGCGCCGGCTCTACAAGCGCAAACGTTGTCTGCGATAGTTATCGCGAGGCGGGGCACAAGATAGGAGACACCATGTGGCCGCCATGTCTGGGCCACCAGATCGTCGTGTGGATGCGGCAACAGTTGGCCGCTGCTGCTGCTGCTGCTGCTGCTGCTCGGGAACACCATTTCCATGCTGCATTTGCTGCAGTGACCACCAGTGACAACAACGGGAAAGGAGACTCATCGATTGTCACTGGTCCGGCTGGTCTTATCTCTCTCCCTCTCTCTAGCTTTCTTTTTCTTCCGCTCTTGCTCTCTCTCTCTCGCTCCCTTTCTGTGTTATCAGTTTTCATCGGGGAACTGGAAGGAATGGAGTGACAAGGCACGATTTGAGCCGCGTTCGTCCGCTAATCGTTCAAACACTTTGTCACCCACATTCGTCGTATCAGTGATGCTTGCTGATAAGCGATAGAGCGGCCGTGAAGGAGAAGAAGGAGGATAAGGCACCGTAGGCGATGATGCCAGCAGATGAGAGGATCACGGTACTCGTTAGTTATGATGTGACGACAAATTGAACTATATTTAGCAGCAGCAATTGAATGTGTCCAGCTGCGACAACCACAGCGGATAGTAGTCGTGAACGGTGCATTAGACCATTGAATTGAGGTGTCAGGAAGGCAGTTGAATGAGGACAAATATAGTCCTCGGATGAAGGTCCACAAGGTTAGAGGAGTTAAAAAGGAACGATGAAGCAAATTACGTTGCACTAACCATTTGAAATGCAACATTCTACAAGACAAGTATCGTCGCAGACTTTTCAGAGGACAGATCCGGATGCTGACCATTCAGAAAGATGACTAATGGACACCCCGTCTGTCGGTTGCCCGTTGTTTGTTAAAGCTGGTGCCATTGTTGATCCTTTCAATTAGGAGCGCAAGGAGGAACCGCGAGGATTAACAAGGCAACGAACTAGCGGTTGGGGTGAACGTACATGGCTCACCTGCAATACATTATCCATTGCAGTTTGTCAAACAAAGTCCTACCACCATCGGTGGTAAATCCTCTCATCCCTCTATTGCAGCAGCGTCCGGTGTGGATGCGCCAGAACCCGCCAACGGAACGCCATTGCAAACCTCGGTCCCGTTGTTGGCCAAACAGTTGAACAAACAGCAACAGCAGACATTTACCTGCTGGTGCACAGCGTCCCACAGACTCCCCAAATAGCGACAGAGTGCAACAACCTTCCGCGAGATGATGATGCGATCGTGTTGGGAACAGTGCAATCGAGTGCAATCCGTGGTTTTGTTCGGAGACTCTGTCCCAGAAACCTCAAAAACGGTCTTCGTAACCAGGATGATAAGATGAGAGAGTTTGATAAGGGGTCAATCGGTGACGTGCGGCCGGTGACGATTGGGATCTGGTGTTTCGATAGATCCTTGATAAACAAGTCGCTAACGATAGCGATTGGTTGGACATGCACGTTAAACACGCCTCTGTACTCTCCTCTTTCTACTTTTTTCCCCTTTGGATGATCTTATCACCATTGCTCTGATAGAGCGACGAACCGTCAAGAGTTTGGCCCGCAACAAACAGAACAAACGAAGCGTCGACAGTGATGCAGTGATTGTGCGCGGCGGTTGGTAGCAGCTAGCGCAGACTTTCTTATCAGAGCTTAACAGGAACAGGGTTCGCTCGTTCGCTCGCTCGCTCGCTCTATCAGAAAACCGGCGGTGTGGCCTAGCAACAAGGACTGAAAGGGGACACAGGTTCTTATTCCGATCTCCTGTACCCGGACACTCAACAGAATGCACAATTTACCCAGGGGAGGGGGGAAGAACGGGGTGACAAAGGTCTCGCAGTCCTCGTGGTCGGCAACAAACAACAAATTGGCTTCAACAAAAAAAAGAGGGGGAAGGGGACATTGTGGCTACTTACGTCCTGCTCGAGCTGCCCCATGTCGCTGTAGTATTCCACCATCGAGTACATCTATTGCTTCAGTGCGCTTCCGGCTGGGAGGACAGGGGTGTAAGTCGGAAGGCCCGGTGGGGTGTGTCGTCCACCCACTGCACCGGCACTCAGTTTCTTATCAGTTGGTAGTTGTGTGCGAACTCCGCTCAGCCCGTTCACTCTCAGCGTTTCAATCACTCGGCGGTAAACACAGTAGCAATCACCACGGCAACTCCAACATCCAACAATTCGCTTCGCAAAGGCGCGCGCCTACTACTTCGTCAAGCTTTCATTGCACTTCACCAACCATACGCACTAAACCGGGTGGGGGCTGAGATGCACACGTACACTTTGCACAAAGCAGGCCCTACTTCTTGGAGGACACCGATCACACAATCTCTCTTGACGATGATCTCTTTGCAGGACAGAGGGGAATCACTCCGCCGGTTTGTTTTGGGCCGATTTAATTCCGAGTTTTTCCTTTCGCCGGACTCTCGCGTAACTTTTTACACACTCGCACCGACGCACTTACACGTAGAGAGACATAGATGAGGTGAGTAGAGTAACAGTACACGAGAGGAACACGCACTTCACACGCAATTAGCCCTGTTGTTGTTATTGATGGAAAAGAAAAAGAAGAAAAAAGAGAGTGCGATTAGTATATTCGGTCTGCGGCTAATCATCATGCTCCAGCATGGCGCAACACTGCTTCTGTTTGTTGCCCCCCCCCCCCCCCAAAAAGCGTGCCCCAAGTGCCGGATGATGATGAAGGACGCGCCGGTTGACCGGCATCCCTGTGGTGTTGGCAGTGGTGCATTGCCCTCCCTCCGGTCCGGTATACTAATCTCTCCGATTTCTGGAGTAGCATCGCTCGGTTTATGTGTTGTTTGTTGCTTCTAAATCAGCTGAGCCACCACTGCCCGAGGGGGACGTTAATCCTGTTAATCGACCACTTGGAAATGCAATCATTCGGACCAAGAAGCGGCACAACATACCACTTCGCGACCGGTGTGTGGTTTGTATGTGTGTGGTTTGACCCTGACGGTGTTGTTGGCCATTTAAACCCCCCAACCTCGTTGTTGATCGCCTCACAAACAGGCTTGTCCTGTTTTCAAAATTCAACGTCTTTTTTTTTTGCTTCGATTTCGATCTTGTCTCTTTGCAACTTAAATTTAGCTCAACGCAGAACAGTACAGTAGTGGTGGTGGTGTGGGGTGTTTATGGTAAAAATGAGTTTGACTTTGACTATCCCCTCGCCCGTTGCCGGCTGAAAAGCCAATCGCGAACGGCGGAGAGCAAAACGCAGTCTCTCTGAGACATCGTCGTCCGGTTGCTATGATCGCCTGTCGCGATGTTGTCGTCGTCGTTGTGGTGAAGCGCGAGGCCCTCTCCGTTATAACGCGATCCCCAGCTGCACAGCAACCGGCACCAGCACCAGCGGAGTTGACCAAGCTGTTGGGGCCGGTGTCGTTGCGCTCGTTGTTGTTTACTCGCGCGTTTCGTTTGGTTTCACGTTGGAAGAAGAAGGTTTGCCCTGCCTTCTTATGCTTCTTCAACGCACAATTCAAGCGGTGGCTAGAGAGAGAGCGCGGCACGAGACTTATCTGCTTGGTCAAAACCGTACTGAAGGTTGATCTATTCCCACTCGAAGCACAATTGTTTTTGATCTCCTGCTTAAGAGTACTGGCACGTGCATTATGAGATGCGATCGAAAACCTTGAAAACTGTGGAGATCGCACGCTCGCCAAACCAAAATCGAACACCGTCCGTTCGATCATTCAACAAAAAGGTAAGAAATTCGACCCAGTATGAGGGACCTTGCCTCGAGCTCCTCGAGCTCCGGTTATTTCACGGGTGAGAAACGGTTCCTTGGCCGATGGCTTCGCCATCGAGAACGACGACCGAGACCATGCGAAAGCGAAACGATACACTCCGGGGGCAATTCAGGCGGTTCACATAAACACCATCCCGTGCATCGAAGGCAGGACCCAAACCCCCCGGCTCCTTCTCCTGGAACACAGAAAAAAAGATGTTCAAAATTATGCCAGATTTTATGGACTTTTCTTTGGCCACGGTTCGTGCGAAACCGGTTTCGCTCCGGTCTCCTCCCCAGGACTGGTTGGTTGGGTAGAAACTCCGAACCATCGAACTGAACCGAACTGAACCGGGCCAGATTGGGCGGATCTGTGGCTTGGGTCCTGTCCGGCAGGCGGTTCAGGGAGAAGCGACACATCCTCTCGAAGCCACAGAGCCACAGATCGAACGCACCGATAGCGTCGCCCTAAACAGCAACAAAACGACTCCCACCATCCTCGCCATCAGCAACAGCATCATCATCATCATCATCATAATTGCATTGCCTGGGCATGGTGATGGAATGTGGTTGCCGCCTTCTTTTAATCGTTTGCCAACGGTTTTTGGCCGGCTCGAAAAACAACCCCGGCAAGCGGTGACATTTGCTTATGCGGTGCACGCAAGGTGCACATGCACTTCGCGTTGGCAACCGTGGCATCACACCTTTTTTTTTGAGACCATCATCATAGGAGGCAGCTTCGGTTGGTTCTCTGGTTGTTCTAGGCAACCGAAACGAAAAACCAACAAGCACACATCCTCTGTCACGCCAGAGAGATAAAAATAACATATTTTTTTCGATAAACATATTTTGAAAACCACAATCCGAAACCGGACCTAGCGTACAAAAGCCGCGATTATCACTCGGCCCCGCACTGGTTGCGCCAACAATTCGCTCAGTCCACGGATTTCAGTCAACGATCGGTCGATCGATCATTGCTTGCTTAGACTGGCTGCCGCTCCCATCGAATCCATCGTCATTTTCACTTTCAAACGCGACGCGCGACGCGAGCTGAGAGAAGCATTTTGGGGAGGTAGAGACAGAGAGGAAGAAGAATCATTTATCTCGCACCGCAGCATGTGTGCTAGTGGTGGTAGTAACCGGCAGTAGCAATCGAAGCTTGTTTACCGCTCGAAGCGCGACCGTTCGGTGCGTGCGGAACCGAAGCAGCGATAAAACTTAACCACTAAACGATCGTACGCCATTTTCCACTCGCCCACACACAACGCCAGGCATTCCTGTTATCCTTTTAGTATACACCCGGTAGATTACTTCCGCTTGATTAGTAATTGACGCTGTTGCATCTCACTATTGCATCATTCACAGACGACCGGCGAAGGAACACTTCCAACGAATGTACGGCGGTGCTCTGTTGTCAAGCGCTCACCAGAGTCAACAAAAACCGAAGGAAAATGCTGCGAACAGGATGCGCGCCTCTTACCACTTGGAGGAGTACATAACAAACGGGCCGACACTAACGCACGCACGCCACCAACTCCCGGACACAACACACCAAACGGGGCACCACGATCCGCGACAATACGAGAAAGAGACCCCGTTTTACGAAACGCGCGCACGTGTTCGCTTCCGGCTACTAAAAGGGTTTTTAGTGGATTTCTTGATGCTTCTGGCCGGATCTGGTCTGGTTTGCTGTGCAAGCACAGGCAGGGTTTGCGTCGCCTTCTCTGATCTCGAGCTCTCTTGGTGCTGCTGGTGCCGCTCGTCCGAGCTGGGCCGTGGTCTTTGCGCGAGTGAGAGCCGCCGTCGGTGCCGTTGCCGGTTGAGCGGTCCCCTGCTATTTTGAACAAGCGGCACCGCTGCTGCCAGTAACCGATGAGTTCGGATGGTGCGTACGCGCGCACGAGTGTGGGTTTCAATCTTGTCATCGCGGACTCGCGCGCTTGGCGAACAAAGGCTCGTAAACGTTCGGGTCCATGAGTGTCGTTCCGAAAAGGGGTGACCAAGTGGGGCCTGGGGGCGGTGGAGCGGAGGTGGGTGGTTCTCTCCCACCGGCACAGTCCGTCCCCGTCCCCCCCCCCGCCATGGTTTGTCACCGTGAGTTTAAGTGATATATAGGGGATGAGCTAATGAGAGCGGTTCCCCGGACCGTGCCGCGGCATCATGGATGATCGTGCGTACTATTACACACATATATAGGCCGTATGATTCCACCTCGTGTGTAGGGGGATGGGGAGGGCAGCGCATCGCGCGAACAAAGAATGCAAAGACAAATAAACGGCAACAAACAAAAAGGAAGCCAGTGAGAGAGAAAAAAAGAAACAAGAAGGGAAATCTGTTCTGTTCCGTTCCGTTCTGTTCTTATCGGTTCTGTGTTGGGTTGGGTTGGGGTACAGATTAACTGTGAACGGCGAGATGCACAGCAGATAACAGCGTGTTGCAGAAACGGAGGAGGAGCGAGCACTTGCTACTGACGTAAATGTAGGGTCATGGTGGGCAGATTAATGCAACAAGGAAAACGGGAACGGCGACTATTGAGTACAACAACCTGTAGTAACGCAACCACTAGCGGCAGGCCACTGAATCATCAGTTAATGATAGCCACGGACCATGGTTGGGCTAGAAAATCGAAACAAAATTAAATTCAAATAAGTCGCTTGTCGCACACTTTCACTCTCGGTGAGTGGAGGATCTCGAGCTCCACCATTTTCAACGCCGACTTGTTAAAAACTGCTTTCTTGGATGGACCGCACATAATTGAGCCAACAATATGCGTTGTTGTGATGAGAAGGATTCGGATTCGGATTCGGATTCGGATACGGACGACCTCACTCACGGATGCCATTTTTTATCCCTCACATTACTATGCTGCCCCCCTTTCATACTCCGAAATGATGCGTCAAATGTCGTGCCAATGTAATTTGAATAAAACTCCAATTCTACGGCGGTTCCACGAGGGTTGTTATACCAGCGGTCCGGGCCCCTCTAGTGCGTAGCGACGAGCGCGCTCTCGGTGGAGGGGACACGCACGCACGCAACATGATATGCGGGTTACGTACGTGTGCGTGCGTGGATGTGTGTATTGCCGGGGAATCAAAACTCGTACTCGACGCAGGTACAACTAATCCTAACCTAACCTTCCCCAACCACGTTTCGGTTGGTGGCCTTCAAAAACATGGTTTCCAGTGCGGAATCAATAACAACATAATGCGCTCGCCCTCCAGAGGTTCTGTTGCTGCTGGCGCTGCTAGTGTGAACCTGCTTTGTACGCACTTTTGTACAAGGAGGCTATGATGAGGTAAGGGGCGAGGTGTAGGAATTATGTGACGACAAAGAAACCACGCTCCTGAAGGAACTGAACGTTGGTTACGGATGCTTTCATGTGGTATTACGCGTACGCGTCATCAAGGACACTCGAACACATCCTGCGAACACCTCATTGCGCGAGCCTGCGAGATTTATAATCGGGATACGGGAATTATTGTGGTTACAGCAGCATGTTTTCTTCCACCAAGGGGCTCAAGGTTTTAGGAACGTTGTCAGCACCAGAGAACCCTCTCCCCAAAAAAAATGTGTGAAGCGGTAAAGTGTATGTCTTTGTATTATTTAAATTCCCTTTTTCAGTATTGTTGCGCCATCGGTGGCCCACCCCTTGGCATCAGCACAGCAAGTACTCGGCATCAATCGTTTGCCACGTGTCAGTGCGTGCAAGAGTGAAGTTTGCCGGAGGCAAATACCATCACGTACTGCGTCGTCGTCCTTGTGAAAGGGAAATCTCGGACGGAAACGGCGTTAAGGGGCAACCGAGAGAGAAGAGTAATGCTTTATGGATTGGTTTTTGGGGCGAATGACGTTGAAACGTACCCGGCAACGGTTTCATAATTTCACGCACAGCACAGTTTGAAATTTCTAAGTTTTTATCGCGAACATAATTAACACAAATCAACACCCCTAGGATCATGCTGCAGCACACCTATCATCATCGTACGCACTTACCAGACAAAGGCGAAAAGGACACGTCGTCAAGGGCATGGGAAGGTGTTTTCGACTGCTCAAAAGTAAGCCACCATCCGTGACCAGCAGCAGCAGCAGCAGCAGCACCAGGAAGAGGAAGAAGAAAGCACTTTTCCCGGGAACTCACCGGGAACACATAGGCCGCCAAAGAAGGTAATCCGGGACGAAAATTCGGGATGAGTTCAGGAATACCTCACGCACACAGAGCACACAGAGCAGTGGTCACCATTTAAACCGGGGGAAAGGCGAACCGGCAACAAATTAACGATCTCCGCCAAAAACCCGGTCCGCATTGGCCAACTCCAGCAACAGGAACACAGGAAGGACTCAATCGGGATCTCAGTCACGCACTTCCAGAAATCGATTCCTGGAGCAAAACCGGGAAACCGGGACCTTGGTACGCCTGTGTTGGTGTGCGTACGAATTTCCCAACGAATTTCCCCCCACCAAACATGTGTTGGTGTGTGTTCTGGGGTGGTACTGCGCCGTTACATTGTCGCCGTTGTTCCAGAGGGGGGGTTTAATGGAGCGCGATTTGATGCGCGCTGTGCGTCCTTCGGGAACTTGTAACCGAACCTGGACTTGGGAACAAGCGTAGCTCCCCCTCCCGGGAGTAGTGCGTTCCCCGGCCACGAACTGTGGCCACCGTTGCGGTGGAATTTGAAACCCACGATGCGGCAACACATATCCCGGTTCGGCGTTCGATTTTTTCCCCCCATTTTTTTCCGGTAGCTTCGCCTTACTTTGGAGAATTAATTTTCATTCCCTAAATGCCTATTGTTTGGGGGCTTTGGGCTGGCAGGCAGGCAGGCAGGCAGTGGCCGGCCAAACTTTCAAGGGCAACCGATTCGATTTAATGAGGTAATCAATTTAGTTTTGGAACGTTTTGGAAGCATTCCGTCGTTAGGGCGCAATGTCAGCTTAACGTGTGACGCAGATTGAAATCACGAAATAAGATGGACAATAGAAGTGTCTGTTGTTTCACTCTGGACAGAAATGTGCAGTAGGCTTTGTGTTATAACTCTTCCGGAAGAGTGCACAGAAAGTTGTAGCTTCCGCTTGAATCCAAAACATCAGAGCAAGCCATTAGGGCCCATCGGTTATCGGAAACCCAAATTTTCTGTACCAGTGCCGGGCCCAGTGGTTGGCAAACCACAATCGCAGTCTCGCGGAACGATAAGGTCCTGCGCCCTGTGTTTGTCCATGGTCCAGCGTAAACATGATGGATTGCGCAGTAGCAGTCGAGACGATCCTCAGAACGCGTCGCCTACTGCCGTTGGCCTAATTTTGGCTAGGCTTCCCCGCCAGACACGCGCACTGCATTTGCGTTGCTTGTTTTCGGCCGACCTTAGCATCATATTCAGCAACGTCTGGCTCGAGGGTTTATCAATGGTTTGCTTGCAAACGGAAAATTTTCGCTCGATAGAGGCCTTGGGGGTTAAGGCGTAGTTGCACAAAATATTCCACTAATAATGCGTCATGGCTTAAGTCCCCATTCCAAGTGAGCAATCGTTCTACTGCACCACACCAGAATCGTTAGTTAAAATGTTGATAATCAGTGCTAAAAACAAGCAGCACTCTTGTGCAATGCCTTCGTTGTCGGAAGCAGAGAAACGTGCGCTTCGGTGCATGGCGAGTCGCCGGAACCGTGCCGTCTAGCTCAACGGCATGGTATGGCCGGCACTATGTACTACCGCATCCGCTTATCATATGTACCCACACCGCGCCACGCCGTTGACATTTACGACACCGACCGACCGACCGACCGGCTATTGGCCCGCGTTGTCTCCCGCGATGGTACTGCGGCTGCGTTTATTTTTCGCAAATAAAATTTTGGCAAACCACAGCCCTCCTTATCATCCGAGGGGCCATTGCGTGGAGGGGTTGCTTGTGCTACCGCGCCATTCTTAGCTGAAGCTTAAGATTGGCACGGTCATAAATTGACGCTTCATAAGCCGGATGGTGGACGATTTGAAGAAGAAAAAAGCACAAATTCCCTTCCAGGCGTGGCCAACCACAACGCCCAAAGCACATGGCGCAAATATTTGTCTTCACCTTGTCAGCTGTACGTGGACCGGGTGGATGGCGTAACATTCCATCGGGCCATTTTGGGACCCCCATCGATCGATCGATCGGTGTTTATTCGTTAATATTAATTACATTTTACAAGACAAGTTTAGTGTCTGCCTTCAGCGTCAACGTTGAGGCCACCTCGCTCGTTGTGGCATGTTTTTATCTGCCTCGCGCACACACGATAATCATAGGCACTCTGTCGTCGCGGCCTACTAGCGACCCGGCACAAGCACACACCACGAGCGCACGGAGTGTGGGCACGCAAACAGCGCGTGAACAGTTGTTGTTGACAACGAGGGCAACAGTTCTGCGTCCGTGCGCAAACCATGTGTGTGCGCGATATCAGCACACGCGCGCACCCGTTTGGTCCCTGCCCCGGCATGCCACCAACAGACGATGGGCTGAGATGCTGAGAAGTTGTGTCCGTTTTGGCAGCCATCCTGGGGTTGTTATTTTCAGTTCTTCAGCTTGGCGTTCGCGAGTTTTTTTTTGTTCAACAACCCTCCCCAACTCTAGCCCCCCACCCGAGGGGCTAGGAGTGTGAAAAATGGGGCTGATAAAGCGGTTAAATTTCCTTTTGTTTATTTAAAGACTACGACGAGTGACAGCGTGCGCGGCTCACGCGAGAGCGTTATGTACGGCGGGCAGGAGTTTGCCATTTATGTTCTTCGTCGTGAGCACACACCACGGCTAGGGGGGAATCTGCATTTTCGATGAGGCTCCAAACATATCAACAGACCAGGGGACAAACGAATGCCCAAAGTGTGAGAGAGCCAGGGAGTGTGTTCTTATGCAAACAGACCGTACGATTGGCGTCCTTGAACCGGTGGCGCGCACCGTGAGCCGGCACGATCGAGCAGCTGAGCGCAAGCATGCTCGATCATCTTCGTTATCAGACGCAAGACTAACACGGAACGGGACATGAGCACTTGGTTTGGTGCCGCCATAATGGCCGCAAATTGAATCAAAAAGGTAAATAGAGTTAGGGAACCATATAGTCGTTGACCGGTTGACTACCAGGCCATCAGGCGGGTCTTTCACATTATTTGAGGGTCTTGGAGCAATCAGCAACATCGTTCAGATATGTTCAACGATAGATTTCAGAGTCTGAAGGAGTCTTTCGCTACTGTTCATTCCGAGAAGCTCTCAATAATCCTGCAGCACTCTTCACACCCAATTCATTTGCATCTAACCACTGGCCAAGAACAAGTTCTTAACTCTTCTGGACAGTCGCCGTTCTGACAATTGAACGTTTGACGCCAGCAAGTCGCACAGGCGCGCCCCGACACGACGTGCGCCATAATTAACATGGACCGGGAACCTGATTCGATTCGTCGTCGCCACCGCGACAGCTTCAGCTGCAAAGATCTGGTCAGACTGGCTGGTCTTTGTTATCATCGTACCTTCGATACGATGATTTGCTCCACTAACGACGACGATAAAACAATCATTCTAACTCGGCACGGCTCGAAACACGACTCTGTGGATGCCACACAGGACCAAGCAGAGTGGTAGAGCTTAACTCACGAATCACGTTGACAGCGACAACAACGCGAACGCGAACCGCCCGAATGTCCACCAACGCAATGTCTTTGTCGTCGCTGATACCCCCCTGAGATGCCGCCAGAGACTTGACTTTGAAATCGTTCTCGTGTCTTCTAGCAGTAGAGGACTTCTCCGACTCTTCCTCGAGGCTTGAGAGTCTCTCGGGACGGAAGGAAACAAAGGTTCCTCATGAGCACGAGCAAACTCGACTAAAACAAAGCAACCGGGTGCGGGACCAAGGCGGCGACGTCGCGGAGTCTCATCCACGACCAGTAGCCATTGGATGACAGGAGAGCTTATCAGTGTGGCGTATCGATGAGTGGCTGTGATTTCCAGTGCCCCCCCCCCCCCCCTCCCCCCATGAGATAGTGCCAGTAGACGGTGCAGTAGACAGATGTCGGTAAACAAGCGCTTGTTGAGACACAATGGTACCCCGCGCGTTGTGCGATTGGAACTCGAAGAGCCCAGGATGCACAACCGAGACGTAACCAAGTGGTCTGACGAGTTTCTAGTGATACCTGTCAACACAATCGCTAGTCCTTGATGCCCTAGTGTTACGACAAGGCGATTAACCGCTCAGCCTGTCCCTTGAGATCTTATTATGAACTCCAAAAATGGCTGACAGTCGAAGAGATACGTGGATGAAACTAATGAAACACATTCGGTAGCCGCTCAACGCGAAGATGTCGGTAGTAAATAGTACTTGCGACCCCCTCAAACATCATCTTATGCTAAAAAAGCGTAACCATATAAGTACCCGAACAAGCTGCACGCGAATGACCCGAGTGGCCACGATCAACTGACGATCGCTCGCGTCACCGTAACCGTCTGCGTAGTAGTATCCTCGTTTCCGGTGCAGGTCAACACCGCATCCGGTCTCGCCACACGATTTCTCTAAGAATAATACCCCCAGGATAGTACTTGGTGATCGATCAAGGTATCACGGTTGCGTCAGCTGTCTCGTAATTAGAAAAGGATGAGCGCCAACCAGAACCACCGATGAATAAGAACCACGAAAATGACGCTAGCTTGCTAGCTAGAACGATCGCGCGAATCAAACTAGCGACAGGAGCGCAAGCTGGCAAACAGAACGCTCCTCGAAACGTACGGAAAAATAATTTATTTTTAAAATAATCGTAAACACTTTGTTTACCAAGCGCTTCGAGGACACACTTTGATAGAATCACCTGACGTGATTAGGGGGAGGTTTGCTGCGCTGTTACTCACTCCCCGCCATCGCGTTTACCGCAGATGATCGTTGATAGACAACGGCGCCACGCCGCGGGAGGTGGGCAGGTGTATAGCTATCAACAGATGTCCTCGAATAGCCAACCCACCGACGGTTCAATTCAGGAAATCAGGTAGATCGGCACTAACCAAACAAGTCAATCAGGCGCCAACCCCAGAGACACTTGAGGACGACGACGACGATGGTTTGTATAGGTAAACAATGTAACTCGTGTCTGGCACACGCGACTACACCGTTGTGCGGATCACCGGACCCCATCAGAAGGCACAAAACCGCTGGTGGTGATTCTAGGTGCTGTCTGTCGCCGCCAGAACGTCGTCACGAACTTCTTGCGCGGAATTGAGCACAATTCTAAGGGCCAGCACCTCTATTCAACTTCCGCCCAACTTGTCTTGCGCTCGTTACCGTGGTGCGACCGATCGTTGATCGCTGTGGGCCTGCTGTGGCCCCATGGAACGAACTGCTCTAATGTTCTGCCCTTGACCGAAGGAGCGATTGGTGCTGCTGCTGCTGCTAGTTCAGATGATGATTAATGTCTTATTAACGGGGTGACCGTTTGGCTCCGGCGATGATTTACGTGCCATTCCATGGCACGTTTGTCAATGCGATGCTAATTTATGGCCCTTTCTGGGATTGAGTGGACCCCCTTTGCTGGCGTATGCTGGTAATGTTGGTTTGGTTGTTGGGTCGTACCACGGTTCGGGCGGTCTGCTGGGGCGTCAGACCTTGGATTTGATTCGGAACGATACCAATGGGTGGCCAGCAAGCTCCTGCAGCAGATGGACACCTGAATTTGTAGTAGGCTTCTTGGACCACGATTAGCTGAAAGCTTTGAAGAGAAGTTGGTTTGATCCAAGTAAGCTGCGATCAAAGTTCTTCAAAGTGGATTAATCAATTGGATTAGATTTGATGGCAGTGTGATGGTTCTACAAAAAATATCCAACATTAAACCAAGAGTTAATAAACAAAGAAAGACATTTCCTTTTCAAATGATCGCTGCGAACCAACCAAAAGCAACTCTCTACGAAACCAAATGCTGGGTCAAAACAAAGCATCCACGCTGAATGGCGACGCGATCTTTGGACCGAAAATAGAACGAAAACAACACCAAATACGTGGAACATGCTCCTCCGCTTGGCTGCCCGGCTATCCGTGAAGCACGCACACACAATCCAATCGGATGGGATCTGGTAGAGAGACCCCGCGCTCGCAGCATCACCGCAGCATAAAACGGTCAACCGCTTCACCGCATAAAATGAGGCAAAACAAACCGGGGCGGCAGCAGCACCAGCACCAGCACCCGATCCACATGCGGTCTCGCTGGCAGTTCGGTTTCGCCGAATTGACGACATGAAAGACCTTGAGCGGCGTTTGTCGTGTGAGAAATAAATTTAAAGGGCTTCCGCGCTCCCTTCCCCTCTGTTATGTTGGTCTCCGGCCCGTGGATCGAGCACCAACGCACCAACATAGGCCGGCACGGCTCGCAACATTGTATCGCGCGCGCCGCGAACGTGCTCATTTGCCATTCTAGTGAGCATCATCCCCGTTGATCGCGAGGAAAAAAGGAGGGTGAGTTGGGGCCGATCCCTCGATCGTACCATCAAGCGCACCGCTCTGCGTGATCCGCCCTTTGACTCGACGATCGTCAGATTATGTTTGGCAGAGGGATTTTGGGGGGGATCCATCTATGCTATACACCGCGTGCAGACATTGAATGGCGCATTGGTGGGCATATCGCTGTCACCGAATCCCGAAGCCCCGAACTTGAATACAGAAAACACACAATAGAAAATACGAAAAACAAAACCAAGGGGCGCCGAACAAAAAACAAATAAAAATGGTAAGATAAAAAGCGAAATGAAATTCGAATGCCGGAACGCACTCTTTATGCACCACACAACACAACAACCCCGGCCGCCTCTCGCTCTCTGGCCAACTTATCAAACAACCAACGAACGAACGGAGCACGATAGCGCGAAGCAGTTCCCAAAAGAGTCAGAAAACCTCGCTTGGCATGGAATAAAAAAAAAAGTGATTATTGTTGGCCTGCCTGCCACTCCCATCACCCCTGTTCGTGTTGTGTCATTTGGGATGCAGCACGATTGCGGTACGCAGTTGGACTTGGACCCAACCACAACCTTGGGCCCCTGCACTTGATCGTGATGGAGAAGGAGAGAGAAGCCTTGCTACGGGCTGACTATTTTTAATTCTCCAAAAATTTGATTTATTGACGATCGTCACCATCGTCCTCTGTTGGTTTGTGTTTTGGTTTCTTTGGTTCTTCGTTTGATCTTCACGTAGTGTTGCAGTTCGCTGTCTGCCTGCGGGGTCTTTAATCTGGTTTGGTGGATCTGGGAACGATCGTAAGTAACGAGACAGCGGTTCCAAGTGTCTGTTTCTGCGTGACCTCGACTGCTTTTTGATTTGGTTGCAGAAGGTGTTGTTGTGCCCCCCCCCCCCCCCCCCCCCCTCCCCCGGAGGCAGCTGATTGTCGTGTTTGCTGTACTCGATCATCATTTGTTTTCAAAAAGGTATCTCCAAGTTGAAAATCAATTTGAAACTATTCCCTTAACCCACTCCTTTTGAATGGAGCTATAAGCTATTAATGTGTTTGTAACCATTTATGTAGCTTACTGAGGGTTCCCAAAAATAAGATCAACCACATAAACCACGTCAAGATCAGGTCGAAAACGTGAATCAGTCTCGCTACCCTACCAGCCCTAATCTTCTGCCTAAGCACATCCGATCTCAGATGAGAGTAAAGGCACTCGGCAGTTCGCTATTCTTATTCAAACAACATCGCCATAATCCCCCCCCCCCCCCCCCGGGGGCGTGTGTTCGTTGCTGCGTCTAATTTGTTTCTCAAAAAGCGAAGGTTATTTTTACAAACTTCACCATCAAACAACGCGGCGACGCGATGGCCAATTCGCACCCCCGAGATTCGCATCTTCCGGGTGTTTGCGGTGCACAGGATGCACACCGTACACGCAGTGCACCGCACGCCAAAGTGACTAATTGGTGGTCCGAACACCCTGCATCCCACGCGAACCATCACTTCCTCGCTGTTGACAGAGGGGACGGGGAAGGTCGGGGAAGGTATGCGTACAGCCACATGATTGACCACATTCCTGGTGGCTTACAGGTGCAGCTGCACAGGAGGAAGAAATAAACTACCTCTCACTAGCGCAGCTATTCGCATCTGCTGCCATTAACCATTGCGCTCCTGCAGATTCCTTGTTTGCACATCCACGAGGTGTAATGTACGACGACCGGAAGGGTGAAAGTGACCTCCGGAGTGAGAGATAGAGGAGGAGGTATGAGTGCACCACGATGCACCACCGCTGGCGTTGCTTAGCGAATGACGATGATGATGGTGCATCGAGGTTTTTGGCTTAAAAATAGAATCCCCTACTCGTACCGATCGTACGACCGCTGCACGCAAAACATGCAAAACATCAGGCGATTGCGAAACCGAGGACGAGCACGAGCACGAGCACAAGAGTCTTGGGAGTTACGGTACGCACCGCCACCGCTTGGAGGGGGGTTTGGTTCCCAGAAGTCTAGCACGGATCCGCGGATCAGAACCGCCGATCGCCACGGTGTCTGTCGTAATTGCTGGTGCTAGCGGACCGTGCAGGCGGCCGATTTGTGGGTAGCTTGCCAAAAGTTGCCGGTTGAATGTAGCGCAAATGGGAAACTAGCAACGCGTTCAGGATGTTATCGAATCACGGGAGTTGAGTCACTGATGATGCGCAAGGAGTCATGCGATCGGACGAGACCGACTGACGGCAGCACTCACATGCACACCGGAAAGGGGGAGGGGGGGAGATGGTTCAGGGAATGTGACCTCCTCCGCCCGTGTGTTGTTGTTTTGGGCGAGCGAATCCGTTTTTCGCACATACCGGTACCACACCTACAGGCAGGATTACCTAATGGGTCATCGTCGCCGTTGTCGTTGCCGAGTGTTTGAACTCATCTCGGTAATGCGCACACTGCTGTTGCGAGCTGTTGGGAACGGGAGCAGACTCACGTACGCCACCATGTGGTACTGCAACGCGTTAGCTAATGAGTCAGGGGACAGTCACAGCTAATTTGTTGCGGTTTGAAATTAAATGAGGCCGGTACTAGAATTCCCCGTAACAAGAGGTCGCATCAAAGGAAAAGTTCTTGGTGAGGCGAAGAGTTTCACATCTACCTCCTTCTCTAGCGAGTCGTTGTTCGTTGAACTAATGGTTGTAAGAAAGATAACAAGCAGGTTTGCAGGCGGATCTAGTTCCGTCACTGTCCGTTAAGCGATCAACTTGCCTATAAAATAACCGACGGCAGTAGGCTGTGGCTCCAAAGTGGAAAAAATCCATTAACTACATGATAGATGACCGCGAACATTCGAAGCTAACGGCGGCCATCACTTAGACCGGTGCTATGTTTCGCCATTTTTGGACACTCAATACCGACCGTTTTGTAAATCGAATCCGGTTTTATACGAAGCTAGGCAGATGAGCAGCAGCGGCATTAAATTAATGTTATAAGGCTTTAATTTACCAGAATTAGCATCGGAACAAGGCACTCCATAGAACCTTCTAGGTAATGGTAACGTTTTGTCACACTGTGTGTGCGCTTTAAACAGGCTTTATCTATTCCTAACGTATCTGCTGATCCAATGATTTAGTAGGAAATATCGAGCCACCATCATAACGTGATCGACCATGCTCTTCCTGCGTGATGTGTTCCCGTTTAACTTTAACCAAGGCCATTCCGTTCACACAGATTCGTTTTGAGCAGTCTGCTGATTCACCGAGCGCCGGTAATCTGGATCGGCGCCATTATACAGGGCCTGCGGCAACCAGGAAGATGATCGCCGGATTAATTCAAGCTGAAGATCGATTCCAGCGCATGGGAAACCGGTGGTGACCGGCACTTCCGGATGATGTGGACTTCGTACTGGCTTCCAAAAAAAAAACACTAACAAAAATCATTGAAGGTCAGTACGACAGTACTTCCGGGCCGCTCGTTGGCGCACGCCCGCTTCTGGGTAGCTCATTACGCATGTGCACCTTCAAGTAGCGCGTTCTATCATCATTATTCAATTCATTTTCATTCCAGGCCCTGAGCACGACCACCAGGGTTGGCCAAAAAAAGGAAACAACAACAAAAAAGGCACCAAATGGGATGTGGGCCAACACGTTCCGGAGTTCAGGAATGTCTTAACCGAACTGTTACGAAATGGTTCGCCGACTCCAGAACCCGGATCGTCTTCAGGCCCACCTGGATGGACGGTGCCTGGATTGGCGTGGCGTGGCGTGGCGTGGACGGGTTTTTTAATGTGCCAGTCGCTCTTCGACCCGCATCGGATCGCACGGTGACTTTGCGCACACCAGGCCACCACCATAATGGTGCTGAGTCACCTTCTCGCTAGGTCCGTGTGGTGTTTTCGTTTTCAAAGTCAAGGTCAGCGGCAGTGGAGCGAGACTGTGGCACTTAGGCCTTCGGGGGCTGGGGGGCGCATAAGATACCGCATCGCACCGCAAGGTACGGCCACCGGCACCGTGGGCACGATGTGTTACAAAACAACGCTTTTAACGACCGTCCATGCGGGCGTACGGTGGAGGAATACGGTTTGTGAGAGCAAGGCGAACAAGAAGCAGAAGAAGTAGGTAGGCTCTTCCTCCGTTGGCGATCGTGTTGATGATTTATGCCGACAGGATTTGGAACGTAACGAAAGTGAAACAGCAAACAAGCCTCATCCACCTTTGGGTGGATGGATGAGTGTTAGAACGAAGCGGGAACACGATTACGCTCGTAAAATCGTAAAGTTGCTTCTAATGGCGACAGTTCTTTACAGTTAATTACAGAATGTTGTCTGGCCAGGTGCGAAAGCAAAACGGCACAACGTTATTGGAAGCGACTTTTAAACGTAAACGATTCGTACAGTTTCGATTCGAATGTTCATTAAATTGATTAAGAAATTGAATAAATGGAAGTGATTTCAAATAGCTTGTGCCAACGATGTGCCATATTTGAGCAAATTTATTTTCAAAGAATAGTTATTAATCTTGAAAAGCCTTTGTTCTCAGGATTGCATACTTTCGAAAAGCTTCTGAATGGTTTGAAAGTTACCGAGAATATCTTTGGTAACAGCCTCTGCACTGTTTAACACACTCTGGATATCGGCCAACGCAGCTTGAAGGCTAGCATTGGGCACTAAACGAGGTTGAGTGTGTCGTGGTTGTACAGGGACTACAGATGGGTTTTGTGGCTTATTGACCATATCTCGAATAGCTCGATCACCATGCATCCCGGTACACAACAGATTCTTATCCACTTTACAGTAACCATCGAACCAATCGGAGGCCAGTAACTCCGGTGCTATCGCGATGTGATCTGCCGATCGTACCTTATCATTGCATGGATCCTTTTGGTATTTACTAAATCCTGCCTCTTGAAAGCTGTCTCTGATTGCTGCGGGAGAAATGGCGCAAGACCAGACGCGGGCTAGGATGTTAACGGCATCTAATATAGACACCTTCCAGTTGAACGCCTAAAAGCAAAGAAAACATTCCAATCAGAATTGAGGGTGATTGATTACAAGAGCAGTTACTAACCTTGTCGTCTTCCATAGATTGTAGGTTTTGGTTTAACAGCTTTTCGCGATAATGTTGCTTCAATCGTTGGATGAAACTAAACTGAAGATTGCCGAAGCAGGAATCCGGTTTTAAGAACAGTAGTTTAACAGCTTTCAATCGAATATCGTTCTCGCGATTTACGAACGCTGGATTGTCCTCAATCACGAGCAGGGCGTTCCGGTTCGCCTTCTGGAATATTTTGTCCAGCTGCTCAATGTATCCCCGCAGCACTGTCCAGCACAACCAGGAGCAAAGGTTATACCGATAGAGCATGGGGAGGGATTTGATATCACTGAAGCAGCTGGGCGTTTTTTGGTTCCCGATCACCATCATAGGAAGCTTCTCCGATCCGTCCATATTGACGGTACACAGGACGGTTACTCGCTGGTCAGCCAGACCCCCGTTTGGGCACGATTTCCGACTGTACCTGGATACCGCATCCGGTGTGCATTTGTAAAACAAACCAAAAGGAACCAAGAAAAACGTATTTTTCGTTCGATACTGGCCAAGCAGCTTCACCGGATCACACTTTGACTTTTTCGGCGGTTCACTCTTCGCAGCTGGTGCTGGTGCAATTTTGGGTTGTTTCCGGAATTTTTGATACCATCCACTACTGGGCTTGAAATGGGGAACTTTAAACAACTTGGCAAACTGGTGTGCTTTACATTTCAGCCACGGAGTCGTAAGGGGAACGTTGTTGTCCTGGGCCAGTTGAACGGAAAGGCGCATGGCATGTTCCAGCCGTTGTCTGTTCACACGAATCGTTGCATCGGAGATAGTTTTCCTGCGATGGCTTCGGCCGCTATACTTGTCCTTATTCGCATACACTTCCCTGATCGCGCGCACCGGTACGCGGTATTTTTTCGCGACATCCTTCACACTTGCCCCGAACCGATCGATACGCTCCACTATGTCCAGTCTCTGGCTGACCGACAATTTGTACAACACTCGCACATACTCTTTCGTGGCCATAGGACACGGAAAATGGAAAAATCCAACGCCTTTTCGACGGTTTTTATCCGGGAAATCGATCGCGGCGGCGGAACGAAAATCGCGCGCGTTTTCTCACAAAAACAACAACAAAAACACGCGGTTGCCGCGTTTAGGGCGATGGTGAGTTGAAAACTTCTCTCGCGGTTTCGCTTTTCAAATTGGCGGTTTCGTTTTATTGTTGGTTGCTAACAAAATGCAAATCTACTATAAATAAACGGATTTAAAACACACAATTCCTGGTAAACGTATGTCGAGAGCTACCAGTCCATCATTACACACACGCTGCTTAAACTGGATCCATCATTAAAGGCACATTTGTGGAAGAACGGCACAACCGATTGGACCGAGTCTTCCGAAACTCCTCTCGGTTCGGTTTACCCAGCTACGCAAGGTCGGGAATGCGGCGGAACATTTTCCGCCCGATACCGTACAATAGCGCCAGATGGCATCCGTGCAGCGTCAAACTGCTCAGCACGGTGCTGGGATAGGTGTTCCAGCAAAACTCGATCAGCAGCAGCAACAAGAACTTCAAGCTAGTCCCGTACTCCGTGTACCAGGTGAGGTAGGGCAGGCTGTGGAAGTACCACACATAGAACTGATAGTGCAAACTGCGAGCACACACGATACCGATGAAATTCGACAGGAATATCGGCAGCAGTGCCAGCTGGGTGGACCGGTCAAAGTGAATGGAAAACTTGTTCGGACCGGCAGCTGCGGGCTCGATGGTTTCTGGCGTGCTCTTTTGTTTCTCCTTTTCAGCCATCTGTTTGATGCCCTTTTCGAACGATTTCAGGAACTTTTCCTGCTCGACGCTGAGCTTCTCTTCCTCCTTGCGCTTGCCCGCTATCTGCCGTTGTTTCTGCTGCTGTTTGGCTGCCTGCTCTTTTTCAACCCGGTTCTGAGCCGCAATCTGTGGTGCCAGCATCATTTCCAGGTTGCGCAGTCGGCAATAGTTCTGGAAGTATTTGTAGCAGGGCGACGCAAACAGTGCCAGCAGTCCGAGGTGCAGCGCCAACAGTGCCAGGTGAAACAATTTACTCTCGAATACGTCCGGTTCGAGGAAACGATAGTTTACGGTCCACTTGTGCTCAAAGACGCGCCCCAGATCGAAGCTACCCTTTAGGTAAGCCCATGGGTATGTGAGCAAAAAAGGAGCTCCGAGCAGCAGCTGGATCCCGCCGCAAACGATCAACTGCCGCAGCGTACCCATCCAGCCGAGATTAGTAATGAACAGGAGCAGAATGCCAGGAGCAAACAGCAAGATATTCATCTTCACCGATACTCCCAAGCTCAACAGGACGCTTCCCAGCGTCCAGCGACCATCGATGTACGCGTTGAGGGCAGCGTTCAGTAGCAGAATTGCTATCGGATCGTTAAAGAGCCTCAACAAGTAGATGGAGTGGATACGGTAGGAGGTGAACATCGTGATCACCATCACGTACGGCGGGATCTTGCGACTTTTGCAGTACAACCGCAGCACCAGCGTCTGCTGCAGCAGATAGATCACGATGAAGAGGTACTGCGCAAGCCGAATGTTGGTACCGCGAGAGGTGATGAAGTAGAACGCACTATAAATATACACGAAGCCGGCTGGATACACTAGCGGACCGGTGTCACCTGGGATAGAGCGAGAGTTAGTATAACGTTCGAGGATCCACCTGCCCAACGGGTCGCGTACCTCGCAGCTGAGAATAGTCGGTGGTGCCATTGAGGAAACCCTCGCACTCCTGCATGTACGCCTTCCAGTCGATCTCGGTGTAGGGCACATTTTGCACGATGAGCACGTTGAGCACGAAATCGATCGCAAGAATTATCACGGAAACCAGGGGCAACCGGGCGGGATCGAAGATTAACGATTTAGCAAAGGTGAGATTCAGATATTCGCGCTTTATTTTGGCCAACAGCGTCGGTGGTTCCTTGCGAAAAGGTGGGCTCACGGTTTTGCCCGTGGATTTTTGGTAAGCCGTACTCGGAGCCATCGCGGTGCCGTTCGTCTTGTCGCCGTGGCCCCCGGAAAAACGTGTTGTGGTTTTCCACGACCAGCTGAGTTGTCAAGGATGACGTCCCCTGGTTTGACAGCAGCTGCGAAACCAAAACAAACCAGAATTCTTGTGATTTTCTCGTGTTTTTCTCGTGTTTTTCTCGTGTTGGAAGAAAAAAGGCCGGAAAATGGATTACGAGATGAGAAATGTAAGCTGGAATTGCTAAAGGATGATAACGGAATTACAGCAGCACCTTCTTTTCGTTTTAGATCAAAGACTTCCTGCAGCTGTACAACCGGATCACGGATATGTGCTTCAACTCGTGCGTTGACAACCTCTTCGGCCGGGATTTGACTCGCGAGGAGATCTCGTGCGCGGATAATTGCGTCAGCAAGTTCACCAACGTTAACCAGCGGTTACTGCAAGTGTACATGGGTGTCCAGACGGATATCAATCAGCGAAGGATGACCGAGATGGAGGCACAGCAGGCAAAACTATTGGCCGAAGCCCAACAACAGCAGCAGCAGCAACAAGCAACAGCAGAGACGGCCTCTCCAGTCGCGGCAAGCACCGAGGCGGCCGTAGCGTGATTGCACATTTCACAGTTCAGTAATATCGTTGTAGTTTACTAGTGACCGGCTTAATGTTAACCAACCGAAGGGGCTCTGCAAAAATGAACAGAATTTGCCTAAACGTTCTGATAGGAATTCCTGCGTCGGGAAAGACGACTTACTGTGCACAAATTGAGAGAGCGGCCTCCGACCAATTGCACGTGGTGCACGTGTGCTATGATACCTATGTTCCGATCGACACCCAGTACCATCAGTTTCGCGACGAGGCGGGATCGTACAAGCAGCACCGGCAGCAACTTTTATCCTCCGTTGAGGCGATCATTGTTTCAATTCGCGACAATAACCACGACAGCTTGGAACGACTACTGGAGGATTGGGTCCGTGAGTTTAAGGAGCCATTGAAACTGCCCCGCCCTTTGTTTTCCAAAGATTACCTCTTCCTCATCGACGATAACATGTACTACAGAAGCATGCGAATGGAGTGGATCCAGGTAGCCCGAAGGCAGTCGCTAGGTTTCTTTGAAACGTTCTTCGATGTTCCGCTGGAGCTTGCCCTTCAGAGAAACCAGTCTAGAGAGCGATCCGTTCCGGAAGCGACAATAAGGCGTATGTGGATGCGACTAGAGAAACCCTGTAGCGAGCTGTATGGCTGGGAGAAGAACAGCATTTCGATCAATGGGACGCCAGAAGACTTCAATGAAATACTTCCAATGGTCAGCCACTGCCTTGAGAACCCAGAACGGATGGTCAACGTGCCCTGTACTCCAATGGAACAGTCGGTGATTCATCAAATTGATCTTCTGCTACGAAAGGCGATCTCCGAGCGGATGGCCAAAGCCAAGAACTCGATGCCTAAATCGGATCTACGTACCTTTGCCAGCGTGCTACAAGACCGGAAGCTGGAGTTGCTGCAGCGATTAAGAAATGGTGACGAGGAAATTGCCGAGGACAGGATACAGTTTGTGGCGAATGCTCTTCTTTAAGTTTGTGTAGCTCTAGAAACCCGTAGATCGATGCTAATAAATAGAAAATTACGGAAAAATGAGCAACAGTTTAAGCGCAGAATTTTCCGTTAATTCAACAAAATTCACCAAATTCACCATTTCTCCGTTTACACTTGCAGGTTGAACCACCGTGTGTTTGTGTCTGTGTGCCTGTGTGTTGTGTCTTGTTGACATTCGGTTTCGCGCGCGATGTTTGCGGCTGGTCTGCCTAAAAAACCGCCTAAAATTTACCCGCTTTTCCTCGCGGCATCGGGCGCGAAAGCAGTTCCTGGAATGTGCCAAAGAGTTTCCGCCTAAGTTCCGCCTTTGCTCTGTGTGTTTTTTTCCTAAAGCATCGTGCCTCTGCCCGCTGAATGCCGTAGATTATGAATTCCCTCACCAACTTATTACGCCGCGAATCCGGATACGGTAGGTAACAGTGGAAGGGGCCGGGAGCTCGTTCCTGGTGCCACTGGCGGATGGCTCTAATCATCCGGTTTCCGCCCTTCCACAGGATTCGTTCAGCAGTACGATGCTGCGCTTCTGCGGCTGTTGGTCCGGGAACGGGACAGCTGGAAGGGCATAACACCGTCCACGTTCACCGCCGACTTTAACCCATCGCCACCGATCCTGGCGGCCAAGTTTGCCAAGTGTGCCGGCTACGAGCATGTGCTAGCGATTGCCAACGAGGACGGCAAGCTGGCGATACAGAACACGAACGAAGGGAACGAAGAACCGGGCGGTGAGCGGTCGCTCGATGGCGTACAGTGTCACTACAATGCCGTGTTCGACATCGAGTGGATGCCAGGGGAGATGAAGATCGTGACCGCTTCCGGCGATCATACGGCTCAGCTGTGGTCGGTAACGGAATCGGATCTCGTCAGTACGCAAGCATTCCGTGGCCATTCCCGATCGGTAAAGACGGCCGCCTTTCGTCGCGATGATCCGGCCATATTCGCTACCGGGGGACGTGATGGAGCCATCCTAATCTGGGACATCCGAGCACAGCTCGGTTCAAATCTGTTGCCACGGGCGGACAACTGTATCTACAGTGGACATGCCGGTGGTCCCGGAACGCCGGCATCTCATCGGAAGCGTACAAGACAGACACCGAAGATACCGGCACAGGGTTGTAGCAGCAGCATCACGGGGCTAGTGTTCCAGGATAGCAATACACTGATCTCGTGTGGTGCCGGTGATGGAGTGATCAAAGTGTGGGACACCCGGCGTCACTATACCAGCCATCAGCGAGATCCTCTGCCCAAGCATAGCTTCCCGTACGCCGGGACGACAACGTTGAAAGGCTTCACGAATCTAGTGATCGATGAGGCACGCCATCGGCTGTACGTGAACTGTATGGACAATCACATCTACTGCTACAATGTGTCCACGTACGAAGCGCAACCACTGCAGCGGTATGGGGGCTTCAAGAATGGTACGTTCTACGTGAAGGCAGCCCTTAGCCCCGACGGACAGTATCTGATCAGTGGATCAAGCGACGAACGAAGCTACGTCTGGAACGTGGACCATCCGAATCCGCTGCTACAGTTACGTGGCCACGCAGCGGAAGTAACAAGCGTGGCGTGGATGCAAAGCCGTCGCAAGGTACGCCTCGTAACGTGTAGTGACGATGCGCGACACAAGATCTGGCGCCTCGGACCGGAAGAGCTGGACTCGGATGAAAGACAGCAATTGCGTGGTACAACCGAGTACTGCAGTTCCTATCGCCAACAGCCACACAGTCCACGGGCTGCCGCTCGACCAAAGGCACTCGAGTTTACACCACGATCGCTGAAACGAAATGTGCAACGGAACGAAACGACACCAAGCACACTGGAGGGTGTCAGCCGAACGCCAACCAACGCTGGAAGTGCGCTGGCTGGCAGCAGCAGCAGTACGACAGGAGCCAGTACAGGCATTGCCACTAGCGGCTGTAACAAACGATCGTACCAGATGATGGCACAGAGTGAAGATCTTTGTGCACCCGGTGCGGAAGACACTGGTCCGCCTGTGTCGTTGTGTCCCCCCGTGAAGCGACCGTATCGAAGTGAAGAATGCCGTGGACGACGGCTGTTTAGTCCGGCAAACTGTAAATCTTCCTTCAGCTTTACCGCGCTCGAGATTGCCTCCAGTTCCTCCTCATCCCGTAGCCTTAACGTTATTCTGGAGGCAAGTGAAGAGCAACAGACAACGATTGGTAGCCGATCACCGTGTAAATCTCCTCTCGCAACCGCCGATCTCAACGTACGATCACTCAACACCGCTACCACCAGTGCCGTTAACCTTCGTTCAATGCTCTGCTCCTCGCCCACGACATCGTTACTCAATCTGACGCTACCGAATTTTGTGATCGACGGTGAAGCTCCACATCTCGTGAACGTGATCGCCAGTGGTGGTGGTTCGGGTGCACCAGGATCACTTAAAGATGGCACTGCAGGGGGAGGTCCTGGAGCGGGAACCGGTAACGGTACCGGTGCATCGGTTGGAATGATGATGAAGCACAAACTAAAGGAAAACATCGATTGGCTGACAAAGATCCGCAAACAGAAGCTACTGCAAGCGGCCAAAACCATCATCAGCGATGGTGGTGGTGGTGGTGCTGGCGGTGAGGGAAGATCACTGGTTGACGGTGTGGAAGACACGGTATCGCTGCTTCTATCTCCACGGCTTCAGCAACTGAAGGCGTGTGATGAGCGGATGAGCAGCACCAGTACCTTGCTACAACCCACCTCCTCCTGCTCTTCCTCTTCTTCCTGCACTGCCGTGGAAGATGGTGCGGATGCAACAAGTCAACCGACGACACCGACAAGCCGGAAAAGGCGTTCGTCTAGAACGAGTTTCGATTGCATCTCGCAGATACAGACGGATGGCGGTGGTGGATTGGGGCCTCGAACACCGAAAAGTCGACGAAATTCCGTTGGCGTCAGCAACGGTGGCAGTGCGAGCATAACCGTTGGCATGCAACCGACGACACCCGAAGCGACGGTGTCCATTAGGCGATATTTTACCGTCACTACCACCCCTACCAGCCGGATGAACGTGCAAACGTCGCATTGAAGACCGGCCGGTCGATGTGTTCCATGGGATGCAATTTTCTTTGTATTGATGAATTCAAAGGGATCACCAAAAAAGCAGGATTTTGAATTAGGTTAAAGTTAAGACAAAACACAAGAGCACACCGCCATACGGGATTTCATTTATGCTTCTTTACTTTTTATTAAGCGAACCATTCACCCATGCTCTTACTCTATCTCCTGCGAGTTTGAATCGCAATGAAGTGCACTTTGAAAGCGTTAGCATTTAGTGGTTTTAGTACGGCAAAAAAGGGGGGGTAGTGGATAGGAGGGCTAGGAACAGCGCTGTTCCCAAAGATGCCCCTCGCCAACATTTAGCTAACGGTATGACGCTCAGGATGTCTAGGTGATAACCAACATGATTACACAGTGAGTGAAAAGGAGGGGTTTGCGGACAAAAGAAATAGAAATAAAAATACACTTTATGCTTCCTTGTTTGACAAAATGAAAAAGAATTGTTTGCTTTATTTTTCTAGCCAAGCACTCGACCGTCTTACGATGAAATGATTCATAAAATGAACTTAGACGCTCTCATTCACAGTATAATGCCGTCTGCATGCCAGCTTCTTTTAAGCTTCCAGTAATTAGAAGATCATAAAACAGTCAACCACTTACGATCTTTATCGTTTCTTTAATCTCAGTCGCACAGCTGATTGCCAGCTCCACTGTACCTTGTCTCCATGAGAACCACTGCCACTTGAAGTCCGATTCAAGAGCGCGATATTCGTTATCTAATCATCAGATCGTGAAACGAAGGAGAAAGTGTAGCAAGAGGACCCTTATAAAA
The DNA here is from genome assembly GCF_943734665.1 of Anopheles aquasalis. NCBI lineage: Eukaryota > Metazoa > Arthropoda > Insecta > Diptera > Culicidae > Anopheles > Anopheles aquasalis. Next base: position 62,751,728 of record NC_064878.1, on the reverse strand, counting down.
ACACTCATCCACCATCCTGTCGCACTACAGTCTCTCACCATTCGCTATCCCAAGATGCGTTCTTCCATTTCTCTATCGCTAGCTACCATAGTGGCTTGCCTGGCACTACCAACGTTCGCACGCGTTTGCACGCCGACCGGAAACGAAGCAGTGCAAGCTAACGGAAGGCCAACGTTTACTGGCCAGTTCCCGCACCATGCACTGCTCGTGGTACAGTTCGGTGATCATCAGGAAACACGGCACTGCAGTGGCGCTCTCGTGGACGATCGGCACGTCCTAACCGTGGCCCAGTGTGTCGAGGGAAGCACCGAGATTGAGGTCCATCTCGGCGCGCACTGTCTGCTGCAGGGAGACGACAAATTCCGGTACGTTTTCACGGCCCTTCAGTACACCGTCCGCGACGGTTACGATCCGGAAACGTTCGTCAACGATGTGGCCTTGGTACGGTTCAGCGAGGAATCGGTCCGTCTGCCACCGTGGGTGTATCCGGCGCGGCTTCCCGAACCGGACGAACAGCATTCGGTTGGCCAGGAGGTGCTCTCGAGTGGATTCGGTTTGCTCAACTATCAAACGAGCTCGGCAGCCGATGCCCTCCAGTACGTGCGGTTGGTCGTGCTCGATGCGGAAACTTGCCAGCAGGAGTTTAACTTTGTCACACCGAACACCGGACGGTTCTGTGCTCAGGACCGTGATCAAGAACCGAACTGTGTTAGCGATGTCGGTAGTCCGCTCGTACTGAAGGAGGGCCGTCTGCAGCATTACGTGTTGCTTGGTTTGTCCAGCTTTGGACAGAAGTTTGCCTGCAATCACGGTAACCCGGGTGCACTACAGGAAGTGCGTGAACATACGGCCTGGATCCGGGAAGTGCTCTCGAGCTCCTCTGCCGTTTAACACGTGCGCGTGAATAGCGTAAATAAAAGGAAAAAAACAATTGCCAATATAATATCATCAAACAAAGCATTTATAGCACCTCGGGTCGTCGAACACTAAAGGGGAGCGTGTGAGCTGTTGGCCGGTTTGAAATCAAATACCGAACCAGTAAACAAACACACGATCACTGTTTGGGCGATTTTGGAACGGCGTGGCGTAGCATTATGCAATCTCCATGCGTCCATAAATAAACACAGCACGATCCCACTCATCAGAACTCCCCGTGGTTTAATCGTGGCCGCTCGCCGTAGGGTACCGTGCGTTAAAAAAAAAGCGTTTAACGCTAAAAATATGCGTTAAAACATTTTAAAAATAATAAAAAATATTAATAAAGTTAAAGTTAGTTTGTTTGAAACGCGCAAACGATGGAGGCGCAAACGTAACGCTTGTAGCGATCGACCTGCAGGCAGCGCCCTCTGTAGCTCCAAATGCGTTACGTTTGCGCCTCCATCGTTTGTAAAAAAATCTTCTCCACTTCTCCGAACAGGTTCCTCGTTGCGTAGGGGTTTCCTTAGTAGTTAAAATGATTGGGCAAATTGAAGTGTTTAATAATCGGAGCTAAAACAAAACTCATCTTTCTGAGATTCTCCGTGAACCTCCAAACAGATAGCGAAAAGTAGACACCGCGGTCGTAGTAAGCGCGTGAGTTGTCGGTTCAGTGAGCGACCCCACGAGTAAGCATCACATTTCTCCGCCAACTGAGCTGCCGATGGAACTCTCCACCGTGCGTGCAACAGGCAGCAGCAGCAGCAGCAGCAAAGCGAACGCGATTCTGACCCACACGTTCTGGGATCAATAAATTGTGGGTGTACAGAGCGAATGCTTGCGCATCCTCTATTACCGTCCTACTTCCATGGTTCGTTCTACATTCAACAGATAGGGGGAGGACAGACCATCAGACCATCGCTACACTCACTTGCCGCCCCACGGGTTGATGGTTCTGCTGCAACAGAACAGGATGCTGTCGATCGTGTCCAGCTCGGGCAACCGAAAGTGGACGGCCCGGAGCGCGTATGTAAAGGCCTCATCGCGTGCTCACGACATGCCACAGGTTGGTTCTGGATGAAATTGCACCCCGAACACACCGTCATCTCTGTCTTTCTCTCCACGAACAGAGCGTCAGTTGCATGATGTTCCGTTCGATCGGTATTGAGGAATCCTCAGCAGCTCTTCAGTTGATCCCTTTTGTTGTGAATTATTTGTAAATGCTTTAGATGGTTCTTAATTAACATTCATGGTCGTAAACTACAACAAATCGGTTTTATTCTATCATATTTTATCCCGGCTGTACCAAAAACCCACCAAACCGAGTAGAGAGAACCGTTAACCAAGCGCCATGCACATCACACGACACGTTACCATTCAGCTCGCCGTCGTCGGTGCTTCGGTTTTCGGCACATCAATCGGCCAGTCCATGAGTGACCGAAGTGGACGTGTGCTCGGTAGCACGCTCGGTTTTTCCCTCGGTGTTGGAGAACGAAGAAGTAACCGTAGTAGTAGACGAAGGCAGGAAAGCAACCCGGTGGTGGGTCGTGGGAAGTAGTAACCGGGCCCTGGCACCACCAGCAGCAACAATAGAATACACACCGTGCGGGGGGTGGGTATCGTGGGTACCGCGTTTCGCTTTTCGCGAACCAACTGCACGCGCTCACACGCCACGGCCACCGCCAGGCATCATCTTCGCGCGTTAGTATTCTCGTAACGCTCCGTTCGATCGGTCGTCGTTGTCGTCGTCGTTATTCGTCCCGGTCGGTCGAAGATTTGGTGTTTTACGCTTCTTCTGATTCCCGGCTCCCCAAACCGGAAGGAGGGGGGGGAGAGCGTTCTACAAGGTTTGTGCACTACCGCCGCAGTTCAGCATTACGCACCGCACGCACGTAACGAAGTCGGCGAGTTGCGAAGCGTCTTACGGAGGGCGTGTGACGTCTTATCAGGTTGCGGTTTCTGGGCTGGGGTGACCACATTAAATAGACACACGAGGCAAAACGTCTAGATATCCAGTGACGGTCAGTAGTGACGCGCGCGCGGTCGCCTCGCTCGCGGTTGTATGAGTGTGTTCAAGTGCCCGCCTTCTTCCTCGCCGGTCACCACTGCCGGTGCCTGGAGGGCCTGGGGTTGGTGGTAATCTCCGGCGAGCCCGAAACTCTCGCTCTGTTCAATCTCGCAATCTCTTCATACGGTCAACGACGTGGTGAACGTGGTGGCGGCTCCGCGATCCGGCAGCGCGATCGATCTTCTCGTCCACGACGATCACAACACACAATACCGGATAGCGAGACACAAATATATACACACGCCGGTCTAGTGTGTGCCGTTGCTCTTCCTTCCTCGCCGTCCTTGAACTTATTTTTATGCTCCTGTTTCACTTCCGCTCCCCTGAATCGCTCGCTCGATCCCCAATCCAGTGAGCATAGTAATTGGCCGCAACAACGAAAGGGGCAGGTCCGGGTGTTCCGTGCTCCTTTGAACCACCTGATGCCACATGTTCTTTCTCACACTACTCACGCCGGGACCAGCTCCAGCTCGCACAAGCTAATAGTGCGTTGCGGTAGTGTGCGTTTGGAGGAAAAGGCTTGTTCCAGCAGAAGAGGAGCGTACTTTTTGTGGCTGACTCCTGATAATTGGGCTACCGGGTGAACTATTTGACCGTGAAGTGTCTCTTTGTTTCATTAACTCTCTCTCTGTAGGCTCTTGATTACTTTCGGCATTCCGATTCATCCTTGTCGCTTTGCTTCTACCAAACGATCGATTGAGGATTGATGTTTTGATTCCACGTTAAAGTAGTGTTCGATCGGTTGTGGCTATCGATCACCATCTCTCTCTCTCTCTCTCTCTCTCTCTCTCTCTCTCTCTCTCTCTCTCTCTCTCGCTTACGCTTATCGCAATCGTCTTTCGCGAACCGTGCAGTAGCAGTAAGTGTGTGGGGCATGTGGCGCCCATGTGCCTGAGAATAGATTTTTGCATCAACTGCTGCCGCTGCCGCTACTGATAGCAACCATCCATCCATCCATCCATCCATCTGTCTGTGTGTTCGTGTGGGTGCCTGGCAGAGCCCCAATCCTTCTCGCTCGCCATCGTGTGGTGCTCGGGGGTGGAGTGTGCCAGTTTTGATCTTCGCGTGGCCGCACGCGATTCTCGTCTTATCGCGCGGCGTTTGCCCGCCGCCAGACACAGTGGCCATGTGATCCCGACCGTCTCTATATTCACATCACGTCGGTCCGCCGTGGTTGGCGTTAATGTCTGAGTGCGCGAAGCCGTGAGCCTCGCGCCCACAGAGAGAGGCCTGTTTGTTTGGATTGAGCCAAGCGGCAAAGTCCACGGCTGGCAAGATCGAACGTTCGATCGGTTTGCTTGGTCATACAATGGCGCAACATGGGGTAGACTCGACGATATCGCGCGTTCGGAGCCAAACCTTACCCGAGGAGCTGGAGTTGTCACTCTTGGATAAGAAGCTTGGACACAGGCACACACCGAGACACCCTTCCTGGGTTGCCACCAAAAAGTCCCCAGTTCCCCCGTTCGGCCCCGGGAAGGGGTTAGTGTGCCAAACCCATTCGCCCGGCCTCCCACCCTCCCGTGGCGTTGCTCGTTGACCGTCAATTTAGTGTGGCGCGCGGTTGTTTACACTGCCACCGATGTCCCCTCCCTGGGCACATTATCGCACCTAATCAATCCCAGTTAGAGCGATTCGTTCACATTGCCATTGGCCACGGTGCGCCGCCGCCTTCGATGAAAACTGGAAAAAGAGGTTTCTAGCCACCACTACCACCACATTCACCACCACCTGTCCCGCAATGCAAATCGCGTCGTGGCCAACGTCGTGGCCAATCAAAAAGGCCACGCCGCCGCCGCTGCCACCGCGCGCGAGAGAGAGATGAGTTCAAGCCAGTGGCCAGTGCGCCAGAAATAATAAATTCAAATCATTGCCTGCACATTGTTCGGTTGATTGGCCGCACCACCGCGGTGATTGGGTACCACGACGAGGACGACGACGACGACGACGACGATGATGATAACCGGTGGCCTGCCAGCGCTCTCTTGGTCGCACTCGGTGACGTTCGCGTGTCATATCGGGCGCGCCGTTTTCGACCGGCTGACGATAGAGCGGCGCTTAAGACGGGGAAACGGAGTGGCGAAATTGGCTGGTGCCAGGTCACGCCGGTAAAGCCGGGGACAATGTTGACGAGTCACGCTTTGTTCACGGGGATTGCAATTTGTTAAAGCTGCTGCCTGATCTAAGCAGCCCCTTTTGCCGTTTTGCCGTGAAGATCGAGATGAAGCGAGCAACAGAGCAACTTGGATCGAGTATGAGTTGAATACAAGATGAAGCGAGACTGGCTAAATAGATTTACCCCGTAATGAGCGATATTGTTAACGGATAGTGAGGAGGGAAAATTCGAGAATAAAAATGCAAATCCAGCTCCACCTCCTTCAACTCGTCAAACGATCAGTTCACACTTTGTGAGGTGCAGCTGTTGCACGCACGTATTCATACACGAGAGAGAGAGAGAGAAAGAGAGCGAACGCGAGGTAACGCGATAAGTGTGTAAACTGCAACGCACAGTGTGTGTACCATCCCCCCCGGGGGGGAGGAGGAGGAACCTTCACGCGATCGCGTTCCGTGGATGCTGGAAGCAAAAGGTGCTCGCGCTGTGATGTAATACGTACGTGCGATCCGAAAACCTTTCGTGACAGAAGTGGTGAAGTTATGGGTGAAGAAACATCATTCTGGCACACGATCACACGATCGTGCCAAGGGTAGCGGTGAGCCCGTAGCAGCCCCAAACATGGGCCAGTAGTGAGTGCGTGATGGAATGGTCTTTGTCTTTGGTGCAGTGCGATCCGTGATGACCCAGAATGCACACCGTAGTAGTGACACGGATCGGATCGAATCCGATCGATCCGCACCATTAACGGCAGGCACTGTGGTGTGGCGCGGCAAAAAGGTGTAAAATTGCTCGGTGACACCTGTCACGGACGACGACGACGTCGACGATGCCACTACCACTCGCCCGGAATACCAAACCAAAGGAGGGTAAGTGTATCGCTTCTCCGTCTCTCGAAGAGGCGGATCGTTTGCAATGCACGCTGGAACGTTGGTGGTTAGGTCGTGGACGAAAGTATTCGAAGGCCTTCAAGGTGCTGGAGCGCTGTTTGGAGCGTGACGTTGGACGTAATTATATCAGCATCCCATTAAACACTTTCCATCTTTGACGAGGTGCGAACAAAGTGCTTGTGGTGGTGCTCTTATGCTTAAATGACATTTTAACGGCAACGAAAACAAGAATTCAATTCAGGTTCTCCTTAAATTGCTCTTATTCTTAAGCATTTGAAGAGTATTTTCTGCTGATACTATTGGAAATATAGGAATACAAGCGGTGGTTGAAGTTGAGTCTCACGAGACAGATGCTAGCAACTCTGTTGCCTTGTGCTCGCTCTTTCAAGTCTTTTTGATGTTCAATTCAGATTCCTGTTTCTGAGCATCCCTCAGGCATGACGGGCCTTCGGATGAAAACTTCACAGGAAGTCCCGAATCAGGAGCAGTCAGTTAGTATCTCAAACTCGGATGCGGTTCGTTCGAAATCCCTCTCCATCTTGGCCAACACCAACAATCTATTGTTTACTGATTTCATTCACTGAATCACATTCACGGGGCTTCATTGTTCGGTTTGGAACATTTTCGAATTTCCAGAAAAGCGGTCTCCGTATTTGCCGCGGGCTTCTCATCCCAAAAACCACTAGCCAATGAGAGCTGAGCTGATCATGAGGCAGTCTTGCTACTGCTGGTGGCGCTGCCTCGGACGTAGGCCGATGATGATGATGATGATGGTGGAGAGCTTGTCAGATTCAGAAAACTCACCCAGTTCTTCAGTTTGGTTGTGGTTTGTTCGCGTTTCGCTCAACAAAGCACCAACCAAACCGCCGAAAGGTGGAAACGAACCCTATCCTCCCGCTACACCCTACTCACATTCCACTTTCGCCGTAGAAAAGAATATCCTAAAACAAACGCAACACAAAACTCAACCCTCCAACCGACATCAACCTCAAATCCGTCCGCAAAAGCCCGGGGATGATGCTTGGAGAGAAGGGCGGATGGATGGAGATGGATTACGTGGCACCCGAGGGGTCTGCCCGGCCTTTTTCTGTCTACCAAACCGTCAGGTTTCGGCTCTCACCAGGATTGTTTGATGCTAATTGGCGCAGATTGTGAATGACTCCGAACTGCTATCCGGCTCCTCCGATGTATTCGTCCCTTTTTCGTTCGTTCGCGCAAAGCTCGACAACAAATCAGTGTTCAAGCGCCCATCCACTCCTTCACACACGGGCCCGTGAGATGCCATCTGGTTCGTACCATATGGCGCTAAGGATTGAGGAAGGTTCCGGTCCCGATTGTGCGCTCGAAACGGGATTTATGTTTTCCCAGAATTACTCCCCATTCAAAAACAAATGCCTCAAACAAAGGTCTACATTGTGTGCACACGGGAGGCGACGTAAAATGGAATTTCAAATATGTGACACTGAGTCAGAGAAAGCAAAATCGGCATCGGCATCGATTAATCGGTTCAAGCTGAGGTGCTGAGGAGGTGAAATGTGTCTCGATTTGGTCACATTGAGTTAGGTTGTGTCTTTCTATTGCTTCGTTTAATACCCAATATTGAAGAAGCGAGAGCTGTTACACGCAGTGAACAACACTGGAAACTGATTGTGCTTCCTCCAAGTGATAGAGGATGAATGGAAGCCATGTTAAGCGATCGTGGAACTGCTGCTAACAATGTTTCCATTTCATCATCGCGGTACAACTCTGCCACTGCTCTCCACGCTACACCATTTGGCCAATGTTTGTCCAATGGGCCAGCCAGCTGAAAAAAAAACACACACCCCAGCAATGTTGGCGGCAGAACAGGAGGAATTCATTTTTAATTTTGTTTGTTTGATTTTGCTGCCGCATGTTTTATCGTGCCGCCACGTGCGCGTCTCTCTCTCTCTCCTGTTTGCTCTCTTCCTAAATTTTCATGTAGATTTGATTGCCAGTGGAGCTCCTGCTGGCTGGCACCACGCAGGAATAAATAAGAAGAGACCATCAATCCTCACGCCAGACTCTGGGGCTGGGTCTGTGGGTCTGGGTGTTCCAATGTGTTTTTCATCGATTACGCAAGGATCAACAATTTCAGAGTGGGAGGGAAAGAGCAAAAACCAAAAGAAAAATAATGTGGCGGACAAAATGGCGGAAAACAACTCGGCGAATGAAATAGCAGCAGCTGTGCCTGGAACTCGAACTGTGGTGCAGCTTTGATTGCGTGCTCTTGTGGAACACTGTTTCTGTTTCTGTTCCGGAAGGCGAGCATCTCTTACCACCCCCCCCACTGGCCAATGGCTGCGAACGCACTTCACACTTATCTTCCCCAATCGGGCGGTAATTGATTTTATCGATTGAAAGCATACTTTACCGCGTGCGAGCACGTGGTGGTTGCTGTCGGTGTAGCCAGTAAGATCTTTGAATTGAAGATCCGCACTTGAGGATGCTCATTACAGGTTGAGCGCTGGTTGAGTTGCGATTCATTCAATGTGCCCCCCTGTGTTATGCTCTGTACTGGTTTAACTGCCTGTTTGGTCGGTGGAATTCAAACGAAACGACAGCACAAATCGTGTGAAGAGAGTTTTCGGCTGGTTGTGTCTCGGTTGGTCCGTGTCTTTGCCTCTCCTCTATATTTTCGGAACCGCAAATGGACCGTCACAGAAGTTGGTGCTCGTTTCGAGACCTTGAGACTCGCCTTTTTCCCCAGCCAGCTCACAATGCAATTTGTTGTGAGCGATTCGCAATGGAAAGTGACAAAATTTGGCAAAACTCTGTCAGTGGCCGTCGTCTCTAACCTTCACCTTTAGCCTGGCACTCCTGTCGGCGAAGAAAGAAATGACAAAACAGGTCCCAGAACAAGCCTGATGTGTCGCCTGAGAGCACGCACGTACTCACCGAGCGGAGAAAATCGTCCATCTAAATCAAAACCCCGGCCCTGGTTCTGGTTAAAGCCACAACCGACCCAAGGGGGAGGGGGGGGGGGGGGGAGTGGTGGGCTAACCTTGGGACCTAACACCGAACGCAGCGTGGCGTGGGGTTACGGCTGAGTTTGAATATTTTTAGAGCGGAAAATTATGACAAGTAGGAAACTCACGAGCACCAGGGAGTCCAGGGGAGGGAGAGGGTGCCCTGCGGTTTTTCGACAGGAATGTTTAATCAGCGACCATTTTGTGGGGCCAATGTTGCGACATTTACGAACGCCAACGTCGCGTAACTCTGCCCCGACGACGACGACGACGACGACGACGGTGATGATGTTGACGATGATGATGAGAATGATGGCGGTGATGTTGTTGTTGTTGTTCGAGATGTTAGTGTCGTCAGGAACCCCCTCTCGAGGGGGAAGATTTGACTTTAAATTGGGCTTTAAACTAATCGTTGATGGCACAGGACGGCGTTGGTCGACTGATAAATCTAGAAAGGCCAGTTGATGAACTTTAAATGTTATCGCGGGATAATAGATTATTTTCTTCATAAAGTTTGAATGATTGGATCCACTGGCTGTCTGTCGAATGAGCTTTAAGCAGCTGTAGATAGGGAATAGACTAGACTTGCTTTCTCTTCTTGCATATCTCCCTGGAACGTCCTTTATTATCATCGAATTATTTGTCAACAAAATTGTATATAAACAGCTTCTCTATACTTCTTAAATAAAAAAGAAACCGTTATGAAACGTTCAGCAGCGCCCTTGACACCACGGAATCCATGTTATTTCGTCTCGCGAGACCCTCATGTTGCATGTGAACGTCACATTTCATCGTGTGAGCGTTTTGCTCATTATCCATCCCGGCGGAAACTTGTCGGAGATGGAAAAGGATTCGCTTTCAGCAACAGGACACGTCCACCGGTCCACACCAACGCACGGCGTGAACGGCGACGATAGTTTCTACTCCTTGGTGCTTTGCGAAGAAATCACCGCATGGTATGGATACTGTTATCCGGAGCCTGCGGTATCATGTGTCCTAGCGGAGGGCCCATAATGAGTGGTTCTCACTGCGGCGTCGCTAAAAGACCTGGAAGGTGCTGGCAGACAGGCTGGCAATGAAACACTGAAGCTGAAGCAAGCTGCCGGGAATGACTTCAATACGAGCATCCTTAGAGTCGTTTCCTCCCGGGGGGTCGAGGTGCCACAACGTCACGACAGCTAATAATCTGACAAAATGCTACCCGGGAACAACTTGTACGACTTGTTTTGCTTTGGGTCGGGGTCGGGGTGCTGCTGTTTAATTGGACTTGTTTATTTGGGCATTACGGTCATTAGGGGTGAATCGTTTTCGGATCCCACCGCAAATTTTCAACCCCAATTCACGGTATCGTTCTCGTGGGATATTAGCCTCCCTTTCCATGTATCTCTGGCCTCGATGAGATAAGTTTGAAATGGAGCGAGGCAAGGCTCCTAATGGTATATGGATATGGTTTTCATTTATTGAAGTAATCATTGAGGTCAGCGTGCAATATCATTCAGAGCGATTATGGTTATTGAATTCAGCCAGGGGTCTCAACCATGCGGCCTGTTTTCACGACCATGGTGTATTTGTATGTAAAGATTGGTCATTAATTGTATGTTTTATGTGAATTTAATTTTATGAAGATGTTGGGATTGAATTGTAAATGAAAAATTTAATGAAGAAACCATTTTTCCCCATTTCAACATTTATCACATAATGGAGTTTGAGATCGTTGCGTTATTTAGCGATTTTAAATGCTATAAAAAATCCCTGAAAATTACGGGTTACCTGGCGCCTCCATCATCCCGGCACGGCGACCATTTTTCTAATTGTTTTTACATCTCTCGCTGCTTGGTTGATACTTTAATCTGCGGCCCGCATGCTAATATGAGCTTGAGTCCGCTAGCTTAAGTGTTCTAGGAAGATGTTTTCACAACTATCGCTGCGTAGCATTTCATTCCACCAACCTTATCACCTTGTGGCCTTGCGAGCTCTTCTGTGGCAACATAGAACAAGGAATACAAACGTTGAGGAAATAAAAAAAGAACAAAATTAACCCGTATTCTGTCAGTAGAAGGACAGGATTGTGGCAACACTTTACCATAATGACCGCACTCTCTCGCTCTCTCCCTCTCCCTTCCAAGTAATGCGTCAAACGTTAACCACCATGTGAGGACGGTAGCAACCGAGGTGGAAAACCGAAAGCACAAAAGTAGGCCAATCTGTAACGGTGTGGTGATGACTCAATCCATACTCCACGCCACGTTTGCGACTGTTGCCTTTCTGCTGCTTCTGCTGCTGCCGAGGTGTTCATACGGTGACGCTCCAACTCGATGATGGAGGCGGCAGTGGTTTGTATTTTTGTTTGGTTTGTTTGTTGGTGGAACACTTATTGTCGTTGGTCTCCCCTTTCCTAGTGGTCGGTGAAATGTCTAATTAGCTCTGGTCTAGACCACGGATGGAACGAGAGGTGGAACGCGTTGGTAGCAAGACAAATATCTCTCTCTTGTACTGAGATTGTGCATGTGTCCTGGGCACACCGGATGATGTTCCGCTCGTCCGGTGAAACTTTTTCAATCTCACTCGTCACACACAGAGGGGGACAATTAGAAGGGTGGTCGACACTGGGGTGTCGTTACTCCTTCTTCTATTGTGCGCCAAACAAATAATCACCAGTCGTAAACTAGAGGGAATCTGTGAACTGTGACCAGTGCCAGTGTGTCATGGGCAATCAGGGGTCTGATCCAAGAAGGCCATGTGTGATGAGCTTCCATTTTGCATTTCTCTTTATTTATTGATGATTTTTTTGTGTCAAACCATAATGCTACATAATAAAAGAAGTTAGCACCGTAATGTAACAAATGGGTAGACAATTTAAAGAATTAGATGGCATATGGCATGGCAACTCTTTCTCTCTCTGTCTCTCTCTCTCATAAAGTGCCAAGTTTTTTTCTCTCTCTCTCATAAAGTGCCAAGTTTTTTTTCTCCCTCTTTCATAAAGTGCCAAGTTTTTTTTTAATTCATGCCAAACAAAAGCTTACTTTGTTATTGAAAAGAGAAAAGTAATGCCGTGGTCTATATCTTCTTTCCAACATTCCATAGATCATCATGTCCAGTGAGGCCAACGGCATCGATCCAGCCTAGTCCTCTAGCCACTGAGTCCGCTAGCAATTCCCCGAAAAACGGGGGGGGGGGGGGGGGGGGGGGGTGGGGCAGATCCGGTTGATCTCATTCGATTCTCCACGGAAACAAAGGGGAGGCGCGTATCGTGCCGGCGGTCCGTATTCGGACGCACAAAAACCCTGGACACGATGGCGGTATTCCAAGAAGAGTCGTTCCGTCCAACCCAATGGCAATGGCGATCCGAGGCATTGTTCTCCAGTGGAAGAAGGGGTCTGAAGGGGGGGGGGGGGGGGGACCTGGGAACGTGGTGCTCTATGCTACGAATCATACATAGGCAAAGTGCCCCATTAATCTACATTCCTACGTCCGACACTAAACCATCGTGCCGTTCGGCACGAGGCGTTCGATCTTATCGATCCGGGACACACCGTCGGTCCTGGTGTCCGTCTCCGCCGCCTTTACGCGTGAGTGTCGTGATGAATAGTTATTGTTTTACTTTTGGTCACCCTTTGCCTCCAATGCCCCGTTGCTACCCAGTTATGCTGTGGAGACATGGAGCACCACGTGGCAAATGTTCGGTTGGCTTGCAGCGTCGTCGAACTGTGTCCGGTGACAGGCTCTTGGAATCGAATTTTTGGAGCAGTGAGAGCACTATCGATGCTGTTAACTATTGGGAGTAGGAGCTAACTTCACCAGAGATGCTTTTCACACGCTTCTAATCATGCTGCTCGTTAGGTGGTTACGTAGAGAACCCTTTTGTGGAGGTATGCTCATCGTTTTCTACCTGTCTGTTCTTCTGTTCCACTCGTGTTGCATTCGAAAGGTATCCTTCTCGCATCCTGAATGGCCGTATGATGTCGCTTTTCACCGAAACCATAACCTCACAGCAACGAGAACGAGACCCGTACACGTGGCTTAGCTTGGCAACGGTTGCCTACTACCACTAGCATCACCTTAATTTTATGCTCCAACCACGTGTTGCTGTCTGCTACCATCTCTTCAACAATCAATCTCACTAGCTGCATGGCTGCATAAAAAAAGGATGGATTCACTGCCGTTGAGGAATGTGTTCAGGATAATTGAAAGCAACGGCAGCAGCAGCAGCAGCAGCAACCGAAGCGTAGTGTAGCATGAATGGCAATGCCATGTGTCCGTAACGCCGTTTGAGGCGTCCATTTGTTGCTCCATGTTGCTATTTTTAATGCTCTCTTTTAACGCCACATTCACACCGAACGCAGCCTGGGGGCAAAATCGAATTTCGTTCGTGTTTCTGGCGCTCCACTTCCACGCCAAATTCAATTCCAAGCATCCAACCGCATCCACGCACCCAGGACGCGCGTATAACAAAACTCCATTATGGATCCTCTTTAACAGCTCCATTATCTCGCGATATTCCTGAGTCCTCCCCCCGGGGGCTGGTGGTTGTCTCGAGCCGTGCAAAGCCTAACTACATTCGGCTGTACTTGCAGACGAGTCATGGCCATGAGTTGAGCCACACAGAAAGTCAAACCAGGGGAAAGGGGCAAGTACCAGTGTACATTATTTGGTGGCACCTTGTACGTGACGTTTGGCTTTAAGGTTTGTGGCGTCCCCGAAAAAGGATCGTAACAAGGAGCAGATCCGATCCAGCACCAGCTTCGGAGGCTGTGGTGGATTTAATTTTAGATTACATTTCGTTTCGATTCCGCTTTCCAGCCTACTGACGGCGACGACGACGACGACAACGACGACGATTCCTACCATCGATTGATCGATTTGTGATGTCTAGCGTCGCAGTGAAGTGATGGGACGCATTGCGGTCGCGGGAATATTGGTGCTTTGCCTCTTCTTTGCGCTTTTTCTACCTTTTCCATCCGGTTCCAGCTGTGTGATGTGGATAATTGAACGCTGAATGGGTGGTTTTCTGCCGTGCCTTGCGGTAGACTGTCAATCGATCGAACGGTGTCGCCTTAAGCGTTGACGAGAGGTCTTTTTTTTTGGAAAACTGGCAATCAGGCACATCAAGTCCTTCTTAAAGTCGAGAGCCATTGATGTGCTGCCCATTGGGTATGGCGGGCTATAATTGAAAGGAAGCCCTTCAATGAGCAATGAGATCTATTCACTCTCTGATTCGTTGAGTATCGATCGTGGACGAAGGGAATCACGATACATGCTAGGAGGGCTGGAAAAATGGAAATGTATGTCACGTGTGGAGCATTTACTGCCAATTAGAAGCGTTCGGTCGCTTCGTTTTCCCATAAATCATTTAATTTGCTCTCGACCAACCGTCCTGCTAGTCTCTGATGTCTCTCTCCGCCTGTCTGACGTTGCGCGCTGCTAATGAACTCATAAAGCATTCTGCCATTCTGTCCTATCCCCTTACGTCCTTTCTCGCCCACAACGTGGCCATCGGATTCGATTGGATGCCTCGAGAGACACACATGCACACACGAGCAGTTTCTCTTGCATGCTCTGTAGACAGACAGCTGAACCATATTTCTCGCTAAATCCTTTCGTAGATCCATCCCGCCCAGGAGCATTACAGGATTGCCAGGCGAATGCCGGCACTAGTGTGGAACACGTTTTCCATATTTGGTTCAGCTTTAATGCCGGCGAAGCTGCCGTTGGTTGTGAGCCAGATGGATGCTAAGCCGAACAACATTACGTATTCAAGGTGCATCCTGGACAGGTCACTGCCCGGGGAGTTTCTTAAGATTTGCCTACCTATCTGCTGCTGTCTGGAAGACATGTTTGAATCCTTCGAAAAGACAGGCGAAGCTGTAAGATGATATACTATCAACTTAGAAAAAGGATTCCTTCTGAGAGTCCAAGAACGAGACGTAAGACGATCCTTTTAGGTTGAGAATCGCTCTGAAACTCGTGGTCATTATAATATCTCATCCTAAACCCCCCGCACGCCACCCGATAAAATCCGGATCATTCGATTCAACCGATTCGTTGTTGTACTTTCGACTTACGAGACGCATTCGCGGGGCGCGTCCACCAGACGCCAAAAAGGGTGCTAAATGGTGCCGCATCATTAGCAAGTCGCCGCGCCCAGAACGGGGTTTTCGGATGACGGAACCGAGACGGAATGATAAATGGGTTGCGGTGGCTCTCAGCCGTCGAAGAACAATCAACGCGGTTCGCGCACTAGTGACAGCATGATGCGCGTATGCGGCACCCCCCGGGGACACGGGAAATTTTGCGTCATCGAGCGCGTGCGATGATTGGCGTTTTGGGAGCCCTCCCTTCTTCAGTCAACCAGGCCAGGCAGTCCCAGTTTTAGTTCCTGGTTGACAGTTGACTAATTAGCAGCGGATAGAGGGACGTGCGATTTTGCGCTTCATTTACCAGAGCTGCTGAGATCGCGATACTTACTTTATTTTGCCGATGGTCGTCAGAGATGGTATTGTGACTGCTCTTTAGTTAAATGGAAGTAAAAAAAAAATCCAACACTCGATCGGGGATGTGTTTAATGCTTCAGGTACGACTACCGGAAGCGTTTGTTTTCTCCACGCAGCTTCGCGATCGCGTCTGGTCTGGAATTGGACGCCAATCTCGCTCAAACGGCGTGGCTTGTTAGCGTGTATTGTACCACTCACCCTCACCCACCGCTGCGTAGCGTGTCTCAGACCGCGTCTTTTCGACACAAGATTAACAGCAGCAGCAGCAGCAATGGCATCGTCTAGTAGCAACCCTCAACCGTCCACTCTCTCTTCCTCTCTGGCAAACAATGACGTCAATCCGAGTGGCCACCCTATAGAGTACGATTCGCGTTCGTATTCCTTCCTTGACCGTGATTTTGGATCGCGATAATCGGGCCGCGAGCGAGCGCTTACCACGCATCAAACGTTGGCTTGTCGCGTTGACGCAATGCCATTTTCTTATCTGCCCTCCCCTCCGGGTTGCGATTAAGATGCGCGATGGAAAGTGGAAGCGAGAGTGAGAGATCTGAAAATCTGGTCCATTCTACACCCCATTTTACGTTTATGCATGAGGTGTGAAGTGTATGTGTGCTTTTGAGATTTGAGAATCGCTTGATGCATTTCTGTGAAACTGCTGCGAATTCTCAGTCAACACATTCTAATGCGGCGTTTTATGAATGTGAGCTTGTGTTATGAGCTGTGAATACAGCATTAGAAGTGAAATGAGTGCTATTCAGCTATGGTAAAGCAATGATGCTCCTTTAAATACTTGAAATTGACCAACATGGATGGAAATTTGCTTGAAACTCTCAATGAAACTTGCGATGCTAAACGACATCCGTTTCATGGCTATTTGATTGTCACTAGCAATGAAAGTGGCGAATGAAAATTATTATCGTGTGCTTCGACTTGCTTTAAATGTTATGTTACAAATTAAGCAAAATTAACAAATGTATTTTTTGTAATGAAGCTTGCAAAGTTTTCAAAACTGCAACACATCTCCAGTTTCAGCACGAACAAACCTTCCGTTCCTTACGTATCAGCTCCATTCATAATGCTTCGTGCGCTAAGCAGCGTAAAATCCCGCGAATACAATGGAGCTAGACACTGGTGCGTAGTGTAGCCCTTATCATAACCGATAAAAGGGGGTTACTCAATGTGTTGCCAGCTTGGTGTCCGCACGCACAAAGCACGCACGCACGAAACTTTACATCATAATCTAACCTAACGAAGCGTTTCTACCTTAATCTTCCCGGGGGCTGGTATCAGCTGGTTTCTCATCTCTTCCACACCACGATCTCTCGGGTCCGCACACCACCCAGAGGGGCGTAAATCACCTGATTATTTCCTGATTGGCATGGTCTCGAGCGAAACGTAAACGAAGGCCCATCTGCAGCTATACCCGTCTGCAATTTAGCCCTGAAAGGTATTTCCGGTACCAGCGGCGAGGGCGAATGGTCTGACATATGCTTTCAATTTGTGCCGCAAATCGAGCCCACTCCTGGGGCCGTAAGTTTGCGTTTTTATGCTGCCCGTGGTCAGGCGATTGTTTTTTTTTCTTCCTTCCACTATCCGCTGGACACCTGTGTACCTCATGGCTTTCATCTCGATTCCTGATGACGCCAACTCCATGCAAGAAGCGGTGCAGCTCGTACACAGCGGTGATAGTGCAGAAGGCAGAAGCATCTTCCTGCCGCGTGTGTCCGGTGGCTTTGTGCTTGGCTTTCGATAATGGATTACCACGAGCACACACACTGCGATAGCGATATCGAGCACACAGACTCACCATCAGATAGAGAAAACCTTTCCAGGACTCCAGCGCAAGCGTCTCCGCGGGAGGAAAATTAATTTTTGCTGCCATTGACGTGAGCATGGGACGGTGGAGAGTATGGTCAGTATCGAGAGGGACTAGTTGGGTTAGCTGCAGTGACCAGCGCACACAAAAGACGATTGAAAGTTGGTGACCACCACCAGCACGATCACCGCACAAAAGTGACACAAACGAAGAAGTAGAGTGTAGATACCTCGTGACGCACTTGGAGTGGCAAGATTGAATTGTCGCTCAAATGGATCCGTTCAATTTGATTGCTTTCTTCTGCTCCTCCGGCCACTACCAGGTGGAACCTGATTTCGTGGCGCGGTGATTCTATCCCGCAAGCAAGCAGCACAACTTCCAAGCCGTTGGCGGTGTCATGTGCATGAAGTTTAATTATTGGACCTCGTTTACCACCCCCGGGAACGTGCTATCGAGGACAATTCGTTAACTTGAACGACCACTACTGACGCTGTGTGAGTTTTCTTTTCTACCGTGGCCACTTCTGGGCTTCTGCTCAGCCATTTAAGTTGATTACAACTTATCCAAACAAATGGGTTTGTTCTGCAACTCCCGAGCTCCCCTCCCCCAGCGAGGTCAGTTTATTTCCAACTCCGAAAGTACGCACACTTAAGTGGCGCGTCCTGTGTCGTCATGAATCGATGATTGGTGGCTGGAGCTGGTGGTTAAGTACAGGAGCTACTAGAGTTCCACGGGAAGAAAAGTGGTCGGTCACGACTTGGTCGAAAACTTACTCCTGCTCCTCCTCACTTCCCGATCCAGGGGCCGCCCGGTGGTAAATGTCAAAGATTGACTTTAGCCAAACCGTGGTCAGTTTAGCTGTGGAGCAGTTTCGCTCGCGGAAGGGAAAACTAAAGCTGGTCCCGGACAAAGTTCCGGACCGGCAAACTCAAACCAAGTCGTTGGGAGCGCGAATCGAAGGAAAACTTCCCAGTTTGCTCCGGTACACCACGGAATCAACAGCTGCAGCGACGAAGGCATCGTCAGCATTCTGCCTTCGTGTTCCCTGGTGAGGGAGAGGCACTGAAATGAAAAAAAAAACTTTCCACTCAGCACACAGGCTGGCTGGTGTGTGCCTTGGTAACAAGCACTTTCGATGGACCATTTTATTCCTTTTCTTCGCACCAAACGGCTGCGGTGTATGTGTGGTTAGCTCGGAAGAGTCAATTGTTCTTGCGATTGCGAATTAGCTGTGTGCAGCTCTTGAAATGCCATCACTGGAAGCATCTTTAATAGAGCAATTGTAGTGGAAAGCTTAATGTATCTTAAAGTGTATCAAATCTTTCGGAACATTCCAAACAGACGACCGTAGATCATTAAAGGCTAGACTCTGTTTCTTCTTTCCCTCTCTGGAGCAGTCAGAACAAGGCAGGGAACGCCAGGATACATGTGGAAACCGCACTTCTCTGCACTTAACATCAAAACCAACTTCGACACAAAAACTCCAGCACAGCGAGCACAAGCAAACCACATTGCTACCAACCCCCAAAAGGAGAGGATAGGGACCAGGGGGTATCAAAATAGAGTGCATTTTCCTCTCGAGGCGGTAAAATCGTTTAAAATAATGATATCTTTTAGCTCACTCTCGCTCGCTCTTGCGTTTCTGGGTTCTGGGGCGCGCTGCACACGCTTTTTAGACTGTGGCCCAGAGGGGTTGGCATTCATTGTTCCCCAGACGGTAACACAGGAAGGTGTCAAACCAGGCAAGCTATTCCGCTGAATGGTGCGCTCACATTACGTGGCAGCACATGTGGCGTTGCCTGGCACCGTTACCATGGCTACAGCCAACGAAAGAGCCTTCCGAGATTGACGTTTGCATAAAATATGGCCAACCGGAGCAACACAACAGTAGAACCTCATAAAACAATTGACAACGAAAATGGAGTCCTTGCCACGCCGGTTCATAAAACGATGCAATGGAACCATTCGCGCACGTTGGCTTTATGAGGGACGGTGGTGTTTCGGAAAAAACAGCTCAGGTGGTTTGATGTCATTGCATTAATGGAAAATTGATTCATGAAAACATGGAAATATGCTCACGAAAATGGCAGCGGCGTTGTGGTTTTTTTTTTTCTGTGGATACGGCGGTCGAATCCATTTCAATTATGGTCATTTTGAATTTAAGATGTCCGTATCGTCCTCGATGGATGTAAATGTGTTTTCAGACTGTTTCCCGCGAACGCTGGATCACTTGGTCGAGGTTGTGGTTCAGCCATTAGGTCAGTTTACAAAACAGAACCACCATAAAGCGTGTCCGAGGCGACCGAACTGGTATTTTGGTTCCGGTGGTAGCTGGTGGCCTAATGATAGCCTCGGAATCTTGTTGTTATACACTCCTCTAAACGATGTGGGCGTCGTAGAAGGTATTACCAACGTGTTGGTCGAGCCACAATGAAGCTATCAATTTGGCATTGCCAGAAATGGAGGGAAAATTATAGTTTTGGTAATCCAAACGAAATCCTCCTAGATGAGCTAACCTTAAACTGTACCCAAAGTGTTTAAAAACAAAGGAAAAAATCGAAGCGAATGAATATCAACCAGCAGAACGATGAATTGGTAATCAAACTCGATACTATTCACGACGATGGATAAATTAAAATTCGCGTCAGCTGTCGCCAGTGCGAAACGAGCTGGCATACTGGTTTTGGCGCCATATCTTCGAGGTCAACGTAGGTTCAGTGACTTTCAATTAGTTTGCACATCGATCCCACCATCGAGCAGTATCGGAGGCCTTAAAACCAATATTTTTCGTTGTTTTTTTAAGCTCAACATTTCAATGTCACCGTACGTCTATCGCATGCATAATTGGGCTGTGTGCCGTCGCTGGCTCCCGTGATGCTCCCGTTAACGAAGACACCAACGAAAGGGAAGGTGGAAGGTGAGGAGGAAGCAACATTACAAACGGGGTGGTAAAAGAGAATCATAAAATAATATAAATTCAAATGAAATCGTCATTTTTTGGATAACGCGACTGGACCCGATCCGGACACGATCGTTATACCCAGTGCGCTGGGGAAGGGCCATCGGAGAAGATACGGCCAAGAATATGGGGATTATAATTTGAATAAATTACCAAGCCTACCGTCCAGGATACTGTGCGAACGGAAGACGCGCTTCCGCATGCGGCCGTTTTTCACCCTCCAGTAGCTCGATCGTTAGTGAACCAGCGCCTGCCACCATATCGGCCTCAAGAGGTCGAAGAGGAATGGTGGCCTTCCGTTGTAGACGGGGGAGTATTTCCGTTTATTTCTTTTTCTTCACATTTAGCTAAGTGAAACAAACGACACCGGGCCGCTCCTCGGTTCGTGTTGATTAGTAATTGGGTCAAGGTGGATTACGAATACTCCTCTCGCATTAAAGTAGCCTTCGGTTTAAGGTGCTTTGCTAAGGTTACCTTAGGTATCCTCACCATCAGTTTACGTGCGTGAGAGGAGCCATTTTACAAAGTTTCATTTAAAATTAACATTTATTTAAAGACACAGACAACCTTTTATGGATGTATGGAATGGAAATTCATGCGAATGAATCGTCGCAACAGCAGCAGCGTCTCCTGTTCCGATACAGGACATCAAACCGGCCAGTATCATGTTTCGTTGCAGGCTTCGCGACCTACAATAATAGACACTGGCTGTGGCTGTCGAATCGAAATGAGCAAAGTTTTTAAATTAAAATCCAGCCTTTTTCATCCAGCGGCGAAGGACAAGCAGCAGCAAGACAATCATGGCTTTCGCATGAGTCGCACTTGCAAATTGACACGCCGGTGGAGCTCAGTTCACGACGGCTCATCCCCAAGGTCGGCTATCCGGCTCGGGAAAAATGTTTAAAGACAATACTCATTCCTCTTTAAGCCGGCTCCTCCGCTCCGTTCGAGGAATGTCGAGATGCAAACGATAAAGGATCCACGAGAAAGATGAGCCTATTAAACCGTGGCTTTTCCCATGCTTTGCGCTATTTGTTTCGCAATCGTCTTAATGAGAGAAATGGAATATTCCTCCCCCCTGCCTACCCCAAGGACCCTTGTTTAATGAGCCAAGCGAGCGGATGGTTGACTAGAAAATCGATTCCATCAACGAGCACCGGCAAAACAAACGGCCTTTACGACGCCACGATATTTAGCCGAAATACTTAAGACCATAACTGATGTGTCTAGCTCGCACCACCGACATTAGCTAAGCGATATGAAGCTAATCGAAAGTGACTTAACACAATTTACCAGAGTTTAACGGAGCGCACTGCTCCTTCTCCATGACCTTGGTACGACCTCGCGAAATCACACAAAAACCAAAGCTGGTGACAGCATAAACAACTCATAATGAAATTGGTAAATGTTCATCTTCAGCCATTTGTTGCCGGGGTCGTCTATCGCACGACGGCCACCGGGAGATGCTACACAATGTTGACCGGCACGGTGGTGTTGTGCTGTAAACAACCGAAGAACCATTCCCGCGAGGGTGGTCCACGAGATTGCCATCTAAGTAGTCCGGCGGACTGGATGATTGAGCGAAACTGCCAGCTAAGATGCAGCGCGATTCAAAATGGCGCAAGTGTTCGCTCATTTGCTTAGGGTTCCTGAGCGCTGGAAATCCCGTTTCCAGTTCGCGCGGAGAAGTAAACAGTAGCTGCACAATTAATAGCTAATGTCATCGTGGAAAAATGGAATGTTTTCGCTGTGTTCGCGCATTAGGAGGATGTAAATATTTAGTTTTTGAATTGCAGAGCCAGACTTTGTTGCAGTGATGATGGTAAGCACTCGCCCGCTCAAACTGTGTAACAATGTATCAGTCCTCATTAAATATCCATTTAATTAAATCCTTTTCATGGAAAGTGCATCCGCTGCTCGAACATAAGTGTGCAGTCGATAAGAGCCGAAAAACGACCACACCAACCACGCGGTGACGTAATGTGCGAATGTGTAAATTAATCAAGATTGACACAGCAAACTCATTAATCACCATGCGCTGTGTCAGGTATCACACACTCGCGCATTATCCACGTGTATCATTCACCGTTCCGCTAATGTCGGTCGCGCTTTTCCGTTTGTCATTTCCATCACAGCCGGACGCGCGCGCGCGCCAAAGCTGGAAATGAGCTACGTTTCCTGTGTGGTTACCGGGAACGCAGCCATCTCGAGCCCATCCGTTCTGGGGAGCGCCTTTTGATGACAGTAAATCATGCACATCGACACCATCGAATGCGTGGCGTGACTGGTGGTGGATTGAGTGGAAGGAAATCCTGGATTACTCCAGACGCACGGAATGGTCCGTCGATTATCCGCCAAGCGGCCAAGTCAATCGATGATGAAGGCGAGATTAAGCGACACGGATATTGACTGTTCACGGGGGCATTAAAGCGTAAATAATGAGCTTCCTGGAAGCGGTGGACGGCGCATCTTGGGCTGCCATCTCGTAGATTATAATTCAACCTCTTCCCAAAAAATGGGTTGCGCCGTTAACTAAGAACCAGCAAGCCAAGAGTCACCACAGCGATGGAGGATGATGATGACGGTGTCGGTTTGCGATGGGTGTCGTGTCAGATATGTGTCATCGTCCTGGACTTGAAGCGAGCTGTCCATCAAACGGGATGGGTTCCGGGTGTACAACATATCCTTCTCCATCGGAGCGTTCGGACATTGTTTTGTCTAAAACCGGCTCCCTGCGGACACGGGAAAACCACATTCCCATCCAGTTGCCCATCATCTTCCTTCACTGCCCACCCGATTCTCTGGTCGGTTTTCTGGCGTTGATTGAGTTTATGGTCATGGATGGTTGTCGTCGTCGTCGTCGTCGTCGTCCTACGGTCGCATCATGCCACTCCGATCCATGCCGTGGTGCCGTGTAATGAAGTGTACGGTAACAAAACACTCCACTCGTCCACAGCTTCCTGATGTTGCGCCGGGAAGTACGTACGAAGTCCGTAGGTGTTGTTTGCACTTCCGCCATCTTCTCCAGCCTTTCTTCGGTATTCTATTCTCCCAATAAACGTCATCACGTTGGGGCCATTGGGTCGCCGCCTCCTTCGATGACACAACAGAGCTGACAGAGAGACAAAGAGAGAGAGAGAGAGAGAGAGAGAGAGAGAGAGAGAGAGCGAGAGCATCTTGACGGAGACTAAGACGATCGGAAAATGGAGGCTGTCCATCGAGCACTTTTCCGGGCCAATGGACCCCCATCTGATGGCATCCTCACACACTCCCAGACACTGCGGCCATGTGTAACCGAACACCGAACCATCTTGAACGTAGCCATTTCGGGAAAAAGGGATGCCAAATGGGAATGTCAATTTGTCTCGTCACCGGCAAAAGCGGGAACAGACAGGGCAAACGGGTCGGTCTGCCCACGCGATGACCTCTCAACAGCCTCGCTCCACTTTCTTCGTTTCGCATGCAAACCCCCAGCTTCATCCCTTTCCATTTTATCATGTGTGTCGGTTTGGTTTCTTCTTCTCTGAAGTGACTGTCGGTGAGGGCAAGTGGTTTGGCTTACCGCAGTCCTCATCCTTGTGCCAGGACGTAGAAGACGTAGACGTATGCAACAGCTGGCGCTGGACCGTGGGAGGTGGCGGTTGCTTCAAGATTGATCTTCCCTTTGTGCCTTCGGTGTTCGATGGGATGTTTGGCATCTGGCATCTTTATTGGGGGGGAAAGGGACAGGATACACGTGCGACGGGGACATCGCGACACAGACGCTCCACAGACGCTTTACAGCCGCTCGATTATTGGTTTAACCACTTCAACTTCCCTTGACCCTGGCTCGCAGACCAGCCAACCAGTCAGCCAGCCAGTGTTCGGTCGATTTCGGGTGACAAATCGTGCTGTTGATCTTGCGGAATAGACTCGCTACGTGACGGTGAAACTAATAAGCGGCGATTGGGATGTTATTTGTCCCCCGGGATTCGTGCAAGTTCGTCCACCATTCTTATGAGTATTTGAATATTGTTGCAACGCAAACGTAAGCGCGTGCTGCATTCAAGTGTTCTTCAGGAAAAGTAGAAACAAGAAGCACAGGGTCATTAGCTACGAGAGCCATTAGCTTACATCGAAGCATTCATGTCGAGCGTAATGAGCCCATCAAGATACAGGACATGCCGCTAGCCATCGGTTGCACACAATACGGTAAGAAACCAAAGAATTTAATTAACCATCACAATGCCATCCGAGAGTTCCATCGTGGTGCGCACATCACCGGGACCCAGTTGCGTTGTGGCATCATAGTCATGCTGGTCAGGATTATGCTTCGATATGTTCGCTGTCACTGGAATCATTCTAAATAATGAGCTATTCCGGATGGGCGAACATGTCGTCGCTGTTCATCAAAGGATTCTCGGCACTAATGGGGACATACAGACAGACAACGGCACACGAGTACGCGTGCTATCAATTAGCGACAGTTCGTATCGTGTTTCTTTAATTATTCCGCGCTGCTTGCTTGTTCGCATCATTAGGACTGTTACCGGCGAATCGTCCATTAATTGGATGTTATTGATTTGGTTTCAATGTATTCACTCAATGTTCGAATAGTTTATGCGCTTTCTAAGGGATTTTCTAATGACTTATTTGACATCTCGTTTGATAAATTTTCAAAAAGATTTTCGCTTAACATTCGAAATCTAGCTTTCTGTATTATCTCCTGGTAAATTCCTCTATTAACATCTCGAGAGAATGTTAACTGCGGATGCCATACACATTCTAATCTAACTATCAGAACAGCTACTCACCATGCCACTGTGACCATTGGATGGATGAAAATTTAATTTCCTGTCCCAAAATGCCATCGAACACCATTCGGAGACGAAACAAAATATTTTCAGCGATGGTATCGGCAATGCCCATTGCCAATCGGTGCCGCACTTGGAAATGAGCTTCATCAGAATGGCAACTGGCATTGATGCATCAAGTAAACACTGACTTTGTCCGCAAGGTGTGGACTTCCTCTCGATCGCATAATGCACTCCCACTTGCGCATTGTGCATAGAACAGGAAAGGGTGGGGGATGGTGTCCAAAAATAGCACGACTCAGTGTCGAAATGATGGCGCTCGCAGCGCATCCAGTCTTCCAACATCCGAGAATGGCGTGTCCAGTCCGTCAGCCCAGTTGGTGTCGCTGTTTGGCGCGTATCCGGTATCGGCCACTGGAATGATGAAATTAAATTTCCTTCCATTACTTCCGGCTCACCGGTTACCGGGTGCTGAGTTGTTGATGTGCAGGACATGTGACTGGATACGGTTGGAACGTTTGTTTCGCCGTGGCGTTTGCGCCAAAGTGCCAATGCGGTTCAGTTCAGATTGCACACTATTTTGGGGCGTTTGTGTTCAGGGGAAGGAAGTTGATCTCAATTTCACTCTTAATTAGAGAGTTGGGGTGTATTTGCACCCCCCTTTTTGCTGCTATTACATCCTAATGGAGCTCAGGAAGTAATAGCACAGCAATTATATGGTTCACCGGAATCAGGCCAATCGTATCTTGGTGACTGTTTCCTTGTGAACTTGTGATCTCCCCTAAGGCGGGATGGTTTTGTGGGGTTTGATGGACTGCAAATGGAAGTTCCTTTTTCATTACATTGATGGTAATAAATAGGGCTTAGTTACAAGGACATTTTGTGGCTTTTCTTGTATTCAGACATGCTCCAACTTATCATAAAACATAAAACTCTAACAGTATTTATCAATATAATCAAGACAGTCCATCGCGCATCTACGAAACACTTGTTGATGGTTCAATCCAATTAGGAAAAAGATTGAATTACTTACAAAGTTAGTTGAGTTACAGAAATTCTAATCTATGCGGCCTAACCAACACTAATAGTTTAGTTTAGTGTAGTTCCGACCAGCTGTTATCCTTCCTGGAAAAGGACGTGTGATTTAATTTGTAGAACTTTTCCTATCCCTTCCCTGAGGCCAGTAGTGCCTTTTAATTGGGTTTTGTAATTCATTTCAGCTAAACAACCAATCATCCTGACCGATCTCGTGCTGATAGGCAAATCAAATTGCTTGGCCAATTGAATCTCTCGCCAAAAACAGACTCGCAGGGCCCATCGTGACCTATCGCCGCAGGAATAAGATGTTGTCTATGAGCCCCCCTGCAAGCCACACTCGGTATGCCACAAGCAGCCGCGGCGATGGCGATGGCCCTTTTTGAACACACCATCCGTGGTAGACCCCCCGAGGGCAGTAATGGGTTTCAATATTGGAAAAGTTTCTCTCGCCTTTCCGCGACCGGTTAGCCTAGCGGGTATGCAGATCAATCCCGAGTCTTTCCGAAGATTGGATGCCCTTTGCCCCTTTATTTAAGGGTTGGTGAAAGGAGCAATTAGCTGCGAAGCCGGAAAGTTCCCCCAAAAACAAACCAACCAATATTTGAACGTGCAGCTTCAAATGAAATTTCAATAAAGTCGAGTCTTGTCCCGCTATTATACTTGGATTAATTGGAGCAGAAAGTTAAACGAAGATGTCCTCCGCGGGCTTGACTTTAAGCCTTTTTGCTCGCTCCCAATCAGTGACTTTAACATCGAATTCATCATCGATACGGGCGCCGTGTCGACGGAAATGGCACTTTGCGCGAATCGCGATGCAAAACACCTTGGGTCTGTCCTCCGTTTCGTGAAAGTTGCATAATTTGGACAGCATTTCGCTGCGTGCGGCCATCCACCTGACTAGCAAATGAGGCGGAAGTTGAACGTGCGCTGGCTCGCGAGTGATTCGCGTGCTTGAAGGTGTTTGCTAACCCGTCGCAACCGTCGCTGCGACGTGCACTGTCAATGGACTGGTGCGCTGTCTGTCGGTTCCAGGTTCCTTCGTTTGTTTGAGCATAGTTTTTGGGTATAAAACGGAACGGCTGGACTGAGTAGCATCCTCGAGAAGCCAGCCAACCAGCCAAGCAGCCAACCAGGAGCTTTGCGAAAGGAAACGATAATTCATGCAAATGTACACCGCCAGCAGTCTTCGCTGCCTCTCTCTCTCTCTTGGTATGGTTGGTTGGTTATCGGGCTGGTTTTGCTGCCGTTAACGAACTTTCTGGAGAAGTTTGTGGCGCCAACGCTAACCAACTGACGCAACAGGGCGTTGAAGCAGCAGAAGCAGCGGCAGCAGCATTGTGTTTGGTTAGTGAACTGCAGCACCTCGAGAGAAAGAGAATGCCGTGTGGTTGGACGTATTAGTTGGCCAGTGTTGGCAGCCAAGTTAGTTACTACAAGATTTTTGCCTGAATGCATTACGTTTGTGTTTTACATTACTTGGGGGAAGGTTGAAAATCTTGCAAACGTTTCATTTTTTATGCGTTTGCAGAAGCATCACTGTTTAAGGTAGCAATCATACTATCGTTGTTGAAGGTTCCACATGAGCATAATTTTACTCGTCGTGCAGTCACTTTAAATTGAAATAAGCACTTCTCGTCCTCTACCACATCGAAGCGTGCAAAGCGCTAATGAAAGTGTGTGATGAAGCTGCTGCTGCCCCGGACTGGACAGGACTCTGTTTGCCAACTGATTAATGCCTCACCTGGTCCTGTTCGGTGTTCCGGAGTACCGATCCCCGGAAGTTTATGCATGTAGCGCAATAAGCGCTTTCGCCAGAGGCCGCGCATCCTCGCACCATCATTGGCACATGTGTATGTTCCGGATGGCGGAAATTTCGCATTTCCTCGTAGTGCACCGTTTCCGGTGCACCTGGCTCCCTGGTTTACGGTCTCTCTCTCTCTCTCATTCAATCGCCTGATTCTGACAACCCATTTCGCACCGGAGTGTGGCCTAATTTCCTGGACGCACGCATGGACGAAGCGTTTCCGTTATCCGTAGCTTAAGCGGGGACATCATTACGGTGCGTCGAGGCGTGCCTTTAGTTGGGCTTTAATTGGAAGCTATTTTGTGTTCATGCTGAAGCATTGCTGGTGGTTTGAGGCATTCATTCTGCTCTGCAGATAATTCAAAAGAGCTATAAAACATAATATGATGAAGGATCACCATCTTATATGTTAAAATATTGGTATGAGAATTTATAAAAGAATATTTCCACACTGATAGAACGGTTTAGACGCTGTTACTGTACTGTCATTCCACTTCAACCATGCTGCTCGCCTGTTGGCTGCCCTTTTGTGAAGCATAACCCGATTAATGTGCGAGAAAGTGTTTTAATAATGCAACATAAATCAGAACTGCTGGCCCCTGTCGGCCGTCATTCATCATCTGTTTAGCTTCTTGGAAGGCCGCTCAAGTGCGCAAATTTGTTTTCTCCCCCGGATACGCTTTGCACACGGTCCTCGATGTGGCCGGGCATTTCTTGAGCCTTGACAGCTACCCAACCCCCAACCCCATGATTGCGGCAGTCTTTCACTTTAGCCACGACGCCATCCAACAGCTTTGAGCTCAATTTTCTGTCTCATTTTGTGCGCGGATGATGTTATGGCAGATCGGAGAGCAGAGCCCTCGGCGTCATCATCAGCCCAACCCAAACAACGGAAGAAAGGAAGGAGAAAAAGGACCAAGGATATCATGTCCTGATATTGAAATCAGACTTCTTGCTAGCTTTCGCTTCCGGCGGCGACTGTAAGGACACTCCTCAGGGGGGATCATAGTGATGTTGATGCATCTTCTGCATGCATTTTTCTCACTCTTCGTACTGTACCTCAAGGTCCCAGCTCTGGTGTACCTGCTGCACAGGACGTCACTCATTACTATGTCAAGTAATTGCAGCTCCTTTCAAGCTGGGCCAGAGATGAATTCCAGGAAGAACGATGAAATCAGTGATCCCTCTTGATGTTTATAGTCCGGATAAATTTGATAATGTGTAAGTGATGTGTCTGGCGGGAGAATCTCTGTTGCATTGCAATCCTAAGATCCGACTCGTCCCAAGTGATCCTCAAATGGCCCTCTTCTCTTCAAATCTGCATCAAATTAAAGCCGACATATGCATTCCGGTGGAAAATTAAATTTTGCCACTAACGCGAGACAAACGCGTCATCAGCAACGGTCTCATTACCCTCACCCTCGGCAATCAACGAACGTGCCGTACGTGTTTTACAACATAAATGAGCCTCACCAACTTATGCATACACCGCCTGTCCACAGCAGACTGTCTGTTTGTCTTGCCCGTGACGGAGATTCCTTGTCCTCG
This sequence comes from Anopheles aquasalis, assembly GCF_943734665.1. Lineage (NCBI taxonomy): Eukaryota > Metazoa > Arthropoda > Insecta > Diptera > Culicidae > Anopheles > Anopheles aquasalis. The sequence continues at coordinate 62,722,306 of NC_064878.1, read as the reverse complement.
GTGGCGTCGTCGTCCGTCGGGTTGGTGTGGATTGTTTGTCGTAAAATTTATCTCAAACTTTACGTACCATCTCCGACCGTGACACTAACTAGGGCCCTGGAAGTGAAGCTGAGGATTCTAGAGACCGCCGCGGAGACAGCAAGCGACGCCAACTCGGATGATAAACTTTCACGCGTTCACAGTTTAAAGTAAATCAAATAGCCCAAGAAAGTGAAAGCATAAATGGATGTCAAGAGAAGGCAAGGTGGTTAAAGTAGGCAATGACGATTGAAAGGAGGAACAAATGATGTGAAGCGGTCTTCATCTTCAGATGAACTGCGTTGTCGATCTTTAACATTTAACAAATAAATCGACAAACAACTCAAACTATAGTAAATCATACACTTTTTTTCAACATTTTACTGTGAAAAGTTTTTTTTGTGAATTTATGCTCAACATGCTTCTAGCTTAAATCCCCTCGACGGACAACCAATTTAACGAGCGCTAAAGCATGCGAAGAAACATCGTCAACTTCATCTGGAATGCCCCAAAAAGCGATAACAACAAAGGCAAACGCGACAGTACAGCGTGACTGGGAGGAGCAGCTGCGGGATTCCGGCTACCACCGGCACCACCATCGACATCCGGTTTCACACATTTCGGGCCAAAGAGCTAGGCCATATGCCATCTGCTGCCACTACCATCCGGCGGGGGCAGCAACTTCCTTTGCTTCTCGTGCTCATTGTTTTCCCTTTCGGGTGTCCATAGGCGAATGGATGCGGAAATGATGTGAAGGATATTGGCCCCGGAATGGTGACAAGGAAGAAAGTAACATTAAATGTGAAGAACGAGATGTGGTATGCGTACGGTGTGCTCCAATAGGCCTTCACGGTCTACTGGAATGCCGAGCACCACCCACCACCACCACCACCGTCGCCATCTTCCCTGGGGATGGCGATTCAGCGAAGCAGAAAATGTGGAAAAGCAAAAGCATACCAATTGTGAAAATGGTATGCTTTTCAGTTTTGCTATTTTTGCCTTTGTGCACTCCGGCAAACGGGGCCCGTCTTGATCATGGTAATGACCATCCCTGGAGCAAACCGCACCATGGGAGATCGTCTCGGAGAATGTGTTACGATTATGTCAACGAGCTCCCTACAGCTTAAAGTCGGATGGCGCGTTTCTATCCTGTGTTCAAGGCATTCAATACTTCAACAATAAAATGGTGCAAGCATGGAACCGATTTCATTTACCAGCCCGCAATATCTCGTTATGCCGCGCAACGGGGAACCATTTTGTGGAGAAGCTACCGTTAAACGTTTTACTGAAAACAGAGCACCGTTCGTTCGTTCTCGGAAAAATAGAAATTGATTAGGTTATGGGCCCCCGGTGGAGCTTAAGAAAAATGACAATTACTCTTCCCTTCCCGTACGGACGTGATTGACACATTTGCACATTGTTCCCTTCCCCCTCACCGAAGCGAGCGACCAGGAATTCAATCACTTTTCGGGGGGATAATAATCGATAAAAATACCCGGTCCGCTTCGAGCTTTCGAGTGACATCGTGCCGCCTGTGTAGGAAAATCACATTTTCGTTTAAGATTACTTTTTTGGGCAACCATCCAAGCGCAAGCTGACGGTGTGTTGATTGAAGGGAAAATGGTCTTCATAATTTACATTCACCTCGACGAAAATGATGGCACACCTCTCTGAGCGCACGCACGAAGGACGTTCCAGAAAAGGATAAGCTGTTACGGGGAAATGGGGCGGATCAGATTTAACCTGCATAAGAAATGGTTCTTAGGTGAGGCGAGGGTTTCGTGTTCGTAAAAAGCAGCAACCTGCAAACGCCCTGGCCTGGTCTTTATGGGCTGTCTAACGGGTAGCATGCGCGTGGCTAATTCCATTCTGAAATGATAATGAGAAATGGAAACACAATAATGTGCCGAGGTGGATGGAAGGTTAAAGCCCAAATGAAAAGCGTCCCCCCACTGGGATGTTCTGACTAGTGGGAGCAGGACTTTTATCACATTTTCATGCCTTTCGCAACTCAGAGAGGGATTGTAGGAAATTATGATTTTTGTATGCAACAGATAATTTTCATGCATTTTCGATCGTTTATCGAAACGGAAGTTACTAACACGAACACGAAAATTATCAAGAACATGAGTATTCGAGTTGAGAAAAGGTTTTACTTGTATTTTGCGTGCATAGTAAATAAGAATAAATCCTTTTTTACTTAAATCCCGCACCGATTTCACACAAAACAGCTGAAAAATGCCTTGGGAAATGCCGTTGAAACCATCTATGTGCTCGCATATGCGCCGGAAAATATCCAACACCACACTCTCTTCCTTTAGGATGTTAATAACTCATTAACATTTTCAAAGAACAAGTTTGCGGCAACATTAATCCTCTTATGAAACTGTGTGTTCCTCATCCAATATCCTTTCAACAATGGCCTACCAATAAAAAGCAGGGAGAGGCAGTACAGAACGGGATGGTGCGTGGAGTTGCAAAGTATGATTAACGGAACTCATTATCGCTGATTTGGCTTCAAGCGGTGCAACCATTGTTTGCTGCTCAAAATGGATCCAACCAGTTTCGTAAGCCGTTTCGGGAGACTGGCGCAAAGAAATTGATTCGAATTTATGGGGCTTTCATCATTTATCTGCTCGTATCTTGTCATCTTGAGGCATGTTTAGACTATAAACCGGTATAAAAAATGTTAGTAAATATCTAATATTAACAGGTGTAGCGCTGTAATACTAACGCAGAGTTATTTTTATCAAATCAGAAACCATCTCTTGATGTGAACAATTTACATAAATTATGTGCGTGTTGGCAAGCATAAAGGACTATTAACTTTCCCTCTCTATCGATCGATCTATTGATCTTCCTAAGCGGTAATACTCGATTACGTCTGTTCACTTTCACTGCTTATCCTGGCGTTTTTACTGAATTGAAATCCTTTTTCCCCAGGGTAACGGTTTCCCCTCCCTTTTTAAGCCGCAGAGCTCACCCAAACAGCTCCAGCAAAGCTCATCAACCCTTACGCCGTCCAGTGGATTATATTGTGTTCTTCGCTGGCGAGTTTCGCGAGGAAAGCTGGCAAACTATCACCAACCGGCGTCCTCTTACTTGCACTAGCTTACCGGCCAGTGTAAGCGATAATCTGGATCAAATCGGATTATTGTCGAGTCCAATCAGGTCCCTGCGGTTCGTGTCGGTGGTTCTGAGCCAATCGATTGGCGAAAGGGTTCTCTTCTTGTGCATAAAAAAATCGAGCTAGCCATCTGATTATCATTGGCTTCATAATATTAGAATCTCTGCGAGTGTGCCAGTGTCAGATTGGCGGCGATGGTACTTCATTGCTCAGTTTGCTACTTATGCTGCCTCTTTGTTTCGCTTTTGATGAGTTTTCCAACAAACCATGAATTGTTCTACGGATTCTGCACACTCGCTAGCCCTAAAAATTGTTGCGTAATACTTTTAATCAATAATGCGTCTCTTAATCACTCCCTAAAAGGGTGGCACAGGATGGAAAGAGTATGCGACAATCTCCGGAAAATGCCACCTGGAAAAGCTTCTCTGCACCATTTTAATCATCCCGCTTCCCGCGAAGTGGCAGTTGGGTGGCTTCTACCGGGAATACCGGTGTACGCATTTACCAAGATAAATCGCGACCATCAACCACCCAACCAACCCTTCATCGCAGTCCCAGCAACCATATTTCCATAATTCTCGCGTTCCCGCGCACACGATAGGCATTTACCATTGAATGCCTTTTTAATTAACTAAAAATGCGTTTATAGCGCCCGCGAGAACGCGTGACTCCAGCTGGGACCTGGAACGCCCTCCCCGGGGGGCGAAGGGTTGCTGATGCTGATACCTCGAACCTGCAACGAGGTGCAAGGTGGAGTGATTGTTTAACCCTGAGCAGTAAGCCGGTAATGGCTGGAAGTCACTTTGCGGAATGAATTTATTTCGCATTCGCGAGGCAGTTGCATGGCAACGGTTTATACATCGGCAGCAATTATTTCTACAATTTTTTGCAAGATTATCAGCGAAAAAATATTTGATTTTGTGAAGCATTTCGTAAAATAGCTGTTGTTGTAGCACGTGCCCTTTTAAGGGATCCAGTTTTTCGATTTTTGGCAGATTTTTTAAGTTCAAAACTTGATCACAGTATGATCAAATCGGGTTCGTCGCTTAAACGGGCAAGTCTTTTGATTCGAACCAAAAACGGCACAATTTTGACGATTTGTTGGAAGAAAACTATCAACCTATACATGTTTTTGCAAATGCCATAATAAACTGCTACTTTTCAACTATTTTTGGTCGTATTTTGGGGACGATTTGTTAAAAACATCATCCAAAAATGATGCATTTTACGATTCATGCGTGGAACTTTAAAAATCTGTATCTTTGTTAGTTTTTCTTCGATTGATCCCAACATTTTGCACAATATTCTTAAAAGGATCAACATTCACGGTAAAATGTAAAAACTATATGCCACTAACAAAATTTAAATAGCTTATACCTCGAAAGCCTCGAATCATTAAATGAACTGCCTTTCCGTGTGCCTTGTCGCTGCTTCTATAATAGGCAATGGCTTCAAACGTTCAAGGCCGGGATCCCTCTCTCTCTCTCTCTCGCTTTGGGGGCTTCCAATAAAGGCTCCCCTTAGACAATGCCTAAGCACAACTATCGTTTAAAGAACCTCCCCACAGCTGTGCTTAGAACAAGCACATTAAGGGCAACGTATGACGTGATCTTTTTAATTCTACCCATTGACGAGGCACCCTAACCGACCAGCTCGCACCAGCCTTCCGCGATTGGCGATCGCTGACGTGAACGCTAGAATGTGGTTTCGCTCGGAACCACGATTCATGCGTTCTACTTGCACTTCTCACTCCTCTCGTTTCCCTTCTTCTTTTCTTCTCATTTTTAGATGCGAGTTTGCGTCGTCGAATACGGACACGTACCTGACGGTGCATTGGTTATTCATGGCTCTTGGCCACCTCCACGGTGGGTGGAATCTGTGAGAGAACCGGCTCACCGGCGTGGTACCGTACCGGTGCTGGCAGCTGACGGAAGCCAGTGAGCTGCTGGATGCCTGGTCTGGCGATAATTCTTGTCTCAGAAGCGCAAACGGTCCGCGATGCGATTGATCGACATTCACTTGATCGATCTCAGGGACGGCTACAGCCAGTCGCGAAACCTCCGACCTACCCCGGATCGTAATTATGGGGTGCAATCGAGTTGGAGGAAGAGAGGGAGGAACCGAACCAACAACAGAACGCGTCACGCAAGGAAGTCAGTGTACGGTGAGAACCCGTCGAGTGCTGAACGAATGCATCGTAGATTTCCCTCCCACCGTCAGCCGTCAAGTGATAAGTGTGTACGCGCGGTCGCGATTTTGTGTTCCAGTTTCGGTGTGCGAACTCGTGATAACGTGGTCTATAGAAGCGTCCAACCTGACAACCTATCTCGGGACCGGGGTCGTCAATAATTCCAACCCCTGGTTGGACTGATGGATTGACGAAATGGAGAGCGACACGAATCAACGCGCACCGTCAAGTGGCGTAGGGATTCTGGAGGACAATTTTCGCGAAAACCAGAAATGGAAGCGATAAAGCGCCACCCTCGAATCGGCCTCCATTTTCGTGGAATCGTCTGGAACGGCATTCACAATTGAGAGCAATCCGTTCCATGCTTTGTTATGGCCCTTTTTTTTGTTGTTGTTTTCGTTCCCCCGTTTACAGCCCGGATGAAGAGCCGGAATGGCTTGAAGCAAAGCCCTTTTTGGGGTCTTTCGTTTTGATCCACCCTAAGCCGGCTACCTTTTCGACCGACGACCGTAGACCGCGAGGAAAGTAAAGTGGACCACGATCCTCCGATCTGTGGCCTTTCGGATTACGGTGAAGAGGCAGCAGCAAGTCTAAGTAGATTGTTAAAGGAAGCGCAAACAAAGAGAGAAAAGAAGGCGAAAAAAAGCTCGGTTATCGGCTCGAGCCTAGTGGCCGCGTGCGAATCGAAATGCTGTGGCCTGGCCCCGGGGCCGGTTCATGATACGCTCAATCAGTCGAGGACAACAAACTGTTCCGAAGAGTCTCTCCTTCACCCGGGAAACCCTTGGTACTGTAGTTCGTTTTTCCACTTCGCTTCACAGGCACACACATGTCAGAGGGCGGACATTTGTTATCCTAGCTTCGATCATGATCCCAACGAGATCCCAACAAGTGATGTGCCTCGCCTTGGAGTGTTTGCTGCAAAAGCAGTGCAAAGATTAATGTTTCGTCGAACGATAGGTGATAATTGCTTTCACAACACACCGCGTTTTTCACGTTTTTCCGGCATTTTCTTTTCCAGGCAGCACAAAGGAAGCATTACCGGCATCAGGGTCCATCTTGGAAGTGAAGTGAAACCGAGATTCGATTCGCGGCGTGAGAAAAGCCACCATAGTGAGGATAGCTTGCGTGTTTTTTGGTGAAAAGTGAATGAGTGAGTGAGTCGGCCTACTCAGATCTAGTTTCGCAATAATGAATTAATGATGGGTTTCCACTTCCGGTGGCGTGGTAAATCGTCCTCCTCTGTCCTCCGGTACAGCCGGTGGCGCTGTTTCCGTGCCTTCTTCCGCTAAGTCTCTTGGTGTTTTTTGGTGTCCTTGTTCTTCGTGGTGGCATGGTAGCTGTTCCTGTGAGATGAAACAAAACCCATCAAAAGGGAGTGTGCCAGAGGGCTAAAGTGTGTCCAGTGGCCTTGTTCCTTCGAACGAGGAGCGTTTTTGTGAAAGATAAGTGTCGCGTATATCGAAAGTGAGCCCTGGTTGGTGTTGTGTGTCCAGTTTGAAGGAAACGGAAGGCCCATCGGCTTGACGATCTTGAGAGAAAGAGAGAGATCCTACCGAGCGTGCAACCGCAAGCGTTTACCCCCTGGGGGGCTGGTTCATGTGGTTCACTGGTTACTGCTGTGGCGTGAAGGGAAGAGCACGCACGACAGCGGCCACCGAGGAGCGGTGCGACCGGTCGAAACCGGGGGCCGTGATGGGGTGCACACCGAGCATCCTGTCCAACGGTAGCAGCAACAATCAGCAGCAGCAGCAACAACAACAATCCCGCAAGGATAGCAGTGGCCTGTACGCGGGCAATGTGGCCGCTGCAGCCGCCGCCGCCGCCGCCGCCGCTAGTGGCAACGGAAGTAGTAGCCACGGCAACGAGTGTGGCGGAACGGGTGGGTCCGCCAACAACAACAAACTGGGCACCGTTAACCAGACGATGGTGAATGCAGGCTTCCCGGCACCGAAGGACGGTGGTACGGAAAAGGTAAGCAAACGATGACGATCCTTGAAAGGATCTTTTCTTGGACAGTATTCTCGGTCGGCATCTTGGTTTGGGTTGGGTTCGTTCCCTTTTTGATCCTTCGATAGATTATTCTTATTTCTAAGAATATCTCCTGTCCTTGGTATCTTGAGTCTATTTTCTGTCTGAATCTAATCATTCAATCTCGAAATGATGTTCCGTGACAACAATATTGGCATTCAAATGAATAGATATCTCCTCTCCGTAAATGAAATTAAAAATAATTTTTAAAAAACCAATGCTTGTGTAAAATCAGGAGACATACTACTAAATGTTGTATGTTATCGAACTCCCTGTGGAAATGTTATCCTACGATATCTCTCTAGAAACAATGACTCAACGAGAACCTCCTGGAAACCGTTCCAAACCATCCGTAAGCCATTTGATCTCCTTGCAAACGAGTCTCGCACCTTCTCTACTCCCACTTTCCCCGCAAAACACCGACCGGGACACCACGGGAAAGAAATGGAATCCCAAACGAAATCGAATTCCAATCCCAAATTGAGTCAAGACGTTGGGACACGTGGGACGGATAAAATCACGCCGCAAACATATTTATTCTGTACCTGTAAAAATGGAAATCAATCAGCAAAACATTCGGATACATGAGCAGCATCCCCGCCCGGGCGAGATCCGGTGCCACCCCGCCGGAAAGGAATTGAATTTCTTGCCGGAAAAGGAAATTATGATTATTTTTTTGGCCCCATTGTGTGGCTCCGGTACGTGCCGTTAAGGAACAGGAGGTTCCTCTGCGGTGAAGTGACGTGTTTGTACAAATTTAAACCAACCCAATGTAGAAGTGTAAGTGAATTCCTCGATCGTCTTTCTTTTTTTGGTTAAACTCACATGCCAGTCAAATTCCATTTATTGTGAGCTCTTGCTGACTCGAAATAGACGGGTAATTACATTTACCACGCTCCAGGGAGACCACTCGAAGTCGTGGAACGCGCGTGGCACCGCAGAAAAAAAAAGAGAGAAAAGAGGTTGCCGGCAAATCATCGAATCAAAATGATATTATTGCAAATTGTGTTCGTTTTGTGGTTCCGCTCACTCTATAGTCTGTTCTTTCTCCTTCTGCTTGCAGGAAAGTGCCGCAAAAAAGGACTCCATCGTGTCGATTACCGCCAGCGGGCACATCACGAGCTTTCCTATCGTTTCCGCCACCGTTCGACGACCGACTGCTGGAAGTAAGTAGCATGGGACCATTTTCTAGTGTTGAGCGTATTTTCATCTAGTTCCCTGGAAAAGCAATGAATCCTTGTTATTCCACGGCATTCCGAATTCATTCTCGATTAGATTGATGCTATTTTATGCCACCATCATTCGAAGAAATCTGATTTCTGTCGCTTGAATCTGCGTGCGAACGTAACTTACGCCCGAATGTATGCTATTCGCAGTACACGAAGGTGGAGCAGCCTGGTCGGGGAGGGGTTGATTCCGAAACACCACCCCACCTCGTGGGTATCAATTACGACTGCGGCGCAGTTTAGATAGCGGGCACTTTAAGCCACGCCACGGTCCCGCCGTGTCGCAGCATCTTCGTCTAACCGCACCGGGCGCAGAGACGTCACTCGTGGCTAGACAACACGTTGGTCGAGATTGTGCTGCGGTAAGCAGCAGCAGCAGGAGGCAGCCAAGTACCGTCGATAAACAACGTGCCATAAGAAACCGACGACGACCGACTGGTGGTGAATGTTTTTTTTTTCTGTTGACGACCTGGCTGTGCAGAAATCGGTCTCGAACTGACTTTCGTCGCAGTGTCACCAGCAGCACACAAACGGAGGCGCACAACAGTGCCAGTACCAGTGGTGCTGGTGCAGTTTCGGTCGACCGCTTCGACTCCTAATGGGGTTGGCTAATTAAAAGTGACGCTTCGCTAACGAGATGAAGCCAAACAGCGAGCGAGCGGCTGAGCAGTCGGTCACCACCGTCGATCGTCGTCTCGGTTGGCAGCTGTCGAACAAATTGATGTTCGCACATCCAAACAAACAATCACCAGGTCCCCCTCTTGCCCATCCCCAGGCACGCCGCTCTACGTGATCCAGCGTGACATGGACCGAGTGAGCGCAAAAGTGAGGGCATCTAGCTCTAGCAGTGACTGCAGTGCCAGCAGATATACCGATAATCAGATCAATATTCTGCAAATTAGCTAACCAATCATAAAGCTTTCCAGCCATGTGCACGGCACTGCATGGCCCATGGAAAACTGTCCACTTAGTTCGTTTTGTTAATGAAATCATCGATTGCTTGCTGTATTAATCTGTTTATTCCATGGAAACTGTTCTGGCGTCCATGATGCTGGATAAACGTCGTAAAATGGAACGTGACGTTGGCGCCGTTTTACAAGACATCAGCCGTAGCTGGACTGACTCTCCTCAAATTGATCTTTCCCTAAAAGGTTTCTCATCTACAATGGAAGGTTTTTTTTAAATGAAATTCACTGCTCTCAGATTAAGTACTCCGTTGACCCACTTCCAGTGGCCTCAAAGAGCTACAGGACATAAAAGCATCAAAAAGGAATACAAGAAATAGGATACAGACAAATCATCATGAAGCACAGATTGATCGATACCGGCAAGTATCATCTTCTAATGGTCTAGTCAACGAGTGAACTATCGTTCCATCTCCCGTGTACGCCATGGCTAGTGTTCGCCCACTTGTTGCCGCACCGAATAGTGGTGCACGCGCGCGGTGACGACGTCGATCCATCGTCATCATCAGCATCACCGTCCCATCCACCCTTGGTAGAGTGCGTTGCTGGAAACTGGAAACAAAAGGCCACCCTCTCATCTTCCCTCACGGACACCCCAAACCAGCGGCTCGGTTTGTTTGCAGTGCTGCGGCTTCTGCTGGCGACGCACATTTTTCCGCATCCGAGGCACGGCGAGGCGCTGCGCGATGTCGACGACACTATCGGTGTCGTGTATGACACATTTTCCAGTGTACCACCTCCCAGCCCCAAAAACCCACTCCCGCTTGGTCGCCACTGTTGTCCGCATTGTTTACGCCACTGTCAACAGAGCGAACATCACAGCAAACCGAAGCAGGCTGGTCGTGTGACGTACGTACAATGTGCGAGCGAGCGTGAGCATATCTCGCCATCCGAAGGAACGCACATAGATAAACAAACAAACCAGCGGCGAAAAAGTGTGATCTACCAACGAGGGGAATGGCGTTCGACCATCCATTTGGCCAGTACGCCAAGCAAACAGTACGAAGAGGAAGAAGAGAAAAAAATTAGGCCAACAGATTTTTATCAAAAACGATAATTACTGTCCGGAGAAGTATCACTTTTCGTGTTGCCATCGTGTTTTGCTTCCCTGTACTCGACTCGCTTCCACTGCCATATCTAGTATGCGATTCGGTTGTTATCATGTGCTTCTTGGAAAACTAGCGCACTAGATGATAGTGTTTCCACTCCCCCTCTCCGAGCCAGCATCAACAACCGAACATCACCATCCTGTGTGGCTGTGTATGTCCGTTCGGGTGTTCGGTGTCAGTCATCAGCATCATCACATCACAGGCGAAGACAGCTTACTAGCGCTCGTTGCGCCTCGGTTGGCGCCATTTTTGTCGGCTGACGCTGCTGTTGTCAGCTGTCAGCGAGCGGCCGAACGGTGACACGCTGGTTGTGGCACGTGATGTAGCGAACTTATTAAATTATACACTCGGCTGTCTCGTGTGGGATGCGTAATGAATACAACGAAATATCAAATGCCTAGTAAAGTGCTCGAAAGCAGCACTACATTCATGTTTTTTTTTGATACTCAATTCAGGACATGTAACCGCAACATTGAAACGAGTTCCTCAGAATGAACATTACATAAATCCTGGCTCCAGCTGCGCCCCACAAACGAACCAGAACCGCGGCAATTGAATTACGAAACATGCCCGCGTCTCTTATCACCCGGAAAGATCGGGGTAGATCAACCGTCCATTGTGGCCATTTCCCATTATTAATGCTTAATTATGTAATGAGCTCCGAGCACGTTTAACTCGTGATTCCGCACGAAAGCACGAATGCACCGCAACCACAAAACGCACCAAAACCGTCGAGTGGTCGAGCAGGTCAAGAGGCAGCGGCATGGATGCATTAATGATTGACACGAAAGCATCCTTGAACTAGGAGCCCATTCATCGTCACCCATTGGGCTGCCCTGGGGCCCCGAGTGCTGGCAAGCGGAGAGCGTGGTGGTGGTGTTTGGAGTGAAGAGCGAACACCGCAGTGTACCATGGAAGGTGCCACGGTGAAGGCCATTGCACGAAAAGTGAGAGGAGTATCGGATGAATGAAAAACGGGGGCTCGGCCTCCGCTCGCTCGTTGACGTATTCGGAGCAACATCAGCAACAGCAACGCCATCGAACGCCATTGTGTACGGTTTGGGTGTTTTTTTGTTTTGTTTGGGGATTGTAAAAACATAATCCATCTTTACCGTGGAAGGAACACTCTGAACTCAGCCGTTCGGTCATCAATCATTCTCATAACTATTATTTAAAGCAACTCATTACTGCTGGCCACCAACAGCAGCAACATTATCGAGCTCTAGCTGGCTAAAACTAAGACTTCCCTAAGCGAAGTGACATTCATAGCGCCCATTAGCGTATGTGTTTTGTGGGCCAACACACAGAGAACCGGTGCTTTACTCAAAGATTAATGATCTTTCACGTGTCTCCCGTTGGTGCACCGTTCACGTCAATTGCACACGTGTGCACGGCAGCGAACCTGCTGCTCGGCATCAAATAGCTATCAAGCGTTGCCTTCTGGCGCAGCTCAAAAGTAAAGGGGACCCCTATTACGTTCGAGTGGGGACATAAATTATCCTTCTACCGGTTGGCGATCGCAAGCGCACACACCAACGCACACGCTTCCTTCGACGTCATTTATCTTTGAGAGTCTTTCACAAAAAAAGAAACCCGCCTGCAGCACAGCAATCAACGGTGCATCACGCTTCTGACAGAATATGATCCCCGCATGAACCGCGATCATAGTTGGCGGAGAGGTACGTCAAATGTCAAACAGGCTAGCACAGCTGTTCAGCGCTCAATAGCCTCGACCTGGCCCAAGTTTGGTGGCCGTCCTGGTGGCCGATATAATGAATGAATCCAGCACGATCGCAGCTATGGTACTGCGTGCGCAAACACTCGCACACACTAATCCGACAGCGCCACCCTTTACCACGAAGTAGTTCCACATAGAATTGCCGCATAATTTGTGCACCAGCTGGTCGCGCCACGATACCGGCTAAAGGTTGCGATCGCGTGAAACGGGTTCGTCATCGCCGACACGGGGCCATTTGCAACGGTTTTCAGCAGCAGCAGCAGCAGCAGCACCAGCAACAGCTTCGGCTACGGAGGATTACCGGTGACAAATCGATCAGCGCGGTGCGGTGTGATCAGCGTAAATAGAGCGAAACCAATCGATCTGTTGATCGTTGATCCAGTGAGCATGCTTGTCATGATTGGTATTGCTCAATTTTGCACAAAATTATTTATGAAAAGTGCAACAAAAAAACGGTGAAAAGTTAATCTAATCAACCAGATCACTCTTAAGGCACCTCACCTTCCAAAATGTTGCGCCTTCCGCTTCGTACCGGCTTCTCGGTTGTAGGTCCCACCTGACTGACCTTCGCCAGACGCAGCCCCCCCAAAAACAACGTCCGCGGACACCGCGTGATGTGAGTCACAGACCACAAAGCGCTCGACAGACCTTCGACGATGGCTGATACCGAGGCGCCTGGACAGACACAGGCATTCCCCTGGCCATAAAATAAAGATCATATCCATTTATGGAGTAATTCACTGCTTCGCCTTCGCCACAAACTCGCCAGTTGTGATAATGATTTGCGGTAATCGGGACCCGATTGGAGACCGCGGGCGCTCACAACCCCTCGAGTCGCTGGTGCAATTGGCGTACGGCTCTTAAGATTTGTGATTGTCGGGGAACAAAAGAGCACGAGGCAGTGAGCGAGATACCAGTGGAAACGGGTTCCAGTGGGGAACAGCTGGATGCCACCGATTTCAGCTCATCTGATGCACTGGTTCCCAGGTGCTCTGCTCTGGTTTGGTTGATTTAGTTTCCCATCTTTTTGGTCTTCAGACGATCTTCGACGCGATCGAAAGGTTATTCGCAACCGAGCTCGAGTCCTACTTTCGCATAAGTTAATCCCATCCGGGGACGTTCTCCCACTTCATCCGCTTGGCCTTGGTGCGATCGAATTTCGTCGAAAACTTTAAATTATACGCAATGATTTACGGACTGGAATGCTGGCGCCCGAACGAGGGGGGGGGGGGAAGGAAGGCTACTTAACATTAACGTATGTTTAACGTCCCGGTCGTCGGGCTGTGAATGGCTTGCAAGTGACACAACACACGAGCCAATTGATGTTGAGCCCCTCGTAAAACATTATTCGGTTTCATTACTTTCGACTTCAACTCGGACGACGGAAGGTCGTTAGGCGGAACGATAAAGATTAAAACGAGGTGGCCGAGGGTAAACCCCCAAATCCCCTACGATCCCAAATCATCAATCGATAACTGCATGCGTGCCGGTTCGATCCGGTGATAGCCCGATCCGGGGGGGGGTCGCGTATTGCTCTGCTCTGCAGTATCTGTTTTATGGGACCCACGCCATGATATTTGAGGGCATTCCGATTTTTATGGTACCACTACCCTGTCTCTGGGGCGCTGCCCTATATTCCAGTGTGTCACCACCACCACCGCCACGGGACTAATTAATCGTTTTCCATCTCCCTGCGCACACCGGTTATCACGTTTCCTGCAACCGAGTCCGAGAACGTTGAGGTCCATTATCGCGTTACACCGCATTTGCGACGGGAGCCTACTTTGATTAACTGTGAGATCCTCTCGCGAGATCCTTTTAAATTGTCCGCTAGCACTGCCCCTCTGTGACCGAAGCTGGCTGTGGTGGCTCGCGTTGCTAACCAAATTGGACAATGTAGTGGTGCATGTGGTGGTGGCTGGCGAACAATGCGAACATGGCCAACATGGACTCTACCGTCGTCATGCAAGAACAAAAGGGAATCCATTTTTTTATGCACAAGCATATCGGGTTTCACGGGCTGCCGTGGTCCCACCCAGTGTCATATAGTGTCCCATCTGCAGCATATCCTTTGTGTGCAGTAACCTCACTGCCAGGATTGTGCTGGCTGGACCGAGCAAGAACAACACACAGAGCGCCGCGGCGAATAATTTATCAATTTTCCATTTGCCCGTCAGACCGGCCAGCGAGCGAGCGAGCGAACGGTTGCACCTGTTGGAATGGCCCCGTGGGCCACGGTGACCCTAATATTGTTACCGATGCTCGTTGGTTCATTTTTTTTTTCTTCATTTTTTTTGTGCAGATCATATTTATGGTTTGTGCATCGAGAATGGTGACGCTTGGGCACGCTAGGGGGTCTCTTTTCTGTCTCATAAAAAGGGGTTTCGCAGGATTAGGGGTCCACATGGCCTAGTAGCTGCCCCGTGCTATGGAATGGTTTATGTACGAGCAAGAAGGTGACGCTGTTTAATGCTGCAAGGACGGTCGGTTCATTTTAAAGAGCATAAAACGCGCCGGTTCCAAGAAGGAAACCTCCCGGAAGTTGTAAGACCAACAGCAACATGCTTTGCCTTTATGCCTCTAACAAGATTCGTCTTTCAATGCCGTATCCAGTCAGCTTCACACTTACTCTCCTGCCGCTGCGTGTTCCTTCTGCCTTTGCTCGATGTCCTGGCTTGTTATTGCTCGTTTGACTCCCACAGTTCGCCGGTGGCATCCTCCTAACGAACTCAGAACACAGCACCCGGAACACAGCAAGAGCAACGCAGGGCGGGTTGAAACAAGGGTTTACGTTGATAAGATTCATTTAATGTCGGGTTTCTGCCCCTCGCCTAATGGCTCCTGACTTGTGTGCCTGGTGCTCCAACTCGCGGAACTGCATTTTGCAACATTGTTGCAACATCGTCGCATCGCATCGCATCGAGTATCGTGTCGCTTGTAGGAGCGTCTCCGGGTGTGGTGGTTTATGTTTCACTTTTTTGCATACCAGCATAGCGCCTCCAGTTAACTTTTGTTCTCCGATGGTGTGCGCACATGTTGGTGCATATTTTACAAACGAAATTGGGAGAGATTAATATACTTTTAAGGTGGGAGGATGTGTTGGATTGTAAATTATTATGATTACCAAACGGGCCAATTTGGCGTAATGCATATTGCAATCGGTGTTTGGCAGAGGAAGTAACGAGACAATCGCAGGTAATGGCTGGCCACTGTATGTAATGTATGCTGCATCCTTTTTGTTCATGTGATTGCTGCGGGGAGTGGTTGTAATTTCCGTAATAAATCTCAGCAGATGCGCTGCTGGAGCAGCTGGAAATGCACATTATTCATTTGTAAATTACTTTTGTTACTTTCATTCTGCTCTCACTCTACCAAGCAAGCTTTGGGATTTTTTTTAAGGGCATGAGTTCTCTGTTTGATTTGGGAAAAGTTACACAACGTGTTATTCGACCTCTTGAAAGCCACCAAATTTATAGAAACTTGAGTTACTAAATGACGTAATCGTCGATCTATGCCATTAATTTGTTCATTTATACTCGCTTCCATTTGCACTATTTCAAAACGTCACTCGAAGTTCAATTTCAATTAACACAAAATGGATGTCCGTTTGTGCTCTTAGCGAGGGTGCTATTCACACCACATATTTCATGCAAATGCAAGATGAACTCCGCTGATGCATTAATCACTCACCGCCTGACCTCCGGAGCAGCGCAATAAATTATTGGTTCCCTCCACATCATCGCAATCCATTTACGATGCAACGAGAGAACACAAACAACCGGAGACATCGCGATCGCGGTTTGCCATCTTCTCGGCCGCGCGATGGCCCAAAAATGGACGAAACTCATTTCCTCCTCACCGGGCACCGCGTGTCCACTTATGGTCACCAGCAGCAGCACGCGTCCACCATCGACGCAAAACGTGCAAGTGCTTGCTCCCGCCCGGACACTCTCACCATTCAATCCAATATCCATTCCCGTAGATCCGGAGTTGTCGTCGTGTGCGTCGTGTGAATACGTCTAGTGGCACGTGACCGCTGTTAAAGCGAGTCCCACGCGTTCTACGCGCCCGTTTTTGCAGCAGCCAAGGACCTGGAGTGAGCTGGCAGCGAGAAGATGCATCGTGGGCGTTGATCACTTGATCATTCGCACGAAGGTGCAGCGGTGGTGGTGGTCGCGGCGAGAGACTATATGAATTGCTCAATATTGTGTGATTAATATTAATGGAAAATTAACTTTTCGATCGATGGTGCTAGTGTCTTAAGTTATCGAGTCGCTAGTCGCTGATTAATTGATTTAATGGGAGCCGAGCGGAGAGGTTCTGGTGGGCGTTTGAGTAGAGTGATCGGTTATCTGATCGTTTGTTTGAATTTTATTATAAACCGCGAGCTCGAGGACGACGTATTACTGCCAGAATGGTGTGGTAATAAGTGGTTAAGAAGTGATTGCTAATAGCTGCCAGACCAGATATTAGATCGGTTCAGTGGATTCGATTGATCAAAATACCAAGATGAAGATAACCATTTTGCCTGTTGGTTGAACGGTAAATTCAATATTAAAATCATCAACTCTGATGGTGAACGGTAATGAACCAAGTAGCATTGACCTCTTAAACGAAGCTTGACGATACCGCGTCAAGATCCTCCACCGATGGAGACGCCAGTACGGATTACGTGCGCCAGCATTTGAATCATCGCGGAACGATTTGGCACACGACTGGACACTCCGGCGACCGTTCATTGAGAAGCAGAACCATCCACCGAAAGAACACCGTCGCTATTTTTACACCAGAAACCATTTTTCGGTGGAATGTCGTTGGCTTTGCAAAGGGCAAAGTGTCACATCGGTGGCGACGACGGCGCGATCTTTTGAATCGTTGAGCCGGATAAACAAAAACGGAAACATCCCCGGGCCGCCCAAAGAGAGAGATTATTAATAATGTCGTTGGCTTCGCATCGGGGCCAGTAACGGGAGGCGGACTAATTTAATAAATTATTAGCAACATTATTAGCAGCGGCCAGCGAGCGAAGCGGGAATGCAAAAGACGCCGGTGATGGTGACCCAAATACGCCACGGCGATGGTCGTCGGTGATGAATGGATTTCTTTTACAAATCCAGCAGCAGCAGCACGTCTACCGTTGAGAACAATTTTGGCCACTGGCGAAAGATTGATTTCTTTTTCTTGGACTCCTCTAGAGAAGCAAAAACGGTGAATGAATGTTGCTCTCTTCTGTCTTTTTTTTCTGGGTGTTTTTCAAACACTTTAATTTGAATTCATGGTGATGATCACCACCAATATCTCTATTATGCTTATGCTCCAACTCAGCAGCAGAGATTATGTCGCGAACTACACTAATGCATTCTCTCGTTCTCTGCGTTCTTTGTGATTCCTTCTTGATCCGCAAGCTGCACCAACGGCAACCGGTAATGGTGTGCCATCAATTCAAAGAACCATCCAGTGCCACACGTACGAAGAAGATTTGCATCTTACGCCGTCGCAACACTACGAAGGACTCAACCGCTGAAGTGAATTATGACGAATGAAGCAATCTTCTGCCCGGAGACATACTATGTATGTGCCCCCCCGGGCCGGCCAGTCAGTCAGTCAGTCAAGGCAACCGGCCACCGGCGATTCATTGCTCGCACGTATCCACCGCAAAGGCCCCCGGCTGTCAGGATTAAGCCGGTTCGGTCAGACCGTTTGATTGGGGTGCAACCTTTGCACGACGTTGACACTAAGACGCAAGGCAGGGGATGATTTGCGATATGTCCCCGGGACTAGGTCGTCCCTACATCATCGTCACCTTCGGCTGGTTGGTTGCATAAATTGAAACACCGACCGCAAACTAATGAATCGGTTACGAACAATCAATCACAATTTTGCATTGACACCACGTTAGCAATACGCAATTTCGTGAATCCGCGAATTGATATTTTGTTTTATAATTTGTTGGTTTGTCGGGATGATGATTGGAATATTGAACGCTCTGTGTCTGTTAAGAGGGAGAGAGTGTTTCCAGTGTGGTGGATGATTACAATGATGATTGGGAATTGAATAATGGACAGTGCATCTCGCGTGCGCAAAGGCCACTCGAGGCCAACTCCCAGGGACGCAGTTACTGCATTTTATGTGTTGAATATTCATTCTATTCCAACCACCCAACCAACAAGGTGTCGTGTTAACTTAAAAATGCGTGCGAAGAGTAAGCAATCAAATGAATTTCATGCCCTTCTCGTATCATCAAATACCTCGACCGATACCTCGCTCATTCCATCATTCAATTGGCTTAATATTTACTTGACATATGAACTGCTTCCCATGTTTTATGTAACACACTTTGCACGAGCGATAAGCGAAGGAACGAAGGTTGGTGGCAGAAAATGATCGCTATTAAAATGAAGCTGAAATCGCAACACCACGATGATGATCGCGAAGAAGAAGAAGATGATGATGATGAGGTGATGCGGCGAGCACATTACGTACCGATTACTTCACACCTTCCTTCCGTGAAGGGGTTAGACCTTTGGTGCTCGATCTGTCCGAGAGGTCTCGGTCTCGATTAACGATAACTCCACCGCCTGTAACCGGTTTCGGACGATAATTTGTGACAATTTTTTAATCAAAACTCCACCACAGCAGCCAGGGAAAGACAGAGAGAGAGAGAGAGAGAGAATGAAGAAAAAACAAGCTCGAAATACACTCCGGAGGCTATTCATTCTGTTAAATGTGGTGCATCAAGGACACGCGGTGCGGTGGCAGCGCCAGGAATGACCTTACAGACCCATACAGAGTCAGATGCAGTAATCATTGCACTGCTCGATCTGCCCGGGGAGTGGGATTCTTTAATTACGAACACTCTCTGGGCTCTCTCATTCTCATTGTTCGCGATTTTATTATTTCTGCTTATTTACGACATAATGCGATCCCCCCCCCCCCCCCCCTGCTCCCCTACGGCAACACAATGCAACATAAATTGCTCAAGTTATGCCAACCTCGCTTGCGCTGTAATTGACCATCGGAAAGAGTGGTGCATGTCCATTCCGAATCGACAAACGTACGCGACACACCATCACCACCGTGTGGCCATGTTTGGTGTGCGGTGAGAAGGCGAGCAACGAAATCGAGATGGGGGACTTTTCTGCAAAAGTAGCGAAAGGTCAAAATCATTATCGATCATAACTCTTCGACGCGGCTCCCTCAGGATGCTGTTGCTGCTTCCGTTTCGGCGTTTAATTCGCCGACTGCCGACCGCCGACCGCTGTTGCTGAGCCAGTTGCCACCTGTGCCACCGCGGGTTGCTCCTTGTAATTGATATTTCTGCATGAAATTGAATATTGCACTGGTCGGTGTTGGTGCTGCAAGGTGCAAGGAAAAGATAAATATTTCGATTTTATGTGTGGCTCAGTCAGTTGATCCGCTGAATTGCATAATACGTCCGTGGCCGTGCACAGTCGCCGCGATGCACTAAAAACGCGTTTCGGATTTTTATATCCTCCAAGGCTACTAAGTCTTCAATCATCGTTTTACGTTTTGAAATGTGATGCTTTACAGATTCATTTGTTCCACCAGGAACGTGGAAATTGAATATGAAATCCGAATAAATTGATTCGTGATCCTGAACCGTTTTTATGCTGCACGAATTTGCGTTTGAACTAATACCACTTTGAGGCTCTATAAATCTATCAACGCCGCCCACCGTTAACGATCATGTTTCTATCGAAAAACCGGGAGCACGGACATTATTTCAATTACAAACCTGCCGTTTCCATACTAAACATTATCGCTCAATGATGCCCACTTCCACCCCGCCAGATAACAGAATGATCTCCGCTTACAGCACGCTAATTAGACGCGCTTTTCAATAAATTAATGCTACCCTAATGCTAATTAAGAACCCCAGCTCTCCACGCACAGCCCTAGTTAGTGTCCCGAAAATTGTGAAAATTATGGCGCCAGCATGTTTACGACCACAAATCGACCGATTCTCGCGAATGTTTTACATTCCATCCAATATGCGGACCATTCTTTCGACGATTCTGGGTGTCCGGTGATGGCGCACCAGCACCAGTAGTGTCCAATGAAACCACGGTATCAGTAATTGGATGCCGCAAAATGGTTGCGCTATGGCTGCACGGTGTGGGATTATGTTTCATTTTGAATAATAATTGTGTGATGGATGCATCGGTGGCGCTTATGCGGTGTATTGTGGTTATCGGATTGCCAAGCATCAGTGATCGTTGCTATGGTGATGTTACGTGGGCAACAAAATATGATTTTCATTAGTTTCCAATATATGGAAACTACAATTTTATGTTGGTAGCTGTTTCATGTTCTCTCGGCCATTCAAGCAATCCAAAACGTTGTTTTACTAAAGCTAGATCGGCGGCTTGTCAAGTCCATCTAAAGGCTTCCATTTTAGAAACGAAACATTCATTTCCAGTCCACGATCACTTCGCCTGACATCAAAGTCGAACACAGCGTTTGCCATTTGCCAAAGACCCACCTCTGCAAACACTCATCATGACACAGATACACCGCGGTTCTTCGTGCACATGCGAAACGCACATCGCATCATAACGAGCAGCAATCACGCCAAACCCTCAATCCGATGCCGATCGCCCAAGGGGCGCTACATGGCCTTATGCTGTGCTGCTACCTCGCGCAATTACATAATTGTGATTGAGCCGCTCGCTGCGTGAACCGCGCGCAGTCGAAGTTTGTTTTTTTTTTTTTGAGGGATCTATAGCCGGATATAGCCATCGCCACGCCTGGCCCGGACCGGCGCGCCACACTCCATTTACGCCGGGCCCACCTTCGTTTGGGTGGGAAAACATAAACCACGCGAAAACCACCGTGACGTACCGCACCTGAACCTGCTCAGTCGCAGCAGGTTTTTGATTTAATTTTGCGCCCGCTTTTTTATGTTGCTGTTTTTTTTTTCATGCACCACCGATCGTTGCTTCGATCGTATGCGATCGTTCGCGCAGCAAAGTGACTTCATTACGGTGCCAGAAACCCTTTAAGAGGCTCTCGGTCTTTCTCTCTCTCTCGCCGTATTTCTTGGGGACCCTGTTTTGGAGCGGGTTGTCGTGGTCGTCACCCCTTTCCCATTAATGCTAATGAAAATCAATAACTGATCACACGGAGCCACTCGTGTCACAGTCACCGCAAAACCCATATGGTACGGCACTCGTTTAGTATCATATCGATTGCACCGGTTTCAAGGGAAACTACCAGCAGCAGCAGCAGCAGCAGTGGCTGCATCGCGCAGGGGGCCAAAGACCGAGACCGAGATCGAGATCGTTATGTCACCTCTCTCTTGGGTGACTCGCCGTACCGTGAAATTGGGATGATTAAGAGTCTTCTCACAACTACCCCGGCCTACTGTGCGTCTCATTATAAAATCAATCACATCGATAGCCATCGTACCGCGAACTAATAAGGGCAATGATATCAATCGGCGAACGCACCGGCCCCGAACTGTGTCGCCTTTGACGAGACGCTCGATGCATATCATTAGAAGAATTGTGTCTAGCCAATTTGCATCGATATGCTCTCTCTCTCTCTCTCTCTGTCTCTCTGGTGTAAAAGGAATACAAAGTAGTACCACTAAGGAGTGCGATTTAGCTTTACTTTAAAAGCTACACGGCCTGTACGTTAAAGGGATCTAAACCACTTTGCATACACTTATCGCATCGCACTTTCCCTATCAGGGAGCGCGTCGATAATCAAACATAAGCGCTTTAGGAGCTATGAGGTGGCTGGTAATGTCATCCGCGAGAGTCCTTCGCCTCCCAGACACTCTGCAAAGGCACTTCAGATCACGCTAATGCATTGTAAACTGGCTTCGTGGAATGTTATCGCGATCTAATTTAGCCTTCCAGACGGGCAGGATGCCTTCTGCTTACGTTAGGTTCGTCGGTGGCAATATCATCAATCACCTATTGGCCGTGGTCGTCATCGTCGTCCAGCCGGAGCATTTGCGTCAGAGTGGCAGACAGCCCGACCGGGCGGGAGAGAGCTGGTTAGTGAATCGTTCCGTCCGTCGGTCCGGTTATCGATTCGGAATATACATATTAGCGCAGACGGGAGTGAGAGAGATTATTACGACGGAACGTGTACCTGACGCACACGGATACGGACGGATCGAACTCCGGACCGAATAAGGTACTCTGGAGTGCGCCATAACCGGTCCTGTGGATTAGTCGCAGCCTACTAAACCTGGCGGTATGGAAATGAGATGCGACGGCATCAGAGTAGCCATTGCTCTAAACGAAAAGGGCTCTGAAACGAGGCTCATTACTCCATCTTGTTTTTTTGGCTGGCAGGCCCTTTGCAACGAAAATTGCACTCCACGGCCGCGCACACACATGGTACGGCATTGTTATTGGGCCACCTCTGCCATGCTCTCGGTGCCATTAATTTGCATGATCTCCCGCCCGGGGACCTGCTTAAAGCTCACAAGCCATCAACGGGACCGCGGCGGTGTCCCGGAGGGGCGGCCATCGGTTGCTGATGAAATATGATGTTAACATAAAATTTAATTGAGAACATAATTAATGACCCTCGCTAGCTATCAATTATGGAGCGCGATTGGTTTGGTCGCGTTGTTTTGATACGTGGTGCTCAGGTTTACTCTTTTTTCCGATTTTCCCCCTTTTCCCACTACTCTTTGTAGTCTTTCGGCCATTTTGATAGTAAAAATTGCAACATCAGGTGCGGTGTAAGGCGCCACAGGTGGTGCCACTCACTGATGCAGGGCCTCCAGCAGGGCGTTCGCCACAAAACCTCATTTCCCTTTGTCCCGCTATCGATGATCGGATCGGACGCCACGATCACGCGGCCGCCCTTTTTTTGCCGCCCACTTTGGCTGTTGTGCGAAGGACACACACCGTTCGCGCTCGCCGACATAATCAACAATCCACCGGGCCCGGACCGGTGGTTGAGCCGCCGTGCGCCCCAAAACAAATCAATTAATGAGCATGTTTTATCTTAATCGTCGACCGACCGTGCGTGTGTCTGCTGTTGTCATTCCTTTCCTTTCTTGTTGATCGCTTTTTGTTGCCACCAGCCGGCACCCCAGACTCGAGCAAAAGATCGCATTATCTGATCCCGGGCAATCAATAGCTGCAGGCTTGGTCTGCGTACCACCTGCAATTTAAACCTCCCCCTGCCCTGCCATCATAACTCCAAGGACTCACTTGACTGGTGTTATGCGTTGCAAAAAAAAACGTGTGGCCAACGCAAATCGAAGTCAAGCCCACCGAAAAGAGAGGAAGAAATGGCATTATCCTTTTGACTGATCGAGTGTGATTCAAATTTGGGTTAATAAAATCCGTCAATCCGGATCGGGGCGACTCTAAGGTCAGGATGGTGGAGCACGATTCGGATTGGAACCATGGCATCGATCGATGTCATGATGGAGACGATGATCGATTGTTGTTGGTCCGCGAGGTGCAAGGCGCGTACACGGTTGGTGGCGTGAGGTGTGGCTGAAATAAATCGGGAGTCATTTTTAATACAATTTCCAAAGTGTGAAGCAAACGTGTTAATGGTCGCCTGAGGCGGATCAGAAGGAGATGAAAGTTCCCGCTGCTCGGTACTATGGTTACAGGAGAAGAGCATAAACATAAAAATTAACTAAAATCAACGTTTATTTAAAGTTTTTTAATGAGCTACTAACCAACTTAAACCAAAATTACAATTTTAATTTTTTTTTCGATTAAAATTGTCCATCGCTTGAGTTTCTAACCGCAGCGCAGGCCTGACACTAATTAACGACCAAACAAACCTGTCCCCCGATGACGCATTTGACGAGAACTAGCGCTAGCGATGCAAACTAATAACAACATTAACCCACAAACGGTCCTAAGGGGACATCATTGCGATTGGAAAAGGAAGTTTTAGTTTGTTTGGAAAGACAACGTAAAAGAAGAAAACCGAAGACCACATAATGTAGTACAAGAAGAAATGTGTGTATTTCCCTGCCGCAACGCAGAACCTGCTCCGACGGTGCCTTGTTTAGCGCCACTGGCGCCCTCCTCAACCGGCCACCGCACGACCAAACCGAAGAGAGGTTCCATTGCTCACCGGTCGCGGATTGAGAATTCTGTCGCGCGTCGTGAGAGCGCCAGAGCGTCACTTAGGACCGTGGTGTGCGTGCATCGGTCTTTTTTTTTTTTTGAGGGAGGTCATATTTTATAACATTTCACCGCTCGCCACCCCTTTCCTGCCTGCCTGTCGTCTGTCACCTCAAAGTGGCGCACTGTTTTGAAAGGGGGGGGGATACCTTTTTTATGACTTTTTTTCGGTCCACCTCGCCTCGGGTTTGGCGTTGTCGCCCCCTCGAGCACCTTCGATTCTGTGTTGTATGAGGTAGCACCGCGCCAGTATCAGCGGTGGCAGCAGGCGCGTTGTTTTGGCTACCGTCGGCGCCTACTCTTCTTAGTGGTGCGGTTCCATCGTCGTGGTCGTCGTACTACTACTGTCATCCCAGCGGTTGGCGGCCCAACGAGAGCGCACGTTACGCTCGCTCACAGAGGCACGTAGTCGCTCGCCCCAGGGCCCACCGTGGGGCCGCCATAACAACGCGTCGTCATAACCGCGCCGCGCTCGAACCCGCTCTCGGATCGAAGCGCGCGTCCGGTCCACGGTGTCCTTCTGTGCCACAGCCTACTGCTGCTGCTGCTGGTACTGGTGTATGGTGGTGGCAGCGGCCTGAATCTCACCAGTCAGTCAGTCGCACTCGGTCAAGCGTTGCCAGCAGACAGGCGCGCGCGCGTTTGTTGTTCCGCAGTGGTCCGATCCGATTAGTGTGTCTGAGTCCCGCTTGAACGCCGTGACGTCGTCGACGATCGAGTGATCCGTAGTTAGTTAATCAGTGCGCCTTCCGTGAGGCCTTTTTGTTTTGTGCTCCAGTGCCACCGTACCTCATCACGTCAGTCTTTTTGTTGATCAAAACCCCCGCGGTGGCTTCTACTAGCATACTCCGCGATCGTGTGAATGGTGTGGTAGGAGTGTGCGTACAATTGCTTCGCGATCTAAACCAACTAACCTTCGCTGTTCGCGGCACAAAACCTCGCGGGTGGTAGTGGTGGGTGTTGTTACAATGTCGCCACCTGCTAAGGTGCTCGCGGCGTAACCAGCACCGCGCACTGCTGGTTGCGGTTAGAAATATCAGCTTCAGCTGGTAGCTAAATGCAGGGTACCTCCCAGTCGGCCTACTAGAGTGTATAGTGGCATTCTAGGCAGCTCTGCAAGCGTCATCGTACTACTTCCTACGAAGTAGGCTCAGCCCCACCGACAGTAGTGACGGTGTGTTAGTGCTGCGGCACATTGATGGTGTGTTTTTGCGCTTGAAAACGAACATTAAACAAAAAAAATGCTGACGGACGGCACTTTCGGTGCCCCTAGAACGGTTGATGCAGCTTGGTTCCTTCGCTGCTACTGATAATCTGCAACCCTTGGCACGTTGCTCGCGATAGAGAGTATAGAAAAAGTGTATGCGAATCGAATGCAATGTGCTTACGGCACGCTGCACAAACACAGTAGTAACCAGCGAGTGACAACCGGTGAAAGAAAAGAGAGGAGTGAGAAGAGTTTTTTTCCAATTCGAAGTGAATCGATCCTTTGGAATCCTCCTGAGACGCACGGTCCAAAGGGAATCTGTGTTCGTCTGCGTGTGTTTGTGTTTATTGTGGATGCAATCAACCTAATTACTTATCGGAAACCGAGCTCCAGGGAGCTCTCGCTGGTATTTCACTCCCAAGCGATGCTCACGCTCTACACGCGGTTTGTGGAATGTGGTACCGATTCCGTGCCACTCACTGTGCGACGCTGGTTATGTTTTGTTCGCTTTGATCATGAGATTGTGATAGCATATCAGTAGCAGTAAACAGGATCGTTACAGAAAAGGAAAAGAGTTTCTCGATCCTATCTTATCCTGTGCTTGTGTCTTTGCAGTGTAGTGGTCTAGGTCAAGTCTGACGTCACGGTGCTGTTGTAGCAGTTGGTGTTTTCTGCAAACCACAAATTGTAGTTTTTGCTAAATTTAAAATTTAAAACGCAATCCATGGCAATGTGAAATGGAATACGTTACTACAAGCAGTTAAAGTTGAGTTAAAGGAAGGGTTCAGTGAATTTGGGAGCCGCTGGATATCGATAAAACGCAACAAAACATGATTATTATTGCCGGCGGTAGTAGCACAGTGACCGGTGGTGGTACTGGTGTTAGTGCTGGTCCCCACGATAGTGAAGATGAACGAGAGGTCCTCGAGGATGGTGAGCAGCAGCATCAGCAGCAGCAGCAGCAGTACAACAACAATGCCAGAGTGAACGGTTTGACAGCGCACGGAATAGAGATCCTAGCACCGGAGGACCTCGGTGGTACGGAGCTGGAGTTGTCACCACAGCGCACAATGTCCGGTGCCCCTTCGGATTCGTTGCTGGTCAATGGTCATGGCAGCAGCGAGGAGCCGACGGTGGACGAGCTGCAACAGGAATGTGTCACCAAGCACGTTGATGATGTTGCGGATGATGACGCTGATGACGACGACGATGACCCACTTCTTGATGGTACGTTTGGAACGTTTGGAACGTTGTTTGTTCACTGACCGGAGCAAGTCAAGATTGTAATTGACATTTGCCGAGGAACCGGGCTGAGCTGCTAGCTGGCTCTCAATCCAGGGACTTTGACTTTGTGCCACATAAAAGCTAATGTTGCTCAACCACTGTTGATGCTCAAGTTCTAGAATGACCGAGAGTTGTCTCTTCTTGGAAGCAAAAGATAAGTTCAGCAGAAACCAGGATTGAGCACTCGGCGTAGTTGAAGTTTCTGTCTTATCGCAATGCGAGTTGTGTACTCAGCTAGCAGCAGGAACGGTAGCTGCAGCGGTAGTTGCATTTATCCTTCTGTCTTGCTATCGGATCGCTCGGGAATTGCCAAGACACCACACCAAACGGGCGCTAGGACAATGCAGCAGCAGTGTGCATTCCGCCAGGACTCGCTGGTGTCGTCGGTAGGGGGTTAATTTAAAGTGTAGAACAGAAATTAGAATGTACGCAGAGATCGTGAAAATTAGATTCCGGAACCACTGCATTGCAGAACCGCACCGCATCGCTTCAGTTCCCTTTCCGTGCTACTTTCTGTAACTATACGCTGGGACGTTGAATAAATTACGCTTCACCAAAGCGCCGGTTGGCCACGCTAATAACGTACCACCAGTTCTGTCTCCGGGAGTGCACCGGTCCCGGAACTTGCTTCACTCGCCGCCGCAACCATCGACCACGCAAGCGAAATAGAGAACAACGAAGAAAGTCCAAAGTTCTTGCGGAAACAGAACACGGAGGGAATGGAAATGAATAAAAAAAAATCAACAAACAACTCTGCCACCCTGGAATGGGGTGCACCAGTAGGAGGGTGGCTCAAAGTGGGTCATGAAATATTAAAGTTCACTTTTCGATTCCGATCGCACCATCGGTAAAGCGTGTTTTAATGCCCAAGCCGAAGCGATATAGCGTGATTCTTGGTTTGATAAATGAGGGAAATGAATTGTTAAGCGTTCCCGGTGGTACGTGATTTCAGGAGTGGAACGCGAGAAGGATGTGTTAATGTTTTCCACTCACGTGGTCCGTCCTTTCGCATCCGATAGGGAATGTGCAATCGTTTGAAATAGTTACACGTGCAAATTGTTATAAGTAATTGGAGGGCGATCAAATTACCACACTTGATCGCTCATACGAGAGCTCTGTTATCATTCTTGGTTCGGTTTCTCTCCTTTGGTTTGCGATTTGTTACTCCCTGATCCTGATTATGCTCTGTTATGAGATTTTTGTGCTGAAGGTGAAAGAATATTTTCAATTATGAATATTAAGTTTATTTAAATGTTTGCTTAATTTTTCAAAAAAAATCTTTACTGTTCCTATTCGTTTTAAGTAATATTTTCAATCTCGCCTTTCTTTTATTTTCCCACTAGGTAAGTTGCGTAACCTTATTTCGTTTTGCCGTAAGTATGATTTTCTTTCCT
Organism: Anopheles aquasalis; assembly: GCF_943734665.1. Classification (NCBI taxonomy): domain Eukaryota; kingdom Metazoa; phylum Arthropoda; class Insecta; order Diptera; family Culicidae; genus Anopheles; species Anopheles aquasalis. Next base: position 62,693,879 of record NC_064878.1, on the reverse strand, counting down.
CTTTTATTTTCCCGTTTTCGACCCCAAAACCGGGCGGAACGCGGCCGTGACTAACCACCAACAGACCATCATCTAACAGCAGGGAGCACCGCGTCGATTCATCACGCCTAATCTTCCACAACAACAATAACCGACAACAACAAAAGAAAAAAAGACCCCACAAACTGTATATAACACTCGCGGTAGCCTTTGCTGTTTGGTTTGCTACCTTCGCTGGAATCTCAACCCCATCGCGGATGCGTTCAAATTTACATGTTTGAACTCGAGCTTCTTTTCACGCCCATACGGATCCCGCACGGAATCCGGTGCGTCAGCATAACGTGTTGGTACCCGGGCCGAGAGACCTGCGAAATGCCTCTCTCCATGCGTCGATGTCGACCGAGACGACTGCGACGACGACAGCATGTCACGTGATCACGTTCTTGGCCGGATCTCTTCTCTTTATTCTTTGCCGTTTCATTGTTGTTTTCAGCCAATGTTTGACCGGGTGTGCGACTTTATTGCCTTCGTCGATCACTTTTGTGGATCCATTGAGGATGCCTGGAAATTCCAAACGACGTTTCTGGATCCAGAGTTGTTCTAGAGGTGGTTTTCGTACAAGCACAGCATGCTTTGCCTATATTTACTGTAAACAGGTCTCTTTTCGCAACGAAACTTTCCACTCAGAACTTCCGTAAACCGCGGTGGCTAGTCTCACTGCTGCTAGAGCGCACTCTGGTCCACCTGCTTCTGTGTTTGGTGATTTTGTTACGAGCAGCACGAGTTTGCACGTTCATTAACGGGTGTACGCGTACTAACCGTGAGTAGAAGGAGATTTGTGCAAATATTTTGAAGCTCCCCTGTGTGCTGTGTCTTTTACGGCGCTCTCGTGGTTTTCTTTTCAGTTCCACGTAACTAATGTCGCTGTTTATGTGCCAGGAGTTTTACGTTACAATCTGGGATCAGCGCAAATGGTGGTGGGTGCTGTATGGTGTGAATCAACCGTCAAAGTTGAGGTCAAAGTTTGACAAACATCAGCGTACCTCGTATGGGCACATGCCATTAACATTCATTGGCACAATTTGTTCTCGCGGGTTATATTGATACAAAACATGTTTTGCTTCCAGCTTACAGAGACAATTGAGGCATGGCCTAAGTGGAGAGCGAGAGAGAGAGAGAGAGAGATTAAACACAATTAAACATGAAGACAAAAAGAGAAGCTTCTATCTAGCTTGCTTGTTTGATGATGTTGTCTTAATAGTTAGACCAGTGTCACTCCCTCTTCCCCCTCTCTCTCGCTCCCTTTTTCGACTGTCTGTCACATTAAATCTCGAAGAATAATTACTCACGCTCGCGGACGCTCGAGACTTTCGACGCAACACGCTCGTACGTACGATGAAATTTGAATTTATTTTCTAATTTTACCATCTCACCGGCAATCCTTCATGTGGCCTCATGCCCCGGGTAGGATTTATTTGCTTCTCAATTTGTCGTCACTCGTCTCTCGACGAATGAGACGGTGCGGGTGCGCGCGCGGTAGAAAACATTCCAATTTAAAGCACCCGCATGATGGACGCACACCGAACAAGAGGTAGAAACCACAGACGCGTCGTGACCTTACACTCCATAAATTAGGATGTCAGACACTTATGAGCGATGTAGCCGAATGATGCGGATCTGGCCAGGTTGGGTTTGTTGTGAGAAACTAAATTCCAGACGCGTGAATTTGCAGGAGGAGCATTATTTTAGCACGCACGTTGCTTGTATCACATTTCCGTACTCTGGAGGAGAGTGAACTCTGCTTGGTGCTTGATGCTCCCCTTTACCGGATTGGTATCCATTTTTCATCAGCTCGGAAGACCACCGGTATCATTAGTGTTGGCAATTATGGCACGTGTTGAAAAGACGTGTATCGTGGTTCTCATATTTCGTTTCCAAAATCCTGCTCTCCGGACCGGTCTCCGAAGGTGCAGAAAAGCAATTAAAGGTTGCTCGATCGCTGGTTGCTGTGTGTCTTTCAGAAGACTTTCTTCATTTTTGTGCGTTTTGTTTGGATTTCATGTCGCATCCGCCCCACGTCTATGGAACGAGAAATACTTGCGAAGGGTGGGTAAAAGTTCATTGTCACTGTCACACCCGTCCCCTGCCGTCGTGCCCTTGAATATATTGACGCAACAGCCAGCAACGAAGAAGGGTGCGCTATATGCGTGCGTTGGGAGAATTGCAAGCGAAGTAAATCAATAAAATGCTTCCCATTCTCCAGCCCTTCCGGTGTGTGCGGTCTCAGTCTTAGTCAGTGTCCACGGACTCAAAAGGCGGTAAGGGCTGCAGCCCTTGGGTTTCCGTGCGAAAATGAAGACTATGAAGCACCAACGAAGACTTCGGACTACATATAACGTGCAGCTAACGTTATAATTACACAATAATAATTATTTAACTGTAAATAATTGACTAATGAAATAGTTTTCCATCTATCCCGTTGTGTAGTTTAAGATCTGAAAATTTTCCGCCTTAAACAAAACCTTTGTTTAAATCATTTTAATTATTTTCAGCCTTTTACACACCATTCTGCATCAGCATCGGCTCCAATAAATCCTTAACCTATCGAAAACGATCGATAGCCACTTACTACTAAGCATAGCAAGCATAAATACCGCATGGTCTTTTACCTACGACCGGCACTGTGCACTCACCACGCCACTCAGCACACCGTTCCCCGTCGAGCATCGTACCCGTTTGCGATCATAGCGGGAGCGTGACAATTACTGTGCCGCCCGATGGCCTCGTGGCCCCAGCTGGGGCCAGCTCGGAATTCACACAGCAAATCAGCTGCTGCTGCTGCTGCACGGCTTTTTTCCCAGCTGGAGGCGCTTCCTCGTAAAAAGCGAGCGGGATCTCGGCGCCTCCATCGGCGGTCACTCACTCACTCGAGAGCAATCTCCCGTCGTGAGCGTCGATCCTTCCGTACGCAGCATCCCCTACAGCCGAAGGGTGTTTTAGGCGGTGGGGGATTTTAGTATCAATGTGCGTTCCCGGTGAGCTACTACTTCTTATCAGTGTGAAGAGCTCTCACTCTCCAACATTAGCGCCCTGTGATCGCTCTCACTAAGCTCACTCTGGTGGGGTTCGAATGCTGCTCAGCTCACAGCTGTTTGTGTTGGATCCCTTTTGGGAGGTGCTGCTGTGGTTTCCCCTGGCCCATCGGTGCCCACCACACACTCAAAACCCTTTGGCCGTGCGTCACACACGACCGATACCGTGCACCCTTCCCCCCAGATTGTGATTTCGTGTATCATCCATCTCGCTCCCCAGCAGCAGCAGCAGCACCTTCACTGGCACGTTCACTCGCTCGACCGCGTGCAGTTCACGTTCCTTCGCACATATAGGCCCGTGTGAGTGCTGCCGAACTGCCGCCCAGGTCTGGGGACCTGTGAAGGCGTAAAGGAGAAAGCGATACGATGGAGGCGCCTACCACCGCCCCACGTGTGAGACCAGTCCCGTTTGTTTGTATACGACGACGACGGCGACCACCGCCGCGATACATTCCGTACCGATTTGCGCTGCGCGCTAGCGCTTGTGTTGTTCATTTTTGTTTGATTAATTCTAGGCCGCCGCCGTCGTCGTCGTCGTCGTCGTCGCGGCTGCTGTTGCCATACTCGGGCCTCGGCCAGCCGTGGTGGTCGTTCGCGAGGGGTAGTTCTATCGCGCTGCAACCCCATCGCTCGCGTCAGTAGGGCTCTCGGCGTTCGCCAGTGTATCACGTGTAAGTGTGCGCGCGCGCGTGCTGAGAACGGCATAGATCGGCCAACCAACCAGCCAGCCTGCCAGCCAGCGAGCTAACCAAGTGATCAGGCAAGCAGACAAACTGAACTGGCTTTTGAAAGTGTACGGAAATCGCAATTCCCGCTGGTTCGTCACGGTTGCGATGGTGTCCCCCCGGTAGAGAGAGAGAGAGAGAGAGCGAGCGAGCAAGAGAATGACCTCCAGAAGGATTCTGTCCCCTTATGTGTCCCCGGGGGGGAGACGACAAATAGTAACTGCATCCGTAGTGCCAGTAGCGCGCCAGTCGTATTGCAATTACAGTTACAGTGCATATGACGCTGTGTGACGTTCGACTGAAAGTGATTTACTGTGGCCTGAGTGCGAGTGGTGCGGCCGTGTTTCGTTTTTTTTTTCTGTTGTAGGAAAGTGACAGTGTCAGTGCCACTAGTAGTTCTCTGGAACCACTTTTGCTACGCTTCCTGCTTCATTTGACTTTCTGTAAATCAAAAGTAGCTTGCTAACATCCCAGTAGGCCTAACGTTCGCTCTCTCTCTCTCGGTGTCTCTACTTAGACGAAAGCGGAGTAGCCTGTGACAGGGCAGCTCGGTGCGCACGTCACCTGTCACTCCGATGATGGTTGACGCAATGAAATATGTGGTCCGCACACTTCCCACCAACTCTGTTGCAAAGGCCGGAGACCGGAGTGCTTAGAAACTAATTCCTAACGTCATCTTCAACCAGAGCTGCGCTGCGCTACACTGCGCTACGCTGTAGCAGCTCGTTTTGTGTGATTAAAATGCGGTTTTAATTGAATAGTAGCCCCCCCCCCTCGCTGTCTCCTTGTAGCATGACAGACGAGTACCAGCTCGGACTGAGTGCGGTGCTTTGCGGTTTTGACAACCGTTTTTGGCCTACTCCGAAAAGAGTCTAGGATTTCAAGCCCCGTGACAAGTTGCCACTTTTCAGGGCTCCATTTTGTTGGAGCAGTATCTAGGAGAATCTATAAATCCCCTCCATATTATCGCCTATCGGTGGAAGATGCCAGAGGGCTTAGTATCATTATACCTTAGGCTCAAGTTAGTGGCTGCTAATTTGTCAAGCGGGACTTCATAGCAGTCAGGTACCGCTGCTGTGTGGTATAAGTGTGTGCGCGTTGGCTGTTGATCGTGAATTCTACACCACGCGAATCGTTCGTTCGTTCGCTTCAACGCCATTTGGCGATGGTTTTCGGTTACTGCGTCACGACGAGAAGGGGGGGGGGGGGCGCTTCTAGGCCTTCTGTAGCATCATTGGGAGCACCGTGACCATTACGCAACGTCGATTAAGACGATTTGCTTATCGTAATGTCGCCGGGGCGTTGCTCGTGCATAGATAAACTGTTATTTGTTTCCACTCCAAACGAATCTTTAAAGACGATAAGCATAAGCCCTTGGATAAAGTTTCCACAGCACCCCAGAGCCCCAGAGATACACTCCTATACGAAGGAATCCGAAGGTGCGAGCAGCACCAGCTTAAACGTACGAACGGAAGTATCAGAATTCCTATTTCCGTCGCACACAGAGAGTTCCTGCGGTGCAGTGTCCGCTAGCGAGCAAGCGGCACAGAAACAAAACCTCAACCCCCCCCCCCCCCCCCCGGGGCACCTGATCTTGCGTCAACGGTGCACTTCGCAAAATCGATCAAAATTGCAATTTCATATGCCGTGTGCAGGGCGTGGAAAGGGCGTGATGTGTTAGCGGTGCTGCTGCTGCGTCGTCATCGTCATCGTCGTTGTCGTCGTCAGAAAATTCCATTTCCGCGCGTGGCACCTCCAGTGGCGTGGCTGTTGTTGTTGTTGGCTGGTTCCGGGAGTGTGTTTGTGTGTCCGTGTTGCCGTGTCCTTCGACCGCCTGGCGCTACCGATTCCGATACCGATACCGCTGACTACGACGCGCTCGATATGCAGAATTCAATTGACGTTTGAATGAGCCCTCAGACAAAGTAAACGATTTTCCCTTCCAAGTACGGCCGGATTCTGAGAGAAGACGAGAACGAGAAGACGTTCAGCGGCATCGGTTGGGACGAGTGTGTTTTTTCGTCATCGTCGTACTCCAGAGCCTCCAGGGCGATCGTGGTCGGGAACGTTATGGCACACCATAGTGCAATGATGGATTATACACGTAAGTAGTGCGACCAGACGAGTTCACTGGGAAATGATGTACCCCCGGACTTGTTGCTTGCCTGGTGCTTTGGAATCCAGAGCGACTTGTACGTAGAACATAAAGTGTGCCTCCGCTGCACCGGTCCCATTGCAATTCATTCGGAAGCAATAACACAATTGCTCAGCCTCCAGCTCAGCTCCAGAGCGTGCAATAAGGTGGGTTCGATGGATGAATCGATGGGAAATCTATTTCCATCTCCAGGTGCACTCCACTCGAGTGGAGCACTCCAGGGAAGGAAGAGCACAACGGATGCTGGAGGCAAATTAAGCCCTCTATTGGTTTTGTTTGTTTGCGTTGCTCCATCGAATCGAATGGCATCATTCGTGGTGGAAGTAATTCTATAAATCGCGCTTCCGCTCCCCGTACACCTCGCGCCCGATCGATCGATATGCAATTGTTCCACCCAGTTTATCTCGTACAATCCTGGTGTACGGGGCATTACAGACTTCCGGAGTGCCCGGGGAGGAAGCGATAGGAAATCTATTGTGCGGCGATCGCAATTGTTGGTGCATTGAGTGTTGACTCTTGTGCAATGTGACCCACATACTCGGCCGGTTCAAAGATCAATCATCCCGGGGGACGTGGGGGGCCGAGACTCACGGAACAGCGGTCGGTGTAAAAACGACTGTTCGAACCTGTTTTTCCGGTGCTGATGGTGCTTCCGAACTGAAAAAACCGCGCAAATCACAAGTCGCCACACCGCACAAAGACCGCAGACCTGTAAATTGAGATAAGATAGGTGGCCGCAAGAAGCTGGAGGGAGAGTGGAGGGCCCGCCGCTCCTGTATTGGTGTAAATTGCTTGTCCAAAAAAAAAAAGGCACCGAACCGACAGTGGAGCCTGTCAAACCCATGATATACCATCTTGAATGAATCGGGAGCATTAGCCGGCCTAGACGAACGGGGGAGGAGACGGAACAGTATCACTATCTTACCTACGGCGCAGTTACATGGCCATCACGAGGCCCTAGATCTCGTGTGATAGTGGTAACTGACTTCCTGCTTTTACGGTTCGCTCCCTCAACCCGATCGATGTAGTAGCAGAGCAAAAGAGGACAGGAGTGAGGAGCAGGAGTCGGGGAACGAAAAGATAGTGCTAGTGTGGATAACATATCAGTCACTCATCGGTAGCCGGGTATCGTATTAATTATGAAAAGATTATCCTCCATCCGCTATTCGCTGCCCCTGACAACGGTCGCCTAAGCCTACTTGGTAAACGTAGACGACCACCTGGGCTGGCTGGGTGACGAGGCCGGTGACTCCAAGACGTCAATCGACGAACGACGGCTATTGTCAACCATACTAATGAGCTGATGATATCGTGCCGCCGGTCGTCGCGAGCAGTCCGTCCGTCGGTTGACATTGACCGATGTCTATCAGCGTGGAGCACTGTCTCGAGGGGACGGACGACGATTGAATGACGATTTTTGCCCCTGACCCTGTGGCCACTGCCCTGAACGTAGCGCCACGCGTTTACATTGTATCCGAAAGACCGCCGCGTGGTGTGTGCTCTCGTGCGATGATGTAGCATGGTATGGCAGTGTGTCTGATGTTTGATCGCTAATTCGCTCACGGTGGCGGATCGCTCTGTGGTCTCGAAAATGAAAGAAACCAGACCAGACTTCAAGCCATCAACTTTTCTCCATCATGTTCTCACACTCACTAAAGTACCGGCCCATCCGGCAATCCAGACATCCGCGATTGGACCAGGTCCAGCTTAATGTATAGACATCGAAATTGGACGACCAGCGCCACACCACACACACTCGTTCTACATAACTCCCTCCCCGAGGGTGCGAATAGTAAACAATCGCCCAGGGCTGGTTCTATAATCTGTTGGACGTGAAACATGAAACAATCTGCTTCCACGATGCCGATTGCCTATTTGGCTACGCCACCAGCAGCACCACCAGCGCGAAATGCAAACATTCTGGCCATTCTTCTATTTAAAGGCGACAGGCACCAGCAGCAGCGGAGCACCGTGTACCGAGAGCACCATGATTGTGAGATAAGACTCACTGGCTGGCTGGCTGGCTGGCTGGCTGGCTGGAGAAGCAGCATCATCAGCTTCATCTTGCCGCCATTTATTTCTTCGTGACGCTACAGCCACCTGTTGTTGTTGTTGCTGTTGCTACTGCTGTTGATTGAAGCAGTATTCGTGTGGCTGGAGTTATGTAATATCACAATCAGCGCAGTGGCAGCGTACACCAGAGGCCCGGAATGCTTGCCAGCTGGTAATGGGCGCGCTAAGTAGGACAGTTCCCTCGCGACTACTCCGAGCGTCCGTGGAATGGTTTCTGAGACTCGGATCTGTGCAAGTTATAAGAAATTCTGAAGGAAAACCTAGCTGCTACGATAGGGGTTTCGGTATTGATTTTCCCTGTACCTGTGCTACCACGTCAGAGAGTGATGTGCATCTTATCAGCCACCCAGATGCGATAGTATCTTCATGTTCTCAGCTGCTGGTCGCAAGGAGTCCGCATCGCATCGCACTGGCTCACAAACGCCTAGATCAGATCGTTGCCTTGCCTCCGGTAGGAAAGGTTTATCTTGGCATCGGTACAGATGCGAACCGATTAGGTTGATTAGTTTCACAACCCAATCAGAACACTCTGGCAACTACTGGCCGTAGCCGCAACATCCTGTTGCTCTAATTGTTGCATTCCATTCCAACAGTAGAGCGATGGAGCGAGAATGCAAACAACTGGCTAACAAAGGGTGCGTTTTCGTCCGTTTCATCAATCACAATTGCCTCCCTTTTGTTAAGTGGCCAGGAGGATTCCAGGGCAAGAGGCTGTTTGAACAGACACCGCAGCGTCTCCGAAACTCGAAGAGCCAATTTGGATAGAATTAATTAATTCTTTATTATAGATAAATCTTGATGAAATTGCTTATAGGAGAGTTATGCAAAAGCATACCAGGGAACATGTTAGTATGTTTCTGTGAAAATGGAAATTAATATCAACGCTCCATATCAACGGCTGAAGCCAGCAACTCCATTCGTTATCCATGGAATGCCTCTGTTAAGAATCTTATCCATTTACCAATGAAGTGGTTCAATGGAGTCATTTTCAATTTATTCACCCTTTTGATCCACCAACAACTAACTTTCATTGATGCATAAAGACGGATCCCTTTTTTGTTTTGTAAGAACACATTTAGATAAAACCATATTTACCTTTCAGGTACCACCTCAACAAGGAATCTTCTTCATTTCGAATCCTTTTGTCCAACCGTCCAACGATCCCGACGGATTACAGTAGACGGCGATGAGAGGCTGCCTGATGAATAATGAATGAACGGTCAGATCGGCTCATTCACCATCTCAGCAGCCATGAAATGAAAGACTTTTAAGCCCCCGCTCGGAATAGAATTCCTACAGGCACTCCAACGGGTGTTCTTTGATATAAGAGAGAACCGACTGAAGGGAAATGCTGGAAAAGCCTTTTAATATTTCTAACCCGGCAAGTAGAACGACAACCGCCCTCCGGGGGGCCTATGAGGCCATTTCAAAAAAGTTCAAATGAATTCCTGGCCTCTACCTTTTGCAAAACGTTGCCCAAGAGATTCGTCCTCTAAATCTGAAGTGTTCCCAGAGTACTGCTGGCTCCCAGAGCACCGGAATCCATTTCTAGCCCGATAGCCGTGGCCCACTTATGTTCCCCTTCCCGGATTTCCCGGTTCAGTTTACACAATTAAAAAAGGTGAAGGTTGCATTCCGGCCCAGCCCAGCTGCTTCGTGAAAAACTCAGGAAGTGGAGGCGCCACCAAATGCTTATCGATGGCCGTGAGACTCCGTGAGACAGAAAGCAGAAAGAGGAAGGAAGGAAGGCTCCCAATCGCCCCCCCCCCTTGCGATGTAAACACCCGGCCTGGTCTGGGCTCTGACGTAGATAGTAATCTGCGCTGTACGAGCACACCGAACGATGCCGGTGGACGTCTAGCAAAGTCGAACTTATGGTTTGCCTTTAATTGCTTGTTAGCACGCGCGAATCGCCAGCGCGCGCGGCACGTTCGGTGTTCTGTAGAGGTGGAACAGGGTCCACGACATGCACCACGGTGTTTACCCTACGCCAAGTGACTCGCTCTTTCTCGCTCTCTAGTCTCTAGCATTCTCGCGCTGGCAACAGGCACCAGTCGTACCTCATCGTCATCGTCGTCGCTGCTGCGAGTTCCTAAAGTCTCTCCACCCGTTCCACAACGTTCGTTCGATCAGCGTTCTAGTGTTTTGCTTTGCAGTAGCACCAGCAGCAACAACAGTAGCTGGCAGCCTCCCGTGACATCCTTATTAGCTATGGCCCATTTCGCGGGTCACGTTCCAGCCGGGGACAGCCTTTCTGGTTCCGCTTGCTGCACACACAATGCCGCTGCTTGCCATCCATCCATCCATCCATCTTTTCCATCGTGCCTTCTGTTTGCCTTCCATTGTCAAGGTAGCTTGTCAGCCGCTCGTCAACCGCGGGCGCTTAGAAATCGCTCCTTCACGGGTGGACACGGTGAACGGGCGATTCCGTTGCGCCTGAATGGACCGAATGTTCGGCCTCGCTTTTCGCGTTTTTCGGCTGATTGACGTTGGCCGTGCCATTATGATTCAATTAACGGAAGAGCCCTTGGTTCTGAAGATAGCGCACGAGATCGTCACAGGATGTGCTGTTGGTCGTTTAATCTCCTGCGATGTGTTCTCGCTCGGTTCTGGTGCGCTAGAAATTGAAGAGCATTTTAAAGCGATAAGCAGTTTACGATGTGTACTACAGACATCACGATGCAATGTTTACTTTTCCAGTAATTTGGTCTTCCATTTTTGGAATGTTTTATCTCTCCACGTCACTCAATTACAACGAATCAAAGTGGGAAGATGCTCTTCAGCTGGGCTGTTGCTGTAAAAAAGCGCCGGTATTTGAAGTAGAAACATAAAATGCAGCCCTACAATGTACGCAATACTCGAGCACGTGCTCTGCCAGATAACATTATTGCCCCGGCATAAACGCATACGATCCGGGTGATGGTCGGATCATAAAACCATTCCAACACAACAGCAACACACGCCTTGCGGGCTTTGGCTTTGATGTGAACCGCGCAACATGTGGTTCCGGGCGTTACTCAGTTCCCAAGCTGTCTAGAGCAGTGTCTAATGGACGGTGTCCTAATCCTTAACCCCCCCCCCCCCTCGGGACTGCTAATCAGCTAAACAAGTGTCGTTTCTCTTTAGTGTGACTACTTAGGGACTTGTGGGACTTGTGGCGTCCTTCAGATTGTGCACCAGCGCGCCCGCTTCGGATCGGGAATCTTTCGCAAATTGTACCACTAAACCACCACTCGAGGAAGTCAAGCATGTGAAGAGACAACCAGCGGCCCCCGGAAATCCAGAAGCATTCAGCATCGCAACGACCAATTGAGGGACAAATTAATTCCCCTCCAAAAACTCGTGCGGTTGTGTCTTCGACTCGGCAGCTCTCATGTGGAACCTATCGCTGCGTGAAAACCATATCCATCTGTTGATTAATTTCATTCCAACATCTCAAACTCAAAGATAATGTCGCATGGGTTAGGACATTCCAACCCAGTACGGCCTGGTAAGATGATTTAATTTGTTAAATTCACCTCACAGTCCATCTGCAAAGCGGGACAATTTATCACAGAAAATTCCTACCCTCAAAGGTGGTCAACTCCCGCAAGGACCGTAACGAGGAAAGCATTCCTTCCTTCCGCTGTTTTGGAATTCATCGCCAGCGATCCACAGCGATGCACAGCGACCCCTGGGTGTGTTTCTAAATATTTTAGCCAATTTGACTAAGAACCACATACCCGGATCGCCTTGTTTCGGTTACCATGGTACCACGGTGGAAGAGAATTTTAGTTTTAGAGCAGGATCCGGAGAGCAGGATCAAAGCAAGTACCGGAAACCCCGGCCTGCTGCCTTCCCATGGCGACCCATTTTTGTGTGGAGTGCAGAACGGGCATTTACGGCGACCATTATTGTTCTGCTGCTGGATTATGCTTCCGTTCTCTACCGGTGCTCACCGCGATGGTGGACCAGTGTTACCATTCAGCTGGGTTGTGTAGTGCACTGCATTTGCCACCATGCATTCCTGCACCGGAGCAGAGGGAAAGGAAATTCCGTTTTTCCGCCAGCAGCACTCAAAGATTGTGTGGTATGACTGCTGGTGTTACTGCTGGAAAGTACACGGTACAACAAATCCAAAAGAAAATGGAACGAAAAGGTTGAAAGTATGAAGAGCAGCAAATGCATCGCTCACCGTGCAGCGTCGAGTGCAGTCGCGATAACATACTCGTAACCTCACGTGGCCTGCCATAGCTGGCTTCCGTTTTATGTTGTCCGGTTGCACATCATCGCATGGTCCTGTGGGTACGGTACCATTGTACCGGTTGTTTGTGGCCACAGTGCAGGTGGAGCACAATTAATTTTCTTTCGCCAGTAATGTTGCTCGTTTTACGCTCTTTTCGGGTAGGGTTCAGTAGCATAACTGCTTCTGGAATAAATTGTTTTAAACATTTGGAACACAAACACATTGAGATAAATTGTTGGGAAAGTTTTATATTGAAACACAAGTTACTTTTAGGTTTGCATTCTTTTTATTTGGAGCTTTTAGAAATCCGTTTATTGCTTGCAAATATCATACACCATTCAATAATGTTACGGAAAATTTCTCGGGAAAACTAACAATCAGTGGATTGTAACGATCACACGATGGCGGAAAAACAAGAAAATCCACTTATCATGCTTCGCTAACATAGTGGAAAGCATCGCTTGACCGCCGAACGGAACCATTTATCATCCTGCGTCCCACCTGTTCCATTATCCACCCGCCCCATTCAGTACATACGGTGAGCATATTCCAGCCGAAAATAAACAACTTCCATCGGTCAAAGTAAGGCTTGGAAAGAGCGCACCCGTGGGATGCATTCGTGTTCCATTTAAGCACCTCGCGAGAGTCTAGTACGTGTTACTAGTCAGTGTTGGCCACTTTTCGGATGCATTCATTCGAATTCCGGGAATCTGCAAAGCTCTTTTCCATCTGCAACAAGTTTTGCGTTTGGTTCATGTACAATCCCAAGAGCTCTTGGCAACTGTGCATCGATTGTACACGGATTATAGGAGAGAGTTTTGTTGAACAAAAAGTTAAAAAACCTCAAACAAGTTTAAAAAAAAAAATCATCAAACTAGCGCCACCTATCGTCATTTCGGGGAAGTAAAGGGCAAAACGCCTTTCTATACGCAATGCAATCACGAATGCGCCTAAAAACAGTGAATTTTGATTAGGTAACATGATTTCAGGGGTTTAATAATTAAAAAAAAAACGGTTACAATCTATCAAAAACGTGTTTAGCGAACACGTGGTTAAAGGGAGTATAGAGAACGTGTTGTACAATTTCATAACATAAGGATTTAATCACCGACCGACCAAGTAAACCTTATGCCGAGTAGCTTCCCGTGGCTTATACCCCGCAGAAGTCCGTTCCCAAAAACCCAAACCAAAACTTTGCCCAATTCTTCGCCCGTAGCTCATCCTGTCTATCACAAGAGCATGCAGACGACCAACGTCTAACCACTGGAAACGATGATTTATTCACGCATTCGCTCACACGCCTCCAACTTGTATCTCTTCAATCTCGCTCCCTTATCGGTGTTTAAGGCCCCAGCCTGGAAACACCTTCCTTCCTTCGTCCTTTTACTTTGTTCACGAGTTTAGGGTGTATCGTGCAGTAAAGACAAGAGAGTGTTCCATCCAACCAAGGATAACGAGTGCGTCCCGCAAACTTTGCAGGAGGTTTTTGTTGAAGAATTTCGAACATGGAATTGGACAAAAAGCAAAAACGGGGAGGGCGGCCTAAACTGTGGTGCCAAGCGACGGCAACAATGCTGCTTTGATTCGACTGATCTTCATCGTTCACCGGGCTCTCTGTTCTGTTTCGGCTTCGAGTCGATTATTGACAGAGTTAAGCTCTTAAAAGTTTGCGCGATAAATGAATTTGTGCGCCCACCGGAGCGCGATGCCCTGTCTGGCCCTCGTTTACCCTCACGAACCGAAACATCCGAGGGATGAATTTTTAAACCGGACAGCTGTTGTGCGAGAGTTTTGATTGGAATTCCATTAATGCAAACCACTTTGTGCACGAAATCTGTGCTGAAGTTATTTTGCTTTCCATCCATCACCACCCAGGCGCCCCTTTTTCAGATGAGGCGATGAAATGTGGCTTCAACCGGGACCCGGACAGAACCAAGGGCTTGACCGGCAGGTACCTTGTACTATCAACAACGAGTCGACTTCAAATTAAATTCCAAAACACACTGCCCTCGACACACTCGAGAGTATGTCCGAAAAAAGCGGCACCATCGTATCGCTTCCGTTTACAGAGCTCTCCAGGAAGCAGCGTGCCAATCCATACACTTTCATCGATAACCACGACCAACGCAGGACTCACGAGACGTCCGAGATAGCTCTTGTTCGGTGAAGATAAAAATAAATCCTCGTCCTCCCTCGGTGCCACGGCTTTCTTGACATCAAGAGGAAGAGGAGAACGTGTTGCGCGGGGTTACATCCGGTGCTGAACCCGGTTACCGGTGGTTCAGACGGATCGATAGGACGATATTATGATACCAACATCCGTCCGTCCATCGCAGGCAGCGGACAGGACCTTCTGGGCATGTAATAGAGGGCAAAAGAGAGAGAGAGAGAGCGAGAGAACGAAAAGCAGATGGTTTATGGAGTTATTTCGCTCCTGAAGTGAAGTACACTAACATTACATGGTGCCGGGGTTTTCGGTCCAGCAAGAGAGATATCCAAATGTTGGATTGGCCTCCTTTTTATGAACCGCTTATCTCGCCAGCAAATTTTCGGTACAGAACCAGTGTAACATGACATGCCAGTCGTGCCATAATTGAAGAAACAAATTTCAAATTCTTCTCCATCGACTCGTTGGTCGGTCATTCGTACGTCAAACCTCAAAAGATCGAACCGGATCGATTGGATGGACCGGGTGGCCAAAACCAGAGTAACCGGAACCGCCGTGAGTATTCTGCTGGGCTTCTGGAAGCCAACTGCACCGCACGGTAATGCATTCTCGGCTTCTCGGAACTACCTTTTAGAGTGCATTTCCAACAAGGGCCGGCCAACCGACCGGGCGATCTGTGTACATCCAATTTCCATTAAAAAGTTTAAGCTGCTGCTGCTGCTGCCCACCATCCTGCTCCTGGAGTGCGCTGCCACTCCACTCCACGCGGAGTAATAAAATCGAATGGCCCTTCGAGCGAAGGCGAGAGAGCACGAAAAGTAAAGCAAAGTCCAGTGGCTAAGCGAGCGTGTAGTGCCACCAACAACAGAACACCGAGGCCACACCGAGAACGGAAACCAGGCGGAAAAATACGGATAATGGGTCTGTCTACAGAAGATGGACAGCAGCACAGGCAGCAGCATCATCTTGGCGGAGAACTTGAAGCGAATGATGATGAAATCTTCGCCCTTTCCATCGAGGCCCGCCCCCGGGGAAGCGAAAATCTCTGAGTCTCCGTCCAGGGTTTGTCCTTGTCGCGCGAGTCGCTTCAAGGGATCTCTATTCCTCGCTCGTCCACAACTATCGAGACTTGTGTGACTTGTGGTCTAAGGAGTGTCCGGGAGGAAGAGGCTAATGTGAGATGGATAAAGTTGCTAATTGCAGAATTTAGCGGTCATTAGTGATTGTAATTAGCTTTCAGCGTGAGATCCGCTAGCCCCTAGATCGTTCCGCCGAAGGCCGCAGGGTGCACGTGACGCGCTGACGACAGCTTTGCGCGGATAGTCATCATTCGAGTTCGTCCCATCAACAGCAGCGGCAGGTGGATGTCGAATAATTGAGTTAGACAAATGTGCCGACCGAATCGGCTCGGTGACGATTTCATTTCCTTTTCCCCACACAGTGTTTTACTGTCGCGAGGGCGCGGAAGCGAGTCGTCTTTGGTGTTAAAAGCTTAACTCCTTGGTGATGACTCATAGATTCGCGATTTATGATGATACCGCAACGTTTCAACGTGTTAATCGCTTCGATTTGCTTCGTCGTGTTGTAGTTTGCTTCTTTAAATCCTTGAGAGTTTATTATCACGCTTATTATTAAGCTTATTCAATTAAGAGTTTGATCTATTTAATTTGTCCTATTCGAGTTCGCTTGAGAAGCAAACCTTTTCCTTTATTTTTATAGGTCTTTCCGTATCTGAATCTATTCCTTTTCAATTAATCGACCTTTTCCGACTTTTGATGTTTGAAAGCAGGGCTCGCTAATCCTTTTCAAGAGTTTTAATTAAGTCCTTTTCATTGTACCCTTCAAGTTCACGACCTTTGTGAACATACTTTTAGTCATTTCATCAATCAACGGTCTGTTGTATTGGTCCTTTAAACTCTTCGGGAGGATCACTTATCTTTTCTCATCCATCGATTCCTTTGCTGCTCGTCTTATCCACACTCACCTTCAAAATGGGCATTAAAACAAAAGCCTTGGGTCACTTTTAAAAAGGTGAAGAGCGCTGTAAAGCTCCTTCCAGCCCAATGAGCTCACCCGGGGGGAAAACATTCGGTCACTTCCGGGGTCATAATCGGGCGAGGGCTCTAATTATCGCTCTCCAACAGCCGACAGTCGAGTTGGTGGAAGTCAATCGATTTTCATTTCACTTGCAACCCATTTAAGCTCCGGCCCAGACCAGCGCTATCAACTCCCTTTCCTTTTGTCTCGAGCTCGAGGTGTAACTTTGCTCTCGGGTGAAAATCTTATCTACTGCCCACCAGCTGGACAGCAGCAGCCCCGTTTGTCGGCGAATTAGCAAACAACCATTATGGACTTTTCCGGTGGCACCTTTTGTCCGAGGGCCCGTATTCTGGGCTGCCCGATGGTGATTGCAATTAAAATCATTAAAACAATTCCGCATCTCGATGCGGGACGTTTCCGAGGCGATTGGTGATTGTAAGTCGGTCGGTGGATCGATTAAGCTTCAACCCAGGTAGTGATTACACGATCGGCGAAGTGTTTAATCCCCCGTTCACCTGTGGTACCGGAATCAGGCGCGGAATCACGTTAAAGTAAACTGCCGATCATGCAATTATCGTCCAATTTTTTCCTCGTTTTCGCGCTCACGTTAAACAAATCGACTTGTTGAGCCTGTGTTGTTTGTCTGTGATTAGTTCGGATTGGGGCGCTTTAGTGATCAACATGCGCGACCGCATTTCTGGATATTTTTCCATCCACACGATTATAGTAAAAGTGTTTCCGAGTTGCATTAATTTTTTAAATACAAAGGCAAACATTTGCAAACAAAAGAAGTAACGTCGTAACGTACTAGATGCTCGAGACTCGATGCTCTAACCGACCGACGAGAGCAACACGAACCTTCCACAAACCGCGAAGCAGGCAGCGAACGGAGGAAGCATATCCAACAGCTTCACCGCAAACCCGGAGAGCGTTCGCTGCTGCAGCTGATAGCGGTTGCGGGTTGTTGCTGATGAATCCCTAGCTCCACTGGTCAGTTACGTCCAGTCTTGTTTATGCTGTCATCAATTCCTTCATTCTAATCACTCATGCTCTCGAGTGCTGGAGAGGGATGATTAATGCTGTGGAATTGTGATGTTACAAATACATATTTAATAAGAGTGACACCCTTTGAGGCAATTGTAAGTTAATTTTTGTTCGATAAAGCGTTCCATTAGCGATTGAATTAATCCGATACCGTCGGTATTTAGTTTAAAACAGAAATTGATACCATTTCGAGGATGTTATAAATTTCAAACTAATTGATAAAATCCCCATTGAAACATCATTTGAATTTTCATCGAATATCTTTAAAAAGAAATATAAAAAAATCAAACGGTATTACACAAACTGGAAATTGAAATTGCTCTCGTCCCCTCTCCATTGCTTATGTTTTTACTACAGCATTAAACATTCTCCACGAAGACGAAGGCTTTAAATGCTTTAATTCGATCGTTTAACTAGAGAGATTCACCTTATGCTTACCTCACATACCATCACCAAAGTCGCCTTCAAGACGAGCATTATACGGGTTCAAAGTTCATGCAAAGCCAGAGAAAGAGAGTGAGAGATTTGTGGAAAAGCAACGGCTGCGGGAAAATGGGAAACACAAAACCGGAGAAACCCTCATCACCGCGTGCACCACCATCGGCGGTGGCTGCTGCTGCTGTTGATGGAGACATCAGGAGAAAACCGGAGGAACAACAATGGGAGAAACGTCGTAATTCCTGTTAAAATCCACCCGCTCTGGGGTGGAGTGGGTGGTGGGTGCGCAAAATGATGCGTGAGAATTCATGATGCTTCTTTTGCTTTCGCTTTCGATTTCGTTACCCTTTTTCTTACATGACGATGATACCTACACTGTCCACCTCTTCACTCACCTTTCACCTTCATCGAGCTTCTGGTGTCTGCGGTGTGCCCCTCCTGCCATACCTTACACAATGATAACGCACTCCGGAGACAGGGGGGAAAATACTGGCTGAAAAAAGCGGGAGCCACGCCAGCGTTTCACATTCAATTGAATGTTTAATACTTTTGTTTCGTTTCTTTATTTTCATTTCGTCCTTTGTTTTGCACTACGCAAAGATGCGTTTTCCCTCCCACCCACCCCATCTATAACGGCTTTTTACTCTCGCTCTCACTCGCCACCAGGCCCGTCAAACATTTTCTCACGATCACTTTGTTTACCATTTTCCTCCGCTGCGGTTGTCAACGACACGAGTTCGTTGACGCATTCCGGTGGTTGCTTCGATCAAACAATCTCTCTCTCTCTCTCTCTCTCGATGCCTCTCGTACTCGTACGCTGTCAGTATTGCAGTTTTTCCACCAGATCTAGTATGCGTGGCTCGTTGATTAGTATGCATCAACGGGATCCTCACCTGATGACCTCTCTTCTATCTTTACATACGATTCTGGTTCGATTAGATGTAATGCTGTACAGGTTTGGGGGTTAAAAGCTAACGACTCGCTAACCAACGTTTAAATTACATTTTCTATCTGTCCTTTTAAATAAACTCTCTTTCACACAGATACGCACACAATAACACAGTCACACGTACACTGCCAGTCTGTTGTTGGTATTCTATGATTCCACAAACGATTTTCCCCCTCCCTATGTTGCTGACGCTTTTCCGACCATTTTCCACCACGATGTTACCACTCGCGGTAGACAAATAATTATAAACAATATTTATAGAGATAATATACAACTTCCCTTCAAGCTTACGTTCATCTAAACATTCACGTTTAGATTTTAGTAAATTTCGCATCCAGCTTTCGCGCCCCACTGTTGCCGCTGCTTTCTATCATGGGAACTTTTCACACCACATCTTAAGCCATGATGGACCTCGAATTTTCCCAGAGCGCGCGTGCGTAATAGTGCCTTTCTTCTCTCGCTAGAGTTTTGGCCAAAAACGCGCGCGCCTAATTAGCTTCTCCTCCAACGCACTTTCATTCCAATTGATCAAACGTTTGATGGGGAGACTGTTTAAGACTCAGTTTCTTTACTATTATGTAGTTTTCTAATGGCGCATCATCGTGGCCGTTTCTCTCTAGGCCCTGTCAATTAATCATTTGTGGACGATGACCTACGCTGGGCTGTGCAGTTAACGAGGGTTAATCTAGCGACGCGTTTTAGCGAAGATCGTGCCCGATCATGCTCAGTCCGCATGGCGAGCGTCTCCGCTAATGAATTGGCTGTGTCTCTTTTGTACAAACTCACTCCCCCTTTGATGCATAAATATTTTACATAAACGTCTCTCTCTCTCTCTCTCTCTCTCTCTCTCTCTCTCTCTCTCTCTCTCTCTCTGCCTTTGATCCCTCTCATGATTCCCTGATTCGTGTCTCGAGTTAGTTGCTCCTAGCGCTGGATCCAGTGCCCACGCATATCGCTCATCGATCACAGACAGATTGTGGGTTTGCTGCTGGCCTCCAGCTAACCCTCATCTCGCCTTGTCATCTCTCATGATTAGGCATGACCGCAGCGCACTCACTCCGAGAGTCGCTGTCAACGGAACGCGTTTCGATGCAGCAAAAAACTCGACGACAACGACTGGCCACTGATTTACTGATTTACTTAGCATTAAATTTAATGTCGTGTTGGCGTGGCGTTTCGCGCACACGCGTTATCACGCGCCACTGCTACACTTCGCGAACCCCTTTCTGTCTTGTGCGCGTCCCGGAAGAAGACGGTGCCCGGCCGGTTTGACTTTCGTTTGGCTTCTGCTGCTGGGACCAAAGCGGACCTTTGGTTTTGAGGAGGTTTGAGGACCACCAGCAGCACCTCGCCCAGCGACTGGCTAGAGTCCGATTACGGATGAAGGGAGCGCATAGGCTACACGTCCTCCGGGCTGACAGAACTGACCGTCGGCCGAGGTCCCGGGTACGATTGTGGTTTCTTCCGGACGTACTTTCGCTGCTGCAAAAGATGTTTCACTTTCGACGCACTGGTACCAGGGCCGGCATTACCACCGCCGCTACTGCTGCTGAATCGATGTTTCGGTTTCTGCTCCAAAAGCTCGTTCACTGCGCGTACGTCCAGCGGTGAAGACAGAAAGGAGAAAAAAAAGCAAGATCGAGAGCGAGAGAGAGAGAGAGAAAGGATTGTATTAATAATTTCATGGATTCAATTAAATTTAATTGCACAGAACGTGCACACCAGAGGCCGTGGTTGGGGGTCCATCCGAAGGGGGGAGCCACACCCAACGCCGATGGTTAATGACCAAAGTTGGCAAGTGTCTCGAACCGGTGCCGGTGCGCCATAACTTTTTGCTCATTAGCAGCACTACACTATCGCCAAGCGTTAGTTAGGGGTGTGTGATTGTGAGCGGAGATACAAGGAAAAGATCCTGATAAGTTTGAGTCCGTCGCCATCAGTCTGACCATTCATTGGCGATGAAATTGTTAAAATGGTTTATCAGCCAGTCTTTTCTATTACTTTTAACATTGAAAGTGACTCAATGGACACGCTAAATGATCATCTACTGAGCTTCTGCTCGTTAGCAGTTCTTCTAATCCTCGACAACCATCACTAACCCTCACACTCTCTGAACGCGTGTCTCTGGCCTCTCAATTTCTAGTAGATTAATACTTCAACTTTTCTTCTTCTCGTTTATTCCTTTCTCCCTAGGTAAGTTTCACCAATACTCATCATCACGATTATGCTGTAAGTCCATTACTTTCTTACTTGGATGTGTTTTGTGCGTAGCGTATCGTAGGTAGAGCACCTCGGTATCACTCAAGTAACCAGCACCTCCTTTTAGTAGCGTAAAATTTCCCAAACCAGCAACCCCCTCATGGGCGTCACTTACCAGATTCCGGTGAAACATCCACCGTGGAAGAGCCAGTCTGGAAGACACCGCCACTCTTGTAGTACAGTGGCGTCGGTCGTACACTGAACCGCGGTGACACTAGCCCGCTAACATCCGAATCATCCCCCGCATCCTCCATCTGATGATTACTGAGCCGCTGCTGCTGCAACAATGCCGCCGTCCACGGTTGCGGTGTCACCACGTAGATCTTCTCCTTCGTGATGGGTGAGATGGCAATCTTGACATTGTGCCACCCGGACCGGCTATGTTTGCCACCCGGGGCACGATCACGCAACGACGGTAGCATGGTGGACGTAAGGAACTCCCACGGAATCGCTTTGCTAACGCGGTGCAACGACAGTGTGCTCGATTTGCGCGCAAAGTCCTCCGAACCGAACTCTTCCTCGGTCCAGGTATCGATCTTACGCTGCAGCTCATTCGGATCGATGATGTCCAGTTCGTACCGCTCGTAGATTGGGCTGGCGGTTGTTGCATCTTCCGCAAACCCGGTCGTTGGCCTTGGAGTAGCCGTGGTTGTCGTTGTAGAAGCCGTTGTGCTTGTCGTTGCCGCAGTCGAGGTCAAAGTGTCACCACTCAGTACAGTCGTTGTCCTGCGCTGATAGCTTGTGAGCGTTGGTAAGAAAGGAGGTGGCCGCGTTGTACGGATCGGTGGTTCCTCGGAGATGAGTAAATCATTACGGAACAACTTCGGCCCCTTGGGGAGTATCTTCGTTGTGCGCAGCAACTGAGAAATGGTCGTCCGTGATTTCTGTGCGTACGTTGTTGGTGCGATCTTTAGACGCGTTGTGCTCACGTTGACAGCCTGCAGCGTGTTATACTTCGGTTTGGCGTACTTCGAAAGCGCTACCAACGGTGGCCGTGTAACCTCACCCTCAGATGACTCTTCCGGTACTGGGGTCGTCGTAGTGTGACGCTCATAACCCGACCGAACGCTCGTTAAACTACTCAACCCGGCAACTGGTGGCAACGGAGTC
This sequence comes from Anopheles aquasalis, assembly GCF_943734665.1. Lineage (NCBI taxonomy): Eukaryota > Metazoa > Arthropoda > Insecta > Diptera > Culicidae > Anopheles > Anopheles aquasalis. The sequence goes on along the minus strand of NC_064878.1, from coordinate 62,671,623 downwards.
ATCTTCGGAATACGCACCGTGAACGGTTTCGAATCCTTCGAGATCTCAACCGGCCGTACCTTCTTCGCTTTGACCGGTTTCCCTCCCGTGGCCGATGGTGTTGGTTGTCGTCGGAAAGGTTGCGTTGTTTCCTTCTGTAGAATGTCCCGCAAATGCGCCGTCGATTGGAAGTACTTGACGGAATCGTTCTCGACGAAGCGTTGCTTCGGTTTCGATGGTTCATCGATCGAGTTCCCGTTCGGTGTTGTGCCGGTGGTGTGCTTCGAAGTCACGATCGATGACTCTTCCTGTGCATGGTAATCCAGTTCCTGGTCCAGGCGATTCTCCTCCGGTCCACCGGGCGGTCGGAATGGTTCCGGTTTCTTGTGCGTCTGGTACGGGATGATGATTTGGATTTGCTTTGGCTTCTTCGTGGACATGAGACTCTGGTAGCCACCGAAAGCGGCCGTCAGTGAGGAAGGTAACGGTGTTGTGGTAGCGCTTGGTGGCGCTGTCGTGGTTCGATATCTATTTCCTTGTGCTGTGGGACTGTGCGGTGTTGTATCGTCTGCCATCGCAAGTTCCGATTCGGCGGATTCACCGTAGCTCGGCTTCTGGAACTCCATCGGTAGGTTCGGTCCAATGCGGAACGGTTCCGAGTAGATATCGCTTGCGGATGGATACCGCGCCGTGCTGGTGGACGTCACCGGAGTGGCTTTTGTCGTCGTCGTAGCCATCGTTGTGCTGACTGTCGGTGGCCCAAGTGTTGGCTGATTAACGGAGCCTTCCTCTTCACTCAACTGATTGTTGACCGTCACAATCGGTGGATTCGTCTGTAGATTGGCGGAGTAGATGATCTGCACACCATTCCCAAGATCGGCCGATGGTACCGGTGGTGGATGGGTTGAGGAAGTTCTGTCTTCCGGTTGATTGTACCGTTCCGGTCGCATCGTTGTAGTTGATCCGTAGTACCGCGTTTGTGGCACAATACTCGACACTTCGATCGTCGTTCGGATGATCGATGACGATCCATTCCGTTCGTCCTCATCCGATTCGTAATCGGAATCATCCTGCGCTTTGTGTGGTGATCGTGGAGGATTGTTCGAAGCGTCCCCGGGAGGAGCATGAGCACCACTGTTCCCATTACTACTCGCCGCCACCTTGGCACGCTTCTCCGATCCCTCCGGTTTCGAGTCTTCCTCATTCGTGTACGATACTGTGGTGTAGATGGACGAGGACGCAGACGAAGCAAACTGTTCCACATCGTCCGGAATGCGCGAACCGTTCGTCTTCCCCTTCGGTTGGTGCGGATAGCGGATGTAGCTGTTGGACATGGACTTGGAGGATTGTGGGTAACCGTGGCCAAGTTCTAGGATCGGCTCTACCGGACGGTAGGGTCGATAGTACTTGTACGGATCACTGTGGAACGAACCGGCCGTGTAGAGCGGAGGGATCGGTGTGGCGCTCAAATTAGGCAACGGTATCGGTGCCAACGGTTTACCCTCGTTCTGTATCGGCAGTAACTTCGCCGGTGGTGCGTACTCTTTGTTGGTGAAGTACGAAGCCGACACCTGACGTAGCGTGATCGGTTGCAACGTTGATGTTGAAGCATCCGGTGCTCGAGTGATAAAATGTGCCGCTACCGGAGAGACCGGCGCTGCCGGTGGTGGTGGTGTTGTTGTTTGGAGTTGTTGTAACTGTTGCTGCAGTTGTTGCTGTTGCAACTGGAGCTGCTGTAGTTGCAGACTTTGCAGTTGACTCTGTTGATGCTGCAGCTGTAGCTGGATCAACTGTTGTGCTTGCGGGGCTGCCGTAATAATGGCCGGCTCTTGTTGTGTTCCCGAGGAATACGGACTCACCGATTGTACGTGACCTTTCGTTGCGACTTGAATCTTAATTGGTGGCACCTTGTCGCTGCCAGTTGGAGTTCTAGGAGGTGGTGGCCTTGGAGGAGCTGCAGGAGCTCCAGCTGCAACTGGATACTCCGGTGGTGCCGCTATCGGTACCCAGGGAACGTTGTTGCACGGGTGATAGGGCACTTCGGCGCCCGGTCCAGTCAGTGGTGGTCTGATTGTGGTTGGTTCTGGATCACGGAAGGCGACGGCCGCTGGTACGATGTGTTGCTGTAACGTGGAGGGTACGAACGGTTGATGCCCTGTACCTACCGCCGATGCCACCGCCGAATGGTAGCTGGAACCACTCTCGAGAATAGGAGCACTCGGTTGAAAGCCTGCGATGGCCAGCTTTGGTGGTGTGGCTTGGGGTGTGTGCACCTGTGGCGTCAGTTGCGTCGCTCGACTGCCGTTGCGGAAGTGGAACGGATAGGGAAATGGTTGCTGTTGCAACGGTTGTTGTAGCTGAGGTTGTTGGAAGGGTTGTGGTTGGTAAGGGTACGGTTGTAGCTGCAGCTGTTGATGCTGGAGAAGCTGGTGCTGTTGCTGCTGTTGCTGTTGTTGTTGCTGCTGTTGCTGAAACTGCAACTGTTGTTGAGTTTGCACCGATGGTGTTGGCTGTGGTTGCTGCGGTTGCTGGGCACCATTGTACTGGCCTGGTGGCGGTGGTTGCCGCTGTGGGGAGCGTCGCTCATCGCTGTCATCACCAAGGAAGGAGAACCAGCTAGAGATACGCTGGAAGAAACTAGGCGCGGCAGTGGTTCCCGCTGCTGCTGTGGCCGCAGGTGGTCGAAAGCGGGCAGGAGGATAAGTACGCCCTTGCTGTTGCTGCTGCTGCAGCGATTGCTGTTGTAGCGGTTGTTGAAGATTGTTGTTGTTCGCTCCACCTCCTCCGGCTCCACTAAAATCATTTGGTCCGAGTTGTTGCTGCGGTTGCTGGTAGTTGGCGAAGCTAGATAATGTGGCGCAGCTCAGCAGTAGCATCACGAGCCACAGTTTTGAGATTTGCTGAAACGAAACGAAATAGATAGAGAATTTTTATATTTCAAAGCTCAATTCAAGGCATACTTTAATTAATATTCATTAAATATTTCATTCCTAAATTGAATTTCAACTGTGCAGTGCTTTTAACAACCAAAACTGTGCGGCGACAATGACAGCAGTTAAAAAAATAGGAGGTCTTGAATGCTTAAATACAATCATAGTAAACTATGGAGCATAAAATTTAAAAAAATGCGAAGTAATACGATCTGTAGGAGAACATTTTTTGGGTTATGGTTCCTTCCAATAAAAAATGGTTCCTGCAATCCTGTTGCATTTTAAATGTTTACTGTTTTTGCTCGTGCCATTATGCCTCTATACACATGTACGTTGTTTTATTAACCATCTTTTTGATGAGCCAAGTCAACCATCCACATTGCAAATTGCGAATGGAATGTAAACATCAAACACACTAATTGATACATAAGGTTCCACTTTCACAAGCCACGTGGTTTTACGAGTGTAAAAACGCGCCACTTTTACATTAATCCCGGCAAGCTTGAACCGTGAAATCACCCCAACAGCAACCGCATCATCGCGAACCCAACGGAGTCAATTTGGCTTCATGGTATTGACAATTTATTTTCCCCTCTTTTTTTTTGCTTTCTCTCGCTCCCTCTCTCCGGAGTGCGTTATTAATCTTTGCAATCAACTGGTAACCACACGAACCGAACCTCCACGCCGCGACGCGCCATGGTGGCCAGGTCGTTCGCTTGGATTAATGTGACAAAAAAAGGGGAAAATGATCTTTACCGTGATGGCACTGGAAGGGGCGAATGGCGAGGAAGGTCGCGAAAAGCGTGAAAAAAAACGTCAGAAATTATTTGCAGAATAAGCGTCCACATCAACCAGTGGCGTGGAGTGGAGGGCTTTGAGCCCTAATTGCCTTCCGAACATTAGAGGGAGCCCCAGCGCCAAGGTGTGCCCCCTCCGGGGCTAGGGAACCACTTTCTACGTGGCAATTATCGAAAATTAACCAATCGCCGTGCCCTGAAGGCGCTCAGAGAAGCGAGAAGGGGTGAAGAGGAAGGTTATTTTCATCCACGAACGCGTCATACATCAACACATACACTCCGCACTCCCCGAAAACATTATCGGATCCAAACAAAGGAGCCCACGGCGCGAAGACGATTTTCTTTTCAGCGATAAGCGATTTTTGGGGGCGCCTCGTGGCGTTGCACTTACTCCAAGTGATTCGATACGCTTCCGCTCGCGGGAAAACCAAAACCGGAAATGGTCAGTTTGTGATGACGATCCGACGCTCGGCGTATCGGAAAGCGATCTCGCGTCTCTCGCGATCAAAAAATCCCACGATGATGATGATGCGATCGGATGATGATCGTGGCAAAGGTGCGCAACAATCATCAAATTACGCGAAAGATGCGCTCGCACTCTTAGGCAACTTCCGGTTATGCGCAGCGCAGCGTTGTGCGATTTCATGTGCGCGCGTGTGTTGCGGATGGCGCAGGTTGTCCACCGAGTACCGAAAGTGGAAGTGGTAGCAAGTAGTAATGAAGCGAGAAGCCACCGAATTGCGAAGGTAAAAGTGCTGCGGTGCTGCTGATGCTGTAGCCGAACCGGTTGCGTAAATCCTGTGCTGACGCCACCGCCACCCTGTGTCCCAGTGTCCACCGCACTTTCTCGCCCAGGTCCCTGTGTCGGTACGCCTTGTTGCTCACACTTTGTGCTTCCATTGTTTCCCCGTTCAACCGCGTGCGCACCCATTTGGCGGGAACAACTGGGTAAACCCCCCGGGGTGGGGAGGCGAACAATCGGCAACCGGCCGGTAATCGGCGAAAGGTTTTATGATTTTCCATCTTTTATCGCATCGCGAGTGCCAAGACAGCGGAGCGCGAGAGAGGGAATTTTGGCTTTCTCCAGAAAAGGGGCGCAAGATCACGACATTGACCGGTGGACACACCGGGGATTACCTGGAACGCACTCTCGTGCACAGTAATCGCCCGTCTGCCAGCACGTTTTGATGTATCTCTCTTTTTTTATGTGATGGGGAGGCAGAAGGCGTGATCGTGCAACAGACATGCAGAGATACGAATGAATCAGATGCAGATCAAGATCAACATGACTGTACGCAGCGTGATGAGAAATCTGGCAAGCGTCTGAATAGCAAAACTGCCACAATGTGCTGCGAAATCACTTTTATGTCTTCTCAAAGTAATTCCAAAATCTTTATACACCTTACAAAAATAAAGGAGAGATTTACTAAATATCTTTCCCAATGCTTCTATTCCTTATCTTCAGTCTCTTCAGCGATACTTCTTGTAATAAGATGAAGTTTCCTGTTAAAAACTCAAACTCTTTTCGCTCCATTGTGTCTGCTCCCTCCTTGTACCTAAAAATAAGACGCGGATTGTAATATCATCCTGTCAAAACAGAACAGCACCAAACAGTAACGTCTGCACTGCTGTCCCTTTTACCTGATAACGCAAAAGACGTGGCCCCCGGTACTGTTAATGCTGTTTGAACATGACCTCATTTCGGAGCACCCGAAGGATGGCCCAAGGAAGTGAAACCACCATTTTACCGGCGCCGAAAAAGCGTTTCAAGAGATGATCTCCCTCGCGTCAAAAACCACCCCATCCAGCGAGACGTACGGTACCACGCTAGCACATGAGATCTGCGAGCGAAAGATAATACCACAGACAGGATTCACAGCAAACCACAAGAAGCGTCCTCTCACAAGCAGCAGGTTTTGTGCGCTTGTGTGCCCCTTTTGGATTCCTCCGACGCGAGTGAAAGTGTTGTCTTAAGAAAAATTATGTTCGCAACTCATTTGCGCCACGGTTTTCGGGTGCTTTATACATTGATGCCAGACAGCGCGGATAAGAAGGCACCGAGCGTGTGCCGTCCGGATGTGTTTAAAACGAGTTTCTGCGCTGGAATTTTGTGAAGGTGTGTTCACCTTCAGTCGCAAAATAAACCGGAACTGGATCCGTTTTGCTATTTTGTTGTTTTTTATTCGAAACTGAAACAGGTATCGCCCGGGGGGTGTGTGCTTTACCGGGGCTGGAGCGTCTTTTTCGAGTGACGGTAAAAGATAAGAAATTGTGGAACAGGAAAAAAAGTAAACGAATCCGCATCCACCTTAGCTGAATGAATAAAACATATCAAACAACATATTGATCCGATGACAAGTCCTGGCACATCCCTGCTGCCATCATCATCAATGAGAAAGCCCCATCCTAGGTGCGGCGCAAAACAGATCCGCAATCTAACGGCGTCTCGCTTGGGAAATCGAAGGAACCATCGCGAGAGGGCTTTGAACATTTGAAATTCAAATGTCACGTGCCGCAGCTCGAGCGGAAGAAGTCGAATTCCGGGGGCGTTCGGCGAGAGGGCAACATTATCGATATTTGGTTTTTCGCAACAAAATTCCATCTCGATTTCGATTCGATTTGGGAAAAGTGTGTCACATACCGATCGGCGATCGATGAGCGAACCTTTTGACATTTGCTGTATCCGCTTCCGCTTGAGTAGCGCAATGACACGCGATCGCGATCGTAATACAAGCACGCACACATTAAAGTGCCACTGAAAACACCTCATAATTACGCACAACGACAACATTGTTACATGCTGTTGCTCGGTGGAGTGCATCAACATAAATCACTCCCCTGCCGCCGTTGATGCATCACCTCGTGAGCCAAACGATCCGGAACCGTCGTCTCTCCGTCGCTCCGCTACACCATTTACTGACTCGTTAGTAATTGATTAACTGATTAGCTTCAGCGCGTCTCGCGCATTCATCACGCGGCAAGCAACCGGACCAATGGACCGAATCGCTTGGCACACAGAGCGAACGAGCCCGCGGTCCGTCCGTCCAAGTGGACCAGTTACCCCTGCCCTGGTCGCGGAAGCCCCTGCTCGTCGCAATATGACAAAGTTGATGCATATAATCGTCTGACACCGACGCCCATTTATCATCGCGTACACGGTCTACGGCCAGCTCCGGCCTGTTCGGTGGCCACGCAAAATGTAGCAGCCCAGCCCTGACCGTGGATAACGGATTGGTGCGCCACCTTTTATCACATCGCATCAGCCATCAACATGCTGCTCACTACACAAGGCCGACATTTTGTTTTTTAGTATTCCTCCTTCGCTTCTTTTCTTTTTCTAAACTTTCGCACCACACCCGCAATTCCTCCCTTCTCTAGTGTTCCCGTTTGATTAATGGATAAAGTTTGGAAGTCTCCAGCAGCGGACTGGAGGTGTTGGTGGTGGAGAGATGATAAGAAGGTTGATGATTTGCTGGAAAGCGCGCGCGCGCCCGCTCCGATCCCAGCATAATCTCGCTGGAGGGCCGGATGGGAATGGACTGGTTAACAATCGAAATGAAAGTAATTTTGCCGTCCCCTCCGTGCTGGCCGGCCAGCTGGACCTTTGCTAAAATGGCACCGAAAGAAAACAATTGCGCGGAGATAATAAATCGATTCGCAGTGTCTCGTCTGTGAATCACCGACGCACCAGAGAGAGAGAGAGAGTCTCTAATCTTTTAATGGAAATGAGGGATGGGTTTCGGGATGCCGTTTTTCGAGGTAATTTGGACATTATTAATGGCTTTCAACGACAGATTTCGGTGACATTTGCTCCCACGATGGTCTGCCTGTCAGAGCTGGTTTACACTTTTCCTGCGCAGCGTGAGACTCCGGTGGCCTTTAACCCCGCGGGTCTCGGACCGTTCGAACTACCTAATAAGGCTTCATCAGTTACCAAATTAGTGTCTCCAGTGTTTATTCCTTTCAGAGTGCGCTTTCGGCGCTCATCGAAAACTCATCACTCATCTCATCGCACTTCAGTTGCACTCGATTGCAAAAGGAAAACTTAAATAAAAAAAGGAACGAACCGTGCAAACATTGAGGAGGTCACAAAACCCCGCGCCCGCAAAAGGTGTCATAAACCACCAGAGTGCCTTCTGACCACCGATGCGATACTGGCGGCAACCAATAAATGCAAATGAGTTGTTTGCCCACTGCACGACACCAATGACCATCGTTGGATCACTCCATCTAGTCGGCCTAGGGTTGCAACAAGGGTAAAAAGGTCTCGTGGGCAAACAGAACACAGAAAAAGGGCACCACAAGACGCTCCGTGGTTCCGGTTGTGCCAAATCAAATAGAAAGGTGGGGAAAGAAAAGAAAAAGGGAACTGCATACCAACTGTCTCACTAACATCTTCACCGTGCCTCCTCTCCGGCACTCCCGATAAGCCGGGCTTGCTGCTCCGGACATTGTTGTTTGGTTTGTCTGGCTCCCTGCCACACGTGACATGGAAGCCATTTCATTGAGACCCGGCGCGAACGTGAAGACGTAAACCAATTTGCCACTCGGCGCATCGCTGCCCAAAGAGGCAATTATATGGAGCGTCCCTCTCTGGTACGCTGGAAGTGATTATTTGCATAATGCTACATTGCTTTTGGGGAAAATTCCATTAAACTCCTTCCTTCTTCCTTCCTTCCCCATCATCTTGATCGTTTGGTTTTTCGCGGACTAGCACCGCTTTACGAGGGTGGTCCCCGAGTACTCGCTGGGTGGCGTCTCGTAGATTTGTGCATGACACACATAACGAGCACAGGCACGGGCCGCGCAGCGCATAACCAGGTGGTATTTATGCTAAAACCATACTCGGCCCTGCCCCATTCAATGGCAGATTTATGCAATCGACGCCAATCGATCGTCACGAGCACAAGGCGAGCTCCTGGGGGCGGCGAACACACAGGAGACTCGATCAAGACAGAAAACAAAGAGCTATCTTGGTGCACGGGATGCACGAAAAGGGGAAGAACGTCGTTTGCCTCGAGGGCGCGTCCCCACGACTGAAGAGGAAGTGAATTGCACAGCTTCGTCTCTCTCTCTGGCGATTGTCTGGCGGTGCAGAGCAGCGCTCTTAATCTCTTGTGCTTTCGCCATCGCAAAGACGCAGACCGTACTATGAGTTGATGAGGTAACATCGCTTGAGCATTACAACTCTTCTTCGATAACACCATTTTCCAGCGGCAGACTCATTACATCTCGTCGAGGAGTGCTGAGGAGGCTTCAGCAACTTGCACTGTTGTGCTCTCTCTCTCTCTCTTGTGTTGATATTAGGCTACTGTACAGATTAATGCTTCTGCTGGCAATTGGTACTGCCGATAATTTGCTCAAACGCACTCGATACCATGAGTTCATGTGGTTCGCGAGCTACGAGTGTAATGTAATTGTGCTTCGACTTGAGAAGATGACTAGAGGTACTCCAACCCGGGCGCGGCCTAAGCATTGAATAATGCACACCAGCTCCTGCTGTTGCTCTGGTTGTGGTTTTAATTGATTCGATCGTTGCGGTGCGAATGAGGATCATTGTTTTGTTTGCACTCCGGATGATGTAAGGCCACCGTCACGCACCATTTGCGCCCCAAGAATCTGGGTTCGGTAATCTTCAACCTTTGGCATCGGCATGGAGCGCAATCATTGTGCAAGTTTAAACAACGACCGCAAATTGATTTTCTATGTTGAAGCTGCGTGCGTCATCTTGAATCGGTGACCTCGTTTGGGGGGCGCGTGAAGTAATGCGCAGGTCGCACCATTTGCATCAAGCATTGAGGCACCCTCATGGTGATGGTGGGGTCATGATTGGTTAAAATTGCAAACCAGTACCTCAAATACCACCCCTTATTACAGTAGCGACACTCATCCGCCAGGTGGTGCGCCCATTATGCGAAGTTTTGATAAGTGTTATTTGGGACTGACCTCTTCATCATCATCAGGTCATCAATCTAGAGTGAGCAAATGTGTGATGAAGGCACACACAAGAGAGGAAGGAATGCAAACCGGGAATTGCGCAAGGAAGAGAGTGCAAGCAAGTTCGCGCATTGAACGCTGGGCTTCGCAGATGCTCCCTCGGATGTTAAGTCATCGGTTAAGAGTTGCAAAATACCGAGGTTATACATCTTGAACTAGTTCTTTATTGATTTAATGTTACATTTAAATATGCAGAACGTAGTTAAAAATTCAAACACATTATTCAACAACGATTGTCTGCCAGAATACTGATAGTAATCATTAACTAACGCTACCTTCGATTCGTGTTTCTACTTCAGTTTCTAATTTGTGTGCCTTACTCACGAATCCAGCTACTTCCTCATGCTTCATCAGACTTACGATAATCTCCTGACCAGCCCAAAAGAAAAACCTCTTACCCCTAACTCAGACCACCGAGAGGAAGTAATGGCCTCCACAAAATAAACAGCACGCACAATCGAAAGGAATCGAAAAACCAGCACTTCCCCATGTTGGACTCACTCTATAGTCTCTATCGAACGCATAATGAAGGTGCAAAAAACGTGTCCACCAAAGAACGGGAAGCGGGAAGCGGGCACAACATTGGCCCTCATTCGCCTCCTCCCTCTGGGTGGCTACCGGATTTCGATCAAACAAGCCCGCTCCGACGTGCTCGTCCGTTTCCGGCTCTTCGGAACATTCGGAACAGAACCGGTAAAGGGTCAGACCGACGTGCGTGCGGCCCTTCGTGAATAGAAGAACCGGTGGAGCAGATGGAGCATTGGGGATAGACAAAAAAAAACATCTCCGCTACGCAGCAGCAGCGTGCTGGCAAACATTTGCTTTCAAAACATTTTAATTCCCAAAGTTCGTCGTCGTAGTCGACCCGGGTCGTTGCTGTCAAAGTTGAAGCCAGCCATGCGGCGTGGCATGCTGCGTTGTTTGAACTTGCACAGCTCCATCGCACCGAGTCCCGGGGTTCTCTGCTCTCGCCCGAGGGATTGGTTCACTTTCTCGATGTCAAGAAGCGAGACGCAAACGCCCTCCAAACCCCTGGCCCCTGGTTCCACCCGCTTTTTGGTGTTGTTTCCGCACACGCGCGCGCGCGCGTTTTTAATCAGTAGATGCCCGGCCCGGGAGTCCAATAAACCGGCTCATGTACACCGATTGCGCGCAACACTCCCGCTTGTGTGTCTGTGCGAGCGCGCGCCCAAAGGGAAAGGCACAACGTTGCACGTGTTGCACATCGCCGAGGGCTCCGGGAAAAGGGAAGTTTCATGTGGAACCGGCTGTATCTCCGAAATAAACAAAAAAAAGCGATCCGGATGATAAACGAAAGTTGGACGATGCCAAGCAACCGGAACCGGAAAACCTTCGAACTGGAGTGTACTGTAGTGAGTCACTAGAACCCGAAAAGGGCAGTCAATGCAAAAAAAGGGGATATTACTCACCGTTGCCATGATGCTGCTGCTGCTTTTATTTCCTTTTTGGCCGCTTGGCACACACCAACGGCGGCGTTCACTCAGTTAATCCTTTTTCCCTCTTTTCAAGCGGTTTTTTTCCCTCTGTATGGCGCAAGCAGATCAAAGTGAAACACGACGACGGCACAACGGAACTGAAGCCCGGGAAATTGCCAACATACTAAACGGATTAACTTCTGGAGCTCGCACACTAGCAACTGACGGAGAGACAGGAAACTGTTGCTTCTGTTTCTATTTTACTTCAAACACTGTACACTTTTCACTCACGATCACGAAAAGCCACTCGAAGGTTTGTTTTGCTTCCCCTTTCTCTAGGACGCGATTCACAGCAGGCACTGCACGTGCTTCTGCCACACTTGGCCACCTTTAGGACACTACTGTGGTCGATGCTGCAAAAGAAAAAACCAGAAAACCAACGGAAACAAATCAAAAACACGCTAATGCTGAAACAGCAAAGGCTGGGCTGGAATCGCAAATCACACAAACATTCCCTTTTCCACGGATCTGCCTCCTTTCTTCCTTGGCTCGGTTGTTTTTATTAAGACGACAAATTACGACGAGCTTTCACTGCAAACGCGATCGAAACAGCGGAGAATGCATCACGAATTATCACGATTTTTCGGGGTCATTTTCGGGGTCTCCTCGTGTGTTTGTGTCTTCCTGGATGCCCATCTTTTACTGGCCACAACGGTGCTATCCTTTCTCGTTTATGTTTGTTTTTTGCCGCGCATTTGCTCTCGTTCACTCGGACGCTCTTGCGGGGTGAAAGTAGCAAAGGGATTCCACTTGTTTTCCATTTAACCGTTTTCAACTTACATTTCTTCCGACTTCAACTGTCACCTGCACGATCAGATCTCTTTTAGTAGAGTAATGATTGATCTTGATTTGAATGTAAATACCGTGCACGCTTCGGTTGCAAATTTATGCTGCACGCTACACTGCACACTGAACACTTCCACTGCATCAGCTAATGATCACTCAATCCCGAATCGGTATCACCGGTGATCACGAGAGACACGATCCGTGTTAGAAATTACCATAATAATCGATAATCGCGCCACGTGACGCAACACAACGTAGCTAAGACCGAACCAGCGATCGATTAAGAGGAGACAAATCGTCGCCGATCGACATTTGAATACCGAAGATCACACAAAACAGCCCGAATCTTGGTAGCACACCGTATGCGAGAGCGATCGATGTTACGTCTTCACCGTTCGGCACCTTCTAACGAAGTAAGCGCACCACCGCATCACCGGCACACGCCGGTCTGAAGAGGGATCGCGGCGAGATGAAGATGAGCCGAGCGATCGTTGGAATCATCATCGCCAGCGCAGCGTTTACCACCACGGCCACGGCACCTCATAATGATGAACTTAACACTCCATTTCTCCTTCGAAACACTACTCTTGCGCTCCGTGAGACGATCGTTGATTCATGGGATGTAGAAGGTGAGATCACGATCACCGTTGCTCACTATGCGGTGCCGGCTTTTCTCCGTTCGCGCTTCGCTCTCTCATTCAGCCTCAGTGCCGCTGGCGCTGGCAGCATTGCCCCAAACAATGCTGGGGGGTGTGCGATCTTTTCTTTTGTTTCATCCGTCGTCGTGGTTGAACGATAAATTTAAGAAAAATTCTCACAACAACTCTAAGGCACGCAACAGCAGCAGCAGCAGCAGACAGTAACCTCGGCTCATCACCATCATCATCATCAACTGCTTTCCTTTTGCACTGCCACCACAGTGAGGGAGGTTCGTTTCTTCCCTTCGAGCGCGTAAAGAGGTTTATGGTCACATTAGAGCATTGCCGCACTGACAACAGCAGCAGCAGCAGCAGCAAGATCGCGTCAATGTTTTCCTCCGGAGGGGAGACGAACAACATCGGACAAGGCCCGCGGTGCTTTATTGCTCACCAGTTTTCTCTTCACCTTTGACATCCGCAACTAGAGGGTGCTCTCCATGGAGCTCTTTGTCTATTGCTTCGTCGTGTCTGCGTCGTACACTCACGTCTCTTGAACTTGGATCATCACATTCCTTGTTTGACTTTCGGTGGAAACAGAGAACTAGCACCAATTAGAAGTACAATCGTCATTGGCTGGAGAACGTTCGAGTTACTAATTTGTGTCAACCTCGTTTTACCTCTTGTTTGTCTCAAAAGAAGACATTTAAATAAAACCGTGGAACGTGCGCCACCACCAGCAGCACCACGAACGCAGACATTCACTCGCGTCATTCGCAAAACGCCGACTGATCATCGTGCGGCCATTTCGCACGCTGGCATGCTGGCTGACTGGCCGGCCAGCTGGTTGTGGCTGTCGTTGTGTTTGGACCACAAATGATCAATGCTCTGCGGCGTACCGCGTGCTACAGCATCCAGCATCGTCCCCAGCCCGAGGAGTACTCTCACTCTCATTTGGCGACTTCTCTCCTCGATCGCCTTTCCTTTGTCCGCCTTTGGCCACCGTCGTCGTACACCGGAACACCGGGCAGCCGTCGTTCCGCCGTCGGGAAGGGTGATCGGGATTTTGTTTACTCTCCATCTCTTTCGCCAACTTTCTGTTTCCAACTGCTGCGTCGCCTTGCCCCCCGGGGGGGAGGCGGGAGCCGGACCAGCATCATCATCAGCATGCCGACCGTGCCAGCACAATGTCGCACAGTTGGTGAAGCTTTTCCGCTGTTTTTTTTTTTACTGCCACTACTCGGCCAGCCCGCACTCTGTCCGACATAATTGACGCGGTTCCGCTCTGCATTCCCCCCGGGGGGAAAGGCGAGTATTCTCAGCAGGGTAGCATCCCTCTCGCTCGGTTGCTGGTGATCTGGTTTTTGTTTTTTTTTTGCATATTTGAACGCAGCAAGCGGTGAAAGATCAAAATAAATTCGAAGCGAATCTTCGACTACGATGCTTTCGAGCTCACTCGATCGAGATGCGCTTCATTGTCATTTGTTGGAAGAAAGGAAATAAAAGAAGATCCGAAGAAGGGTCCCCGAGAACTCGCCTTCATTTGTTGCTTCTTCATTGAATCGTTAAAACGTGTGGAAGATTTGGGAACGCCGATAAGTCAAAGAAGATCTTCGGTCGCTTCGTCGTCGCTCTATTCTGAGTGGTTCGTGGTTTTCGAGGAGAGAATTCTTGGAATTCTTGCTTGATGTCTCATTGGTGTTTAAAGGCTAATTAAAATAATCTCTGGCCTCTCGATCTCACTGTCCCCTTGCTCGGAACCCTACACTTGAACGCTCATTCTAAAATCGTTAGCGAGAATTAATTTGTTGGACAGAATTCCGCTCAAGACACCAACGGATTTCGATCGACGCTCCTTCGTTTTGCTATCATCCACCATCCACTGCACGATGATCACTGATATTCATCGTGATTTACGACATTAAAAGCAACGTTTAAAGCTCTCCCTCGTGGAACACGAAATTCGAGTACGAAACTGAGCGGCACAGACGAGCCCCCACCCGGCTTGCGATCGCCAATCGCAAAAACGCCAATGAAATGGAAAGGCGTACGGAGTGACACAGCGATCCAGCTGAGTGGCATGCTGCGATGCATGGGATAGAGGAAGAAAGGATGCTGTCGTAGCAACGGGGTGGCAGGTACCTTGAAAACCGGTTGACGACCGGCGAAATGGTCGGTTGAGGTGCGTAAAAGTGGCCACAGGCCCGGTCGATCGGTGTTTACGTTTCCCCTTTCCGCGAACCACACCCGCCGACAGGCGAAAATGCTTTCGATTTTCGAGAGCCGCAGCCGCGTTATCAATATTCGCGTTCCAGGCGACGGTGGCAGCCATTTGTAGGTCACGCGTCCAGGGGAGAGCCATACCGGCTGCGTTGGTCGGGGTGGTCGAAAGTGCTGTGCTTTCTCGTCACCCGCTCCCCTAGCAAAGGCGACTGTTTATTGCTGGGGGGGGGGGATGTTTGACGACTAATTTTGTCTGTTTTCGCTTCGATTTATGCTAATGTTTGCGCGAGAAGTTCACCATTTGTTTCCGGCGGAACGGATTGTAAAATCGGAACAATCGGAACCATAACTCACAAACCAGTTCTTGGTGCGTGCAAAGACCAGTTCTTGGTGCGCGCTGACTGAATTTCATGAACTGTCCACTGAAATGTCATTTTTGGGGCCGATGAAGTTCCAACTTTGTCCAGCCTACTTTTCCGTTAAGAAAATGAAGTCACTCTTGCACACTTTCATCCAACAAGTCCCTCACCAAGGGATCGAAAAAGGAAGGGCGAATCGAGTTGTCACTGACCTCAATTCAATTTTTGGGCAAAAAGGATCCCCCGACACCGTAGGGCTCAATCGAATGTCAACGATATTCAATCCCATCCGTTTATAGATATTTCGATGGATGGCCCTTCGCCGATTCCCCCGTTCAACTCGTTCCTTTTACCCACGAGACATTCCCCCGTTTCCGCTTCCTGTCGTGGAGTGTCGTACGTGACGCTCTTGTCAAAAAGATGGAGGTTGAGATTTTTAAAGAAAACATCAACCAAGGGGCATCCCCGAAGGGAAAACAGGACCTTCGTTTGTGAATCGAAAGCAAATATTTCAACGCAATGCTGTGTTCACTAAGGGACACACCCCTGGCTGGCTCGGTGTCCGATGAGGAAAAAAATCTCTGCCTGTTCGAGAATGTTGGGTTTTTGGGTGGCATGTTTTGCCTGTGAAATGGACGGAACGCTCTGTTTCAATTAGCCTTCCCAGTGGGAAAATCGCCCCCCTCCGGGGGGTGTATCACATCACATTCGCAAGCATTACTGCTCCAAACCTCGTGGTCCGGTATCTGAAGATTTCCGTTAGAAAGAAAATTGGCTTAGAGGTTCTTCCTGGAAGGTGGGTGGGACTCGTCCGGTCACGGGATCGGTATTTAGGCATATCATTAGGTGCGCTAGTGGAGATAATGATGGCAAGTAACCACTACCACCAACCGGGAAGGGCATTCAATTTCAGCAAATCAGGAAATCGGTCTTTACGGTGGTTTGGAATGAGCCTTCCGGTTCGGCTCCGGTGATGAAGGCCCATTTGCAGTGTTCTGCCTCTTCACTCTAATCTCCATTGGCGATTGGTTGGCATCAGAATTGGTTGACCGTTACGCACGGTGAGAAAGGGAAATGGAACCGTTTTAAAGGCCAAGGGTTGCCCCACTTTTAAGGGTTTTTTTTGAAAATTGTTTCTGTAGAATGGGAACACGCATTCGAGGCTGAAATTAAACGATCTGTTTCCTTTACGTGCTAGTAGTAGAGATTTTTTTTAATATATCTGGATTCCTCGATTAATTGAAAATAAATACGTCTGTATTAATCCTGGAAGTGTTGTTACCTCTACAACACTAAAAATAGAGACGAGTTCTCTTTATAGAATTCAGTTGAACAGAAAATTGAGAACGAAAGCATCCGCCGAATGCAATCCTACCATCTTGTGGTCGCTTCTAATTCCTGGATTCCTCACGAATGGCTCGCATCATCCTAGGAAATCGTATTAATGGAAAAATAATGATTTTCCAATTCTCACTCACAGGACGGTTCCCGATAAAGCCGGAACATCACTCCGTAATTATGCTCCTGCTCATCCTACGTCACCTGTGGCAGCAATGTGGCCAACCATCACCACCACGAGATTGATTTTCAAAAGGGAACGAAAAGGCTCCTAGCTCCTTATCCTGTCGGCCGACGACGCCATCAAACAATTAAAAGCCATTAATGCCCTCCATTCACCGGTTGGTACAGTGTCGGGTTTCTCCTTCCACTTCGTTTGATCCTGTCAGGCTCTCGAGTTCGGGCTTGGTTTTCGAGGATTTTTTTCTTTCTCATTTTTTTTTCAATTCCAAAACGAACCCATCCTCAACGTTATTATCGTTGACCGGAAAGCTCGTTAAGCCTATCGATTGGTGTATGCTTGCTTGCGAGGCAGTTCTTCTTCGTTAATTCGTTTCACATGTTTCCGACAGTCCGGGCTGACCGAGACCGAGGAGGAGTGAGAGAGAGAAAGAGGAAGAGAAGGTGGTGGTGGCCCTCAACAATCATAACAGCTCATAACAGCCAAGGATGCGTGTGATTTTGGGGCGCCGACCAGAAGACCCAGGCTTCATGCGTACTTGTGACTTTCCTCACCAACGTTCGACATTTGAAATCAACCGTCGCGCTATACGGGGAGTCCTGTGCGAGGGCCGCTCCGAGGTGCAACCATCAATCTTCGATGATGGCGGTGACTCCCGCTCTCACTCTCTCTGCCCTCACTGACCGGTCAGCGATTAGCCATTGAACCGCTGACCCAAGAGCGTCATAGGAGAAGAGATTACCAGCCAAAAAAAGGGGGGAGAAATCATTAAGAAACCCACCATTTCTGACACACCCGGGGCACCACACGATTCGTTCTGATTTGGTTTGATTTATTCTTTCCATTTGCCTTGCGTGTGTGACGCACAACCCTCGGCGTGGTGGCGACAAGGTAGCGGGCAGGTAGCGGTCACCGATGCACCATGAAGAAAGGAGAGCACAGAGGTCACCGTGATCCTCGATGGAGAAGCCCTTCAGAGCTTGATTCGGTCATTCTATCCTTCTTCGCTTCTCGGGAGTGTTTTCTTTGAAATTCTAGAATTCTCTGCCTTCTCGCTGGTCCTTCGGAAGGACCGGATCCATCAGCACCTCGCTCGCTGGCGACCATTAGCGGGTCCCTGGGCCGGACCGTAAACCATAGCAAATTTGATTGATACAGACACACTCGACACGGCACACCGATGACGATGCAGCAAAGGCCGGGGTTGCGGTGATTGCTTGGATTGATTCCCAAGACCCATGACAGTCGCCGCCATCATCTTCGACACGCCAGGTCGTTTCCGGGACGTTCAATTGTCATCGTCATCATCGTCTTCAGATCGTTTGTTATTTTCCCGCTCACCGGGTTCCGTTCGTCTGCTTGTGCACGCCAGGAGATTCTCATTTCATTCACGCCACGGCCGGGATCTTGTGGTTCCCGTGGTTTTTCTAATTTCGGTTTTTCCAATTCAATGCAAGCGAACCGTCCGGCGGAGTTAGAACGATTCTTTGTCCAGGTTTTCCTTGTCCATCCTTCCTCAGTCTCGTCATAATCTTGAGCGAAGAATTCATTTCATTTGTTCGCCTTCAACTCACGTATTCTTTTGAAGACCTTTCATTCTTTGGAATGCGTTGCGGTGACATGGCCAGCGCGTGGGTCAATTTGTGAAAATCCAAAACCATCCCAAAACCAGCCCTTGCCTTAAGCCACTCTTTTCGCGCGAATTTGAAATGTAAATCGTGCCGCCGATGGATAGCCGCTGCGTGCCGCGTGTGAAATGGTCGCTTCAAGTTTTAATTATAAACTTATAATGAGTTCACCCGCCACCGGGGCCTGTCCAATTTGAGCGCTTCTTGGCCGTAGGCAGTTTGCGATCGATTGGCAGCACAGTCGGCGAGAGGCGAGATTTGCGAAAGAATTCCCGAAGTCAGCCATGGGAGGCAGTTGATTGGATTGACTTGTTAGTGTGTTTTTGGCATTTTCCGACATTAAAACGACATCTTTTAAGTTCATTCTTGGATTTCACGATGGAAAATGTTAATCTTTTCTCAATACGAAAAATAAATATAATCCCCTATTCGCTTTGAATTCGATTAAATGCTCGGCGGCAATCAACAACACCACACTTCAAGTGGAAAATGTTGTCCTCGGCCGGCATTTAATCGAACGAGCACTTCGATCTTTCTCACCTTCGTTGCGGTTTGGACAGGGAAGTCAAAACATCGTAACACGTTACACCGATACTAAGCAGGCGACGCAAATCGATCCGCTAACGAGCTCGGCATCACCTACGGGCGTGTGCTCACCACATCCTAGTAGGCTCGCGAATCGCCAACGAACGAACGAACGGAAATGCAATCCCAGACCGCCACCCACCAGACCGGACAAACTGAATTAATGTCCTCCTCCCCCCCCTCCCTTTTTCCGTGCCACATGAAGCCGGATTTTGCCTCAGCTCAGGTTCCGCCCCTAATGAGTGCAACGAAACCGCTTCCAGACCAGACCGTCGCGACGGTGGGTCGGGAAATTGAGAGTTTTCCTGTTCGCTGGCCCTCCTGGACTATCTCAGATAACATCGACTGGCCTTGCGGGATAGAGAGAGAGAGAGAGATCAGGTTTATGTTTTACTTCTTGTTTTTTTTTTCGATCCCAAAAGACGCCAGAAGGAACCACGGCTCTCGGTACGACTTGTCGAGTTCGCGCGCATTGCCCTCCGGGCGATTGCATGTCAGCGCAATCTTGCAATGATGCACTCGACGAGCTATCGCGTTCATAAAAGTTCCCGTTTTTTTTTTTTTGCTCCAGCATAAACACCCATCACCGCGGGTGGTAAGTTCATTGACTGGCGCTTTTTCTTAATCAACTAGCACGCGAAAGATGAAAGATATCCGTCTGATTATGCGTGCATCTCCCGAGAAGCACGACGCGTTCGATAATATTTGTGCTCCAACGCCCTCTAGCTGGTGAGGAAAAGCTCTTCGTTTGCTTTCATTTTCACTACGATGCACAGGAGGCTGTGTTGGGAGTTAGTTTGTTTCCCTTTTTCCTTCTTTTTTTTTGTTGCTAAAATAGTTTTTCCTGCTCATTTTCACAGCCGGTACCCTTTCACCCTGGGCCTGGGGATGATCCGCGTGGCAGCTTGTTATGCCGGTGATTATGATTATGCTGCCGACGGCCGCTAGCTGTATCACACCGCTTCTCGCTCTCTCACGCGATCGCGCATGATTTAGCGATGAGAATTTTCTAATGATCGACACCCAGCATCGCTGGTGGTGGAACAATGCCGCACTCACTTTTCTTTCGCACCATGCAATTTGCCAGCCCACAACGTGTGAGTGGTGTTTGCATTGACTTTTCGCTTTCCTTTGAGACGCCGGAGCATTTTTTTTTTGTCGCAAGAATGCCCCTCCTCGAAGCGAAGACGAAGCGAGCCTCGTATCATCACAGGCGCGGAACAATTTTAACGATTTTCTTTTATTTAATCGCGACGGTTTTTCTGGAACGCTAATCTGTTTATTTGTTAAGAATTAGAAACGGTTTCATGATAAAACGACCGTTCCGTAGCTAAGTCTCGGGCAAGCATCGTAAAAAGCTATCACTCCCACGAGCCAGAACTCGGGAGGGTGGTCACGGTTCACGGGGTGAAATATGCCGCAATTAAAAGCTCGAAACCGAAATTTTAACAGCCCGCTTGCCTGACGATGCTTCCCTTTTCGATTCGCCAATCAAATTTGATGGCCACTCCAGAGAAACGGGAGCCAAGGCGAAGGCGAAGCGTCCTTCTTCGGTCTTGGAACTCCAACGGCCATCGATTGGAGCGATGACACAATTGAGATTTGAGGGTCACGATAGTTTCTGGGGGCAATAAATATTCCCTCTCGCTCTCTCTTTCTCTCGTTCTCTGTGGACGATAACGGTTCCGTTTTGTGGGATTATCCGATCGATGAACCAGCACCCGGAGAAGAATCACTGGTGCGTTCTAATCAGAGAAACGGTTCTCGCGTCCCTTTGTCGTCGCATAAACGGACATAAGTCATAAAGTGGCAGTCGGGGGAGTCAGCGATCTTTTATGGATTTGATTCGTCGTCGATAGAACTCGGCGTTACCTCGATGAATCGATGAGTTTTTTACGTTACAAAAACCTTCTAATTTTATATAAATCTTTAAGAGCAGCAGTTCTGCTTGTTAAGCAAAAGAATTTTATTTAAAAAGGCATCGGATTGGTCTTTAAGATTAAAGTAAAAGTAGCGAAAGTTTGCTTCGAGATGAAGATTTTCACTGGAGTAACGTTTCTATTAGCTAGATCGGGATGCCGGGCCATGGGTGCGAGAATTGAGTTAACACAGCTCGTGGTCACGTTTGTTGGCCAGCTTTCCAGAAGCAACCGTAGCGTTTTAGCGTACCACTGAAAGGCTGCTGCAATCTGCTGCGTTCGGTGGGTGCAACGGTCCAATAAAAACCCAGCCACAGCCAAGGAATGGAATGCGTTCCCTTCGAACGACGAATGCAATGGTTTCGTTTTCACGTCTCACGGCAGATGTCAATACGGTGCACCAGTCGAGAGCAAGAGCACCACCGGTTTGGGAACCGATCGCTCTCTGTCATGGTGGACCTTGAATCCGAACCGGTGTCAGTGATTGGTGGCTGTCGAGATATGGTTTATGTGCGTTTACGTGGGTTCGTTACTGCGCTGCGAGTGATGGCGAAAGGAAAGGCATCGAACCGGTATCCGTGAACGAATCGGCGCGTTATCGTAAATGAATGGATGCATTTGATTTGATCGTCCTCCGGTGCCCTTGGGCAACGGTCAGTTCTCGCCAGCCTAGACTGTGCTCATTAGGTGCTCCCAAAATGTCTTATAAGGAGGGCAATGCCTGGGATGGTGCAGCTTGTGATAGCATTTTTATCTTAATTATTCCCACCTGCGCTTAGCTCGCCCTTTTTGGAGCATTTGTTTAGCTTTGGAACAGCAGAAGATGCCGCCGCTTCTCGTGAGACATTCATTTTTTATTTTTAAATCCCAGCAAAACAACACAGATTACAACAAGCGATTCGTCTCAATTTGGCTCCCGGTTATGACCTGTACGACCTTCCACAGCATCCGTTTTATAGCCGATGAATTATGATTCACGCGCTTCTGAGTCACTTTCGCCGCCCCATGGCATGCGCACCATGAATAGCAATGAGACAACAGTAGCTACTTTGCCTAACAAAGTGGCTTGCAGTGTAGCATAACTGCAATATCTAATCGCTTAGGACTCCATTTTGGAAAAGGGTAATTGTTTTAATCTTTTAATGCCCCATACCCGCCTTCTTTGTTTTGAACGTCCCACAGACGGTGAATTGGCTTTTCTCCTAATAAAAGAAGCCCCGAAAACGTGTGTATTTATTGTCGATCTTTTACAACAACTGTTTACAGAAGCCCGGATTTCGTGATGATGACGCCGCGAAGTAGCGAAACGTTTGTTGTGGAGCTTTAGATCCGTTGTGCGCCTTCCCGGGATCACCACGAATCCGGGTTTCGGTGTGTGAAGAGTGAAAGAAAGTGCCAACCTTACCTCACACTGTGGCCTCACAGTTCACATACGCACCACGCAGTCGAACAATGAACCGCTTGCCCCCTGGTGTTCAGCTTTGGACAGGTGCAATGGCAAGGCCTCGAAATTAGAAAACATAACTGATCATATTCATAGTTTGGACCTCCCTTTCCTGGGCGCTCTGTTGACCAACATCCAGGTGACAAATGTCGAGCCACTCTGTGCTCGCAACTCCCGTCGACCACCCACAAGACTTTACCCACTTTCTCCCGAAATTTCGCGATTCCAGCGCGCCACTTGGCAAGGTTTTTATTTTTCTCATCGAGAGGAACGAATAATGTTTTCTTTTGTGACCCGACGATTGGCCTTGCCGGGATGGTCAAGAGAACGTCGAACATCGGATCGGAATCGCAGGAGAGAGATGAAAACTCAATATTTGCAATCTCGCCAGCAACGATCCAAGGATGAAAGTGAATTTGCAATTCGTTCGGCCAGTGTCAGTGGATCCTGTGCCCGAAACACTCTGCTCCTATATGCTAATGTTTGCTTATGGTTTGTCACGGAATTTGTCCCAATTATGGAGTGGCGGCGGCCGCCACCGGGTTTCTCTACTTATGCATTCATGAGTGACGTTCGCTTTGTCGTTCGTTTGATGTCGTTTGATGAGATAGGAGGTGGATAAACAAAAATGCTGGTGATTCATTTGCTAATGTTTATGTTATGAATGATGTTTTCTAGCGGGGGGCCGGATGATTTTTGAAGTTCAATTCTTCTCAGCAAAGCAATCTTGTAGCTAGAGCAATAACATAATTGTTAGTAGGGCATCACTCATGCACACTTTTTTAAGTAAGTGTTGATACTTTTTTTTAAACAATTATGAAAAACTTGTTTATCTAGGTTGAATCGAAAAATGCGTAATTTTTGAAAGAATTTAAAAAAATCTGCCAAAAATCGAAAAAAAGGGAAATTCAACAAAAACTCGACGGGGCTACCTGGATAAACTTATAATCTATCAATAGAATATCGATTTGCATATTTCTGATGACCCATCACGCAGCTATGAGCCATCAAACAAGAGCCGTTTTTGGAGCAAATCAAAAGACTTGATCATTAAGCGACGAACCCGGTTTGATCATAGTGTGATCAATTTTACATCTTAAAAAATCTGCCAAAAATCGAAAAAATGCAAAATCAGTCAATACTATTTCTAGAATTGATGGAAGAGAAAATCTTCACCATAAAGTGAATTTACCGCATCTGCAAATACCACACACTGCGCGAGCCGAGCTGATTTATCCCAATAATAAGCGATAGATTCCCTACACGAGCTCCACCAGGGCGTATGCCCTCTGCTAGATCCTAATGTCACTGCCACGACGCTCCAACTGCTGTGCTGTGGCCACCTGCTGGGAAAATGCAATACACGGCATCGACGGAGGAAAAAGTTCGGCCCTGCTACGGGCAAATTGGCGAAACCTTGATGGCTGGCAGTCCACATACCACTCCCATTCCTCCACCAATTAGAGCGACGCTAGCGGCACCCCTGCCGTGCCATCGCGATGAGACCATCGAGTGGGGTTTTGTTTTTACGAATAGAGCGCCCAGTGAGCGGTCTCTGGCCAGCGGTCCGGCTCTTGAACCGTCTTCTGGTCCGTGCACTGGACGCTTTCATTACCAGCGTCGCACCCCGCTGGCGTGGAGTTTGCGAATCAAAATCGAATGGAAAAACACGGTGGAAACCGACAATAATGGGGAATTTGAAAATGGCCATCACCGTTGCTGATGTTTTGCCGGAAAACTGTTGATTTGGAAGCTGGAGGCCCGCGGGCTTATCTGGCCCCGAGGTTTCCACCAGTTTGTTTTGATCCCCTCGCACCACTACCACCGAGGCACTGTGACGAAATGGCTCGTTAGGTATCTTCCGAGGAAAATTATGTGAAAACGCCAGTTCGCCGATGACCGCACTGTTGCTGCCGTTGCTGCTGGATGGTCGATGATCCATTACCTAAGCGCACTTCCGATTTCCCCTCTCGGCGAGTCCAAAAAATTCCGACATTCGGTAATGCTCCCCAGACGGGCGCAATCCCTCGGTGTACCGTGGTGTGGCGGGTTTTTCGCGGTTCTCATCCGGCTCATTAATTGCCGCCTATCGAAAGCGAAAGCATAAAGACCAGCAGACCCGAGGCGGCAGCAGCAGCAGCATCAGCATCGCCAGCCAGCTGAGATGAAAAATGGAAATAAATGGAATGGAAGCTGCGTGTGCGTCTCCGTCTCGATTCTCCTTTTCTCTTCCCAACTTTTGTTTCCCTCTCTCTCTCTCTCTCTGGTGTGCACGGCAAAGGCAATTACCCCGCCGAAAAAAAAACGTCGGAAGCTGACGTACGATGGTGACGGCGCGTCCACAGCAATCACGGCACCAAAATGAAGAGCAACGAGCCTCCGAATCTCCGAATCACCGACTCACCTTTCGCTGCGGCACGTTACGAGCCTGCGAAAGGAAATTGATCGATCATCTCTAACCCCCCAAACCCGGACGATCACCGGGGTGCGATGAGCCGTGAAAGATTTCGGTTGTTTCGGGGATGTTGTCACTTTTCCGCCAATTCGCGTCCATGCGTTTCGTACAACGATCGATAAACGATCACGAACAGGGACTGGCAGGTGCTTGAACCTAATGAACTTCGGGAGGGGTTTTTTTTATGACGTTGGCCAATTATACAGAGAAAAAAGCGAGATGGAGGCCTCCGGTTTGTCGCTAAACTTTCTTCCCGTTAATCTCCAATTTATTCTCCCCGAAAAACCGAAATGGCAACTCCGCGTTGTCCTATCGTACGCGAGCGTGCACCCGTTAGTCAGTTTATTGCTGATCGATTCCACTGTTTTCTAAATTAAGTCATTTTCTCTATCTTCCACTGCAAAGGTGTGGAATAAATAATTTAAAATCCATTCTCCATCCTTTCCATGTCATCCGTAGGTGGAACCTCGAGCAGCTCCGGCCGGTACGGGCATCGCAAATCGTCGCTAGCGCTGACGCCCGAGGAGGAACCGCTGGACTCGTGCCCGGTAAGTGTAGTTGCCTGCTCGGTTATTCCGAGTGCATTCCCGGTCGCGAAGGGTTGATATGGCATTGTCTGAAGGCTCCCAAGGAAGGAACACAGCCCACGGGTAACGAGAGTTGTAATTAGAGCACCAGTTTCCCGTTCAGAGGCCACGCGCCTAGATCCTACATCGATCCGTATCCGTAGCGTTACACGCGTGCAATTATCTGACTAAACGGCTATCTCACGCGGAGTATCAGGAAGATGAGTAGGAAGTTCCCACAGTTATAAGGCAACGGGCCTCACGGGGCACACCAGAGAAGCACGAGAAAGGAGAATGCGCGATACGCGGTTCACAATCCATGTATTCTCGAACAGTACGGGAGTACGGCAGGTGCGGCCACTACCAACGGATGTATGGGGTGTGACGCCGCAAGGCAATAAATTATCATCGAAAAACATATTACCTTCCGAGCGTTCGTATCGCGATTTGTTGACTTAAGCGCTGAACCGGGACGACGACGACGATGACGATACGATCCGACCATTAGATGAAACCCTTTCAGCCCTTCCCCAACCTGCAAGTGGTCCCAGTGGAGAACAACGAGAGTCCCGAAAATCGATAACACCCGATCGTAGGTGTGCCTGCTGTACTCTCTCCCTCGCTCTCTCTCTCTGCACTACCACATCGTGCTGCTTATCTTATCTGCACTCCAGTCTCCTGGGCCGGGGCCACACTACTATCGAGGGGAGGGGGATGGAGAAATCGAAATAAGCTGCGTTGCCTGCGCTTCGGCACGGATGGCGTGCATATATTGGTTTAATAAATGTCAAACCGAGATACCTCCCGTTCCATTCCCATCCACCTCGCCACTGTCAATAGACGACATGGCGTACCTTCGATGCACCTCCGCGACGACCACCGCGACATCGTTGAGTGATAAATAATGTAGCACATGTTGACGCAGTAGTGCTTCGTACACAACCGACTCGGTACTCGCGTGGTCCTAGGTGCGGCTTAATGTCTATCCTCCCACCCAGGGGGCGGGTGGGACACTAAGATCCCACTTCCGATATTACGGTATTGCAGGCGGAAAGCGCTTGGTACGTGCTCGTGCTGCTGCAATTGATTGTGTATGACAAGGGATTTAGAGCTAGCAGTTAAGTCTATTAACACTTCCACTAACAGTTCTACGAATGCCGACACAAATAAACTAATGAAAGGAATATGGAATGAACCCAAATGGATTGATGGTCGAGTGGAACGGATTCTGGTCTGTAGATTTTTACCTTTTACTTCTCAATTGCCCCTCGAACCGTTTTAGAATCTGACGGCCCGCAATGACAGGCCAGGTGACCTCCTGCTGCTGCTGCTGCTGCTGCAGTATCTTATCTTTGACTTGACCAATGACGTCATCGGCTTCTCTCTCTCTCCGTCACCCTGCATGTCTCTGTCGGTCGCTCTGTCAAAGAATCCTCATCCAGCTAAAACAGGGCGCACGCAGACTTTTCAAGATCACTAGACCTTCGCTCCACGATAACGGCCATCTGTCACCGTCTTCCTGGCCTTCCGCCACTTCGCCGGACAGTCGACCGCGTTTTGTGATGCGTCAGCCAAAGGCGTACCAGCAGTGTACCTGTTTTTTTTTTCGCGTTTTTATTCGCCTTCTTACTTCGCCTGTCGTTTCGCTATCTTTGGCTAACTTTGATAACGCACCAATGGCCACTTATCATCGGCGGAGACAAGCTGAATTGTTGAATGACTTCCTTGGGCGTCTTGGATGTTTTACTGTTGGCCTTTCAGTTTGCGCAAGACCCTCGTGAGCTTTCGATCGCTTCGTGCGCGCGCGCGCTCGGGATCCTGTTCACGTTGAATCGGACATCGGCTGGTGGTGAATCTGTTGTTACGTCAAAGGCGTGTATGTGCTGTTGTGTATGTGTGCTTGGTGTCAATACAGGACGAGTGTACAAGATCCCTGAAAGGGTGCTCTGAGTGACGTTCATATACAAACCATAAATCAGGCTCTTCCCCCCTTTCATCAGGGTTGTCCTTCAAGTTTCCTACAACTCCGGTCGAAACGATGACGTAGATTCGGTCAACAGTATTCCCACAAATCACTCTTCTGCCACTCCCGATTCACTAGTTCTTTCAGGCGAGGAATGTAATTAAAACGCCATCCCCAACGCTGCACCTTTCCTTCCAATCTAACGCTTCCAGTTCTAGAAAATGGCTTCAGAGTTATCCAGTGGAGATGTGGCATAATAACAGTTCAGTTCCTTCGTTCGTCTTCCGCTGGCGCATTATAATTAGACGCTACCAGTCTACCAGTCTAGACACTAAAAACGGTGTCGTGGCCCTGGAAGACGAAAGGATTTAATTATAAATTTCGCGCGTAAGAAACCCACATAAAACCCCCGCAATTATGCGAAGCCGCAGTGAGTGAGTGCAATGGAGTGGACCGCATTAATGCCAGGTTGCACAATTCCAACTCTGTTCGCTCCGTTCGCTCCGTCGGATTCTATTATTTTAAACTGGAGCTCCTTCTCAAACGACGCAGTGCACCGGAATCCGGGTTTGGGCTCTAGGATCCAGGATGGAACTGTTGGTGGCCACTTGAAGCCCCGCATTTCGGTTGTTGTAAGTGGCAGACAATGTAGCAGCATTGTCCCGATAAGAAATGGTTCCTGTATTCTCTCGAGACACGGTTCCCTTCCTCTACTCGAAAGAGGATGATTGATGCGCTGCTTTGGGTTAATGATTTCCAGCAATAAAGTGCATACAGTGCCCTCGCCACTTGTCACACGATGAGCACGCTAACGAGCACGAGCAGAATGATGATTAATCAAACGAACAATCAAAACGCGCACCGCACCGGAAAAGCGAAACACAACCAAGCTAATCCTCTCGTCGGAGCTTTTGTGGAATCGGAATCCGGATCAACTCTTATCGTTGAGATTACTTTCAAATCAAATCTCTCTCCTTTCGTTGTCGTTGTCGTTGCGATAGCCCCCTGCACCTAGGCCCTATCGATCCGGTGGGGTTATTATTGCGACAAAAGCCTCTTGTGCTCGTCGTTCTTGGAGAGGCCGGTGCTCAGGAGAACCGTACAAGGAACATGAACGGTGCGCCTTGTGCGCTGGCAATGGCACGCTGGCGAGATGATAAGCCAACTGTTTTCCGCTTCGGCGCAAGTTGCAAAACACCGCAGGACACCGTCGCTCGTTAGCAACTGCTATATTCTTCATCCTCATCATGGACGATCGCGGCATTGGTTCCTTCCAATTCAAGTGATCCGTCCAGTTCGGAGCCGTTCGTGGTAACGCGGCTAATCCCTGGCATCAAGTGGCTACTCACTGCATGCGCTGATAGCTGTAGCTGGAGGGCTCCGTTCAATTAGTGGTTAACAGCAGAGAGATGCTAAAAATAAAGCGAAATAATTGTCGATAAGCTGCAGCAGAAGGAAGCTCTAGGCTAACTCCCCTGTCCCTTTGTTTCTGTGAAGTACATTTGAGTAGCGTACGGGGGAGAACTAGTGGCCAATGGTTTTCTTCCCCTTCCTTCTCTACACTACACGCAGGAAGGAGGAAGTTAAGAGGGGACGACGACGGTTGAGCAATTACAACGCTCTGCCCCCTGATTAGAGGCAATCCATCAATCCGAAGGGGGAGGTGGGTGGTGCATTGTTTTCGCGATGAATTTGCATTCTTTCTCCCCCTTCCTCGCCCAGTGTCGGCATCTCCGGTGGCCAGCTCGGTAGCTGATAACTCGCGAGTCCCAGACACCCAGACACGATATGCCAACGAATCGATCGGGCGGGTTGTGGGATGCGAGATCGAGCAATACCACCATCTCCAACAGCCTGCAATCGTCACACGGTGGAGGGGCAGATTGGACGGGCTCTCGGGAGTGGGAGTGGGAATAACATAGACAACATGAACCTCTTTTGTTACGTCTCTCGCGTGGCGCCGTTATCTTCTTTACCGAATCTTCGGCCGCCCCTGGGGTACTGTGTGGTACCAGTGTGCCATAAATCAAAATGGCCACTGCGCTGGAATGTGCACACGTGTGCCGGTCCGTGACGTCGGTCGGCGAAATTGGCACGGGAGGATTCGCATCGATCGCTGCGGGATGCAGCGGGCGTTTATATATATCTCTCTCTCTCTCTCTCTCTAGAGGTTGGGTTTTCGGTGACCGAATAGTGATATAAACGGGGCACGCAGAAGTTGTTGAGCTGGAATTGGGTATTGAATGATTTACTACTGTTTTATGCAGAGAAATGTAACGCGAACACGACGCTGCTGAATGGTGACAAGGGATGAGACGAACAGTATTTATTCCAAGTTAGAAAACTTAAATTGAAAAAGTGTTGAAGTGAAACGTGATGAAAATTTAAAGAGTCGCATAAACCTTAATCCGTATCAATTGTGACGTGAAAAAACGAAAAATCATCATGATAGGTGAAGATTTTTGAAGCCAGAACAGTGAAACAGACCAAACATTATCGGCATCATTCCATCGGGATTGTCCTCGAGAAATAGTGAGTTGTAGATCAACAGTGAACGCACACACAAAACAAGACACAGTGCTGAAGATCGTCGCAAAATGAAGGCCTTCTTTCGCAAGAACAAAAGCAAGAGCATGGAATCGCTCTACAAACCACCGCTGGCCAACAAGTGTGACGTGCTGACGGTGAAACAGCTGCACACCTTTCCGCAAACGTCGGAGCAAATACCGCGCTCCCATCGGCGGTACAGTCTATTCAGAACGCGATCCTCGTCCATCACCACTGCCTCCACCACTGAGGAGACAACCAGCGCCACGGATTCGACGGGCTCCAAGGATAAAAGCGCTTCCGTCGGTCAAGCTATCGCCAGCTGGGATTTCGAAGCCCCGGTCAATCCGGTAACAGTCTTAACCCCACCAGCCGACGATGAAACGGTGCTGGAGGAAAGCGATGACTCGCAAAAGATGGTGAATGGTAGGACCACTACACAACCGATCGCCACCACGCATCATCATCATCATCAACCTCAGCGACCGATGAACCTGTCACCGGATTGGATGCCACAGGATCGGGATTATGTTGCGGTGGATGACGGGGGAGAGCATCGATTACACTCGCCCGCCTCACCAACATCGTCTTCCTCGTCACCGCACGTGTTCTGGCCAAGAGCATACGGTCGTCGATCGCACCACAGCTGGAGACCGACGGGGACGTTTGAGGAAATTCTCGAGGAACCACGCGATGAGTCGCCAACCGTGAGTATGATTGTGGTGGTCCCTGGTCGCTGTTGAGATACTTTATGAGCCCATCTGCTGCTGGTGAAAATGATTAACAGCCAATTTGATGCAGCGCCGCGTATTTACTCCACTCGTGCGTTCGCGAAGGTCCTTTTAAGAGTCGAGCTGCGTTTAGTTTTACATAGAATCGATGGCGCGCATATTTATAACCAAAATGGAGCATCTTTTATGTAAAACCCATGGTTCTCTTTCATTTCTGCCCTGTTTCTGAACTCCATATTGAGCATCAGTTGCAGCTCACGAGGAAATCGTTTTCGATTCCTCGCCAATGGCCTACTGCGTGAAACAGAGGAATGACAACCGGCCGCAGTTAGTTACCGCACTTCCACTGTAATAGTTGCGTAGCACGCCGTGAGATACAAAATGGACGTGTCGAATGTGTTAATCCGCGAGCTAAGTTCCCGCGAGTGGCGCCGTTTCGAAGCGCACCACTGCCTACCGGCCGATGCCATCGATCCGGCTTCCCGCCCGCAAGTACTGGCCAAGTTCAATATACACTTTTACGAGTACGAAGAAGACGAGGCTCACCCGGAACCAAGCGAACCACCGGTGGTAACGGTCCTTCTTAACGAGGCCTCACCATCACCAGCCAGCCCAGCCGGTGGGAAACGGTCATCGCCGGATCAGAAACAACCCGCCTTAGCGGGCCAGGAAGAGCATCAATTAGCCGAAACGACCCGGTCGGTTACCAGCAAGGTTCAAGAGGAACGGCAGCAGGCCACTCATTTGCCCAGCATTAAAGGTTGTAGGTTATGTTTACCGCGTACCGTTTTGCAGTCTGCGCGCTGCGGTTCTAGCGAGTGAATCTCCGGTTCTGTTTGTTGTTCTCTCGTTGTTCTAACGCTAGATGATGAAGGTATCCTCGGGCTCAGCAACGAACTGGCCGAAAAGATCAGCGATGTAGTGAAGGTATAGGATTAGCCGCCCTTAAACAAACACTCTGCCCCAATCCGCTTGCATTGCCATATCAACTCCCGTAGTGTTGGAGCACACCCGTTCGCACCGTCCGTTTGCAATTCCACTTTCGAAGGATGCGTAGTTGGCCGTGCGTTCAACAATCCAGCTAACCTTTTGCATCCCTTCTCTGCCTACTTTCAGCGGCTTGTGTCGGATCTGAAGTTCCCCAATCTGTTGCCACCGAACCCTGCGATTAAGGTAAGCCCGCGGATGACCCCCGGCCCTACGTACCTTTCTCTTCTAACCTCCTGTACCCACCTTCTCCACGGTGTTTTTTTTTTTCTTTCGTAATCCGCAGATTCTGATTGCCTTCTGCAAGAATGATCCCGTGTTCGAGGCGCTCGTTAATGCCAGCCATCGGCTCAGCTTCGAGCCGACCTTCGTGAAGTCCGCCGAAGCCGCCATCGATGCGTTCCAGAATCCGACGGCCGGTGGTCATCACATCATCATCGTCGATGCTCGGTACCCGCGCATCATCGAAGCCGAAGCACTTGGCCGGTAAGTTCGGTTCACCCCCCTGGAGGTAGACAATCCGGCCGCCGCCTGCTTGTGTGCAACTTGTACCGCCGCCGCTGGCGAGAGCGTCACCGAGGCCTACCTTGTTTTTTTCCGGGGGGGAAATCATCCCCCAATGATTGCGCTGATTAGAATGAAAACTAATTCACCGTTTCCACCTCCACTTCGCAGGTCTATTCGCAATTCAAAGGGTAGCCAGCACACGACAATGGTTGCGGTAGTGAAAAAGAGGTAAGCCATAACTGCGGGGGCAGGAAGGGGACCATTTTTTCAATTTACCATCCCGTATCATCATTATACGTGGTCCGTTCCTCACCGACACCCCACGATAGATGAAGCAATCTCAGGTCCTGTCGGCCAGCCCGGACTAAATGGAAAAAGTTTTTCCATCGTCCGGCGTAGGCCTCTCTCTCTCTCTCTATCATAAATCATGTCCTTTCATCGTCGCTGCCACGCGATGAAAATGGGCCGATGATGATCGATTGTCACCCTGGGGACTCGGGTGACCGGGCCAAGGTGGTGCGGGGTTCTCCAGACGAACGCGTAACAGGTGTTGATGGACAATAAATGGAGATCGTGACTGTGTCATTGTTGCGAGGATTTCTATGTGTCCTTGAGCGTGGGATGGGGGATTCAGTCGGTATTTCTTTTTTCAATAAACGTTCCAATCGCACCGGAGAGAGAGAGGCCTAACGACCAATCCGATCCATTTAAGCTATGAGCTTCTTCCTAGCGGCGTGGGATTTTCCGTGGATTCCGTGTGAAAATGTGAAATGCTTTGCAGCTAATGCTTTCTTCTCTCTTTCTCTTCATCTTCCCTTCTTTCGCAGTGTTTTTGAAAAGGATGACACGGCTGTGATTTCGCTGCTGGACGTGGGCTATAATAGGGTAAGCGGAACGCTCTCGACAAGCACCTGGCACACAGCAAAATACTGCGAGGTCACGGTGGTGTGGACGAATCATAAGCCAGTAAATCGATTGAAGTTATGAAGAGCTAGCGGATGAAAGGCACACAGCATAGATAA
>NC_064878.1:62623548-62633548 GCF_943734665.1 Anopheles aquasalis | reverse complement strand
TGTATAACCCGGGATAGGATGAGATACATCATACGATGAGATGAGCTGTAGTTGAGTTAAGGTCAGAAACAGCAGTGCAGCAGCAGCAGATTAATTGGTACCACCATTAGCAACTGCTTCCATTCGCTTATTAGATGTCGAGCGTTTTTGTTTTCAAACCAATGGCAAAGAAAACAATAGAACGGAAAACAAGAAATCCTGTTAATATGGGTGTCTGTATGTGTGCTTCTGAGTGTGTTTGTGTGGTATGTGTGTATGAGTGTTCATAAAATAGTATCGTACGTTAGGTAGTGGACAGACGGTAGCGATTAGGCGATTTAGGAGCGCCAAAAATCCAAAACCAGCTCATCCGTTCACGGGGAAAGAGCATGGCCCTTGTTGTTTTGTGAATTTTGTAACATTCACTGCAGCACAGAGAGCACCTTCCGGTTTTATTTTTCGGCCAAAAACGTGAACTACTGGCGCCTCCATCTCCACTGGCGCCTCCATCTCTTTGTGTAGCGTTTGTATTTTCATTTCGCCTCCGTGTCGCATGATGTAACCATCGCAAGCTAGTGTGTAGATGACAGAAAAAGGGAGCTTGGGGGTCCGGTTAGGCCGATCCGGCCCACCCGAGATAAAAGACAAAAAACGCTCAACGCCATATAACATACATACGGTGGGCTTGGCCACCTTAGCTGGCACGCGCCGCGCCACAGTGCGTTAGGCTTAATGTTCCGGATATTTGATCCAGGTGCGTATAGTGCAGGCTGCTCTACCCACCCACCTTACATCATATCAAACACAGCTGCGCGACCTGCGCGTTGTTGTTGACAATAATAAGGGACTTGTGATACAATACATTGGCCGCACACTCCATAGGAGCCACGCAGCCTGCCCACTAAAGCAGCGCGCGCCAGCCACATTGCTGCTCTCGAATCGACACATCATCTCGCCTTTCCCAATGTTCCAGACAAACACAGACACGTACACATACAGTAGCAGAACACAGCCAACACACACGGATCGTACGGTTTCAACGCAACGCTGCTCTTGCAAAGCAACCGCGAATCGTCAACACCTTCTACTTACCTCTCTAGATCTATCTCTCTCTCTCACTCTCCCACTACCATTCTCTTTCTCTCTCTCTCTCTCTTATGCACACATACACACTGTTTTGCCGTGTGCTAGATCAGGTCCACATTGGCATGACAACGGCTGGTTTCCGCGTGTATGTGGAGAGAGAGGGGACTCGTGGATTAATGGGGTGAGGAGGGCGCCGATGATGTATCAGTCTGCTGTCGCTACCCTTTTACCCCGGATGTCCTTTACTCGTTGGATGTCCAAGCGAAAGGCGGGGTGAGAAAGGCGTTAAAGTTATGAACAATATACACACAAAGCATATAAGTATACATACAAGCGTATATATATATATGGAATAACTAAATATATATATATAGATATACATGCATAGCCAACTTCCACTGCTGCACATAAACATAAACATGCAAAGCAAAAAAAAAACACACACACATACACACCGTGAAGGTAAATGTGATTTTTCCGATATGCTGGTCATATCGATTTTAAGGGAACGCGGACAGCGACAAATTGTTGATCATCGTCTCCAGGGAAACGAGTGTGTATTTGTTCCCGTGGCTAGTACTAGTAGGCGACGGACTAATGACAAAGCAAGTAGCGCGTCACGTGGCGTACACTGGCCACTCTTAGCGGCTTCCCTGCATACATATTTGGCTCGGGCGGAAGCGCCAAAAGCGCGGATTATAAATCGTAGTAAATCGAAAGAAAAGGGAAAAAGAAAATACGTTTATTGGATAACAATTAAAAATGAAGAGAGAGAGAGAGCCTTTGTGTATGCGGAGGAAGAAAAATAGAGTGAATTAATGATGAAAAAGAAAAAGGAGTCTATTAAACTATGGCAGCTCATATGCAACACCACACACCCTTTGCAAGGCCAGGGCCAGGGCCAGAATGGAAGAAAAAATTGAAATAAAATAAATGGAAAATCGACAGAAACGAAGCATGGAAAGCAGAGAAAGGAGGCAAACCCCAATCTCAACACTTGTGTAGAACCCAGACAACGTCATGGATGTATCTGTGTGTGGTGTGCGTGTCTCACTCACCCGAAGCCTAACGGAAACCAGTACTATGGGTTTATTAAAACTAATAAATGGTTTAGGAAAGAAGATGGAAAAAGAGGGAGAGAATAGTCGAACAGCTACAGACGTCTGCTCTGCGAGAGGGACAACCATTCTAGTAGAGAATCCCAGACACAAGACAAAGAACAGGAGTACTATTAAAAACAGAAAAAAAGTATAGTAATACATAAACGTATATCTAGCGAAATCGATGTGGTCTTCAATAAACGTGTAAGCAAAGAAAATATAAAGAGACAACTAACTAGTGTGGTGGGTTGGGCAAGAGCTCGGCCCACGGTTCCCCTTTCTTCGCCGAACTTACTGGATGAATGTTGTAGTAGGAAAAACAAAACACCTTAACTGAGCTGGTGCAACTCAGATTGGAAAAACCGTATTGGCAAACTACGCATTGGTACGCAAGGAATGAACGAGCAAGAAGCAGTCGGCTACTACAACAACCACTGCTACTGCGCTACTTCGAGAAAGAGAAAAGTAAAGTATTGTGAATCGATAAGCTGCAAGGTGCAGAAGAGAGAAGGAACAACAAAAAAAAACTAAACCAAAACCAATTGTAACGAATCGTTTCAGCAAACTCTGAACACAAGAACATAAGTCTGTCTAATAAAGTGTAATGAATGAAACAATGACTTGGTGAGTGTGAATGCCGGAACCCCAGAAATGAATCATCATCATCATCCATCCAGGTCGTAGTAGCACGCCTTCGCACGGAAGAAGCGACGCCCTGGACGTAAATAGATTCCTCTGCTGCATTCTACTCACATCACGTGCCATCCAGAGGCGGTGATCGTGTGGGGTGCACAGGTTGCAACCATTCCAGCGCTACGTTCCACACAACTGTTGATGGGTTTATTGACGGTGCGCGCACCAAGTGCTCCCTCTGATTATTGATGATCGTTGATTTTGGAGCTCCATCTCATACCGTGGAAATGGAATGGTTGGGTTTTAGTAACCGAATTCATGTAGTATCCGTCTCGGACGAGTAGTATTTCGTGAACATTCGCTTGGCATCGGTGCAACTTGGCATCAACGTCACGTCACATGGTCGTCATCTGGAAACGCTGAGAAGAATACGCGAGGGTGGCTAATGCATGGCCTGCTAAATTTAGTAAAAGGAACTGCCATAAACATTTCATCTACAGTGAATGCCATTAATAACCATTACTCAATCTACCATTATTTGCCATTTTTTCACGGATTATTCATTAATGGCCATGCGGGCGTATGCATCATCAAACGAATTAAGAATAAAGGATGGTTGCTATGGTTTGTCGCAACAGCATCCTACGTCATTCATTCACCCCAAAGTAAGCCAGGCGGAGACTCACTGGCGCGTGCCCCTACTTGATTGACGCCAAGTGACGCCAAACCAACCAACCAACAATAATTGGCAACAATGATTCAACGCCGAGACATTCGTTGTATGCTCTTAATCGCTGCTCGCACACCGAATAAGCTGCTAGTGTGGCGGCTTCGCTGGGCTGGGGAGGAATCCAAAACATTCAAAAATGATGCGCCACCCACAGGAGCGAATGGGGGAAAACGCTATTTTTAATCTGGCCAACGCACCCCACTGTTGACATTTCGACGGCGTTTTGTTGCTTCGCTCACACACTCGCCGCAACTTTTTCCATCGCTGCGTTCATAATTACAATCCGGGAATGCTGGGAGTTGGGGTGGGGCGGGGATCCTGGCCACTGCTTTCTCTGGCTGCCCTGGTAAACCATTCTCAGTGGGAATGCTATTTCTGGATGCCACTTCAACCAGGTGAAATTCGACGTTTCGAACTCAATTTCCATTTTCCGGAACCGCTCTCGTCTCTACGCGCATGATCGCGTTAGCAACTCGCGCCGCCCGTAGACTACTTGGATCTACTCAAAAAGAGGCGTGAGATCTCGAACCAAGAAGGATGCTGAGCACCACCACGGAGAGAGAGCGACCAGCAAGATTTTCTCTATTGGTTGGAAAAATTGTTTTCCTCTGTGTTGGTGCAGGCGTACGGGAAAAACGTGGCAATACCCGGAGGTGAGCGACTATAAAAGCTGGTTCCGCAGCTCCCTGAGCGCTATAATCAACCGCCAATAACGCAAAGTGCAGTGCTAAAGATCCCAAGTTTCAATCTAGTTCCATCTTAAAGGTTAGTAAAGTTGCCGAAGGATCGTGTCGATCTCGTCGTGATCTCCAGTGCTGTGTTTGGGTGCCAGACGATTGCTATGGTTTGCAGTGACTAAAGTGCTCTGTGTTCTGTGTCCCCATCCCCCTCCCCTTATAGATGTCTGTCGTGCCAATGCTGTTCCGTGACTGGTGGGAGGACTTTGACACACCGCTGCGTTCGTCGCGCCTGCTGGATCAACATTTCGGCACCGGATTACGGTCAGTATGGTCGTCCCTCGAACACCCGCGGATCAACATCGTGACTTCTGTCCGTTAATGTGCCGTGCATAAACTTCCACAGTGCCGACGATCTGTTCTCGTCCTTCTCGACTTCATTCCCATCGCGCACCGTGGCTCCGATTGCTCCCTCAGTACTGCGCGGTGGCTACTACCGTCCGTGGCGTAACACCGCGCTCGCACGCCAAGATTCCGGTTCCACGCTCAACCTCGATAAGGACCGCTTCCAGATCATTCTGGACGTGCAGCAGTTCACACCGGAAGAGATCACTGTCAAGACGCTGGACCGATGCATCGTGGTCGAGGGAAAGCACGAGGAGAAGCAGGACGAGCATGGATTCGTTTCGCGTCACTTCACCCGCCGCTACATGCTACCCGGTAAGCCGGCGCGGTGCCCTCGATGTCGAGTTCTCTAATGAATTTGATTAACAAATTGCTCTGCTCTTCCGGGGACCGATTGTTGCCCCATTCTAGGTGATCACGATCCGAACGATGTCGTCTCGACGCTCTCCTCCGATGGTGTGCTAACGGTAACCGCACCGAAGAAGGCACTGCCAGCACCGAACCCGGAACGTAGCGTTCCGATCAAACAGACCGGTGTACCGGCGAAGGAGAAACCCGACCAGCAGCTACAGCAATCGCAGGCCCAAAACGTGCCCGTGGAGCAGACGAAATGAGGCGAGATACGAACGGAGGATCGAACAGGATCCTTTAATCCCCAGGAGTATTAGCGACCGAAGCGGAACTGATTGTCGTACAATAAAGCATAAATCTATTTTTTCTACCTTTCTCACGCAGTATTTTCTCATATCCACGAATAAATCGATGAAATTTATTATAATTTGAACACCAAATACATCAGGGATTTACTTCAAGATAAGTGAGCATTATGCTGAAAAGTAGTCGGTGCTTACTTGAATATCCCCCCCAAGTTATTTTACCTATGCTTACTATGACGTGTTCTGAAAATATTCAGACCAAGACCGAGAAGAAAAAAGGGAGGGAGAGAGAAACGTTATCTTCTCCACCAAATCCCTACACGCGCGCAGCCGGTAGGATTCGAACCTACGCTCCCAGAGGGAATCTGATTTCGAGTCAGACGCCTTAACCGCTCGGCCACGACTGCCGCATAAGCAAAAGGTAGGAGACAATCCTTTGGTGACTTGTTTTTTTTCTTACTTTTCCTTCCTTTATTCGCCCTGCTGCTATGGAGACCTGTAAGCAACCTACCTCTTTGATTGAGTCTCTTCGATTACAGAGGGAACGTTCCTTCGGATGTCAGCGCTTTGATTCCATCGAGCAGAGACGAACGCCAATGGAAGGATTTAAATTTTTAATGTTTACCTTTATTCAAATACCTCTAGATATAAAGTCAATTCATACAAACTCCACACACTCCATATGTACACCGACCGCCCACAGCACACCGGCCCACCGACCCTTAGTAAACCTTCCGACTACGAGGCTCCGTACCATCTTCCACTATCCGCAGCCGTACAATGCGACCCAACATTCGCTGGTTGCCACTCTCCCGGATTGCCCGGCGCGCTTCGCGCGGATTCCGGAACCGCACCAGTGCCTCACCCGTCGCCTTGCCATCATTCATAAACACTCGTTTGATGTTTTCGACCGGTAACCGGTACTCACGGAAGAACCGCTGCACATCCTCGACCGTCGTCTTGTAGGCTAAATTGAACATTCCCACCACACAGCTGCGAGGGTCGTCGTCACCATCATCATCGTTCTCGGAACCGCGGCCACCGTTTAACCGGGAGCGAGGGGGGCTTCCTTCGCTCCGCGAATGGCGCTGCTGGTTCTCGTTCCGTTTCTGCTCCTGTTCGTAAAACCGCTGCAACAATTCCCCCACCTGACCTCGATCGAGATGGCTGGCGAAGACAGTCTGGTTGGCCAGCATTTGTGACGATTTGGACTCCGCGTGTGCGGCCTCGCTGGCCGAATCGAACTGAACCACTGCCTCGCCCGTCCGGAAACCCCACTCATCCGCCACCAGCTGCACATCCTTCGCCCGGAAACCATCCTCCGCAAAGAACTCATACACATCCCGCTTGGTTGCCGTGGCTTTAACGTTACGCAGCAGCAAACAGTTGGTGCGCTGAAACAGCTCGCTACTATCGTTGCTGTTACCGTTCATTCGCCGTGGATCATGCTGCATTGGCCAACGATCATCACCATTGTCTTGTTGCTGTTGCTGCTGCTGCTGCTGCTGTTGCTGCTGTTGATGCAGTTGCTGTAGTAGTTGCATTTGCTGCAGATGTTGCATTTGCTGTTGTTGAAGCTGA
This sequence comes from Anopheles aquasalis, assembly GCF_943734665.1. Classification (NCBI taxonomy): domain Eukaryota; kingdom Metazoa; phylum Arthropoda; class Insecta; order Diptera; family Culicidae; genus Anopheles; species Anopheles aquasalis. The sequence goes on along the minus strand of NC_064878.1, from coordinate 62,626,701 downwards.
CTGTTCACCTCATTGCCATTATTTTGTCTCTCTTGGTTCTGCTGCTGCTGTTGCTGTTGATCAGAATTGCTTGCAAAACGATTCATTCGTGGATCACGATTCAAACGTGGATCCCGTCCAACGGCACCTGGCTGAGGTTGCATCGAGGAGGAAGAGGAAGAGGAGAAGCCCATATCGCGCCCATCCACTGAGCCCTGTCTACCACCACGCGGGGGCATATTTTCCTCTTCTTCGTCCCAATTCTTCTCGACATTCCAGTCAATGGAACGTTGGAACGGATCGCGGCTCACCGGATCACCGCCGTGCATTCCCTTAAAGTTCGTTGACTCCTGTACCTCTCCGATGATCTGCACGTCGTCGTCCTGCAACAGCGACGACGACGACGACAACGCTGGTTGACGATCGTGATCACTCGCATTCATCTGCTGCTGCTGCTGGTGCTTCTCCTTCTCTCTTCCCTCCTCCTCGTCAATGGACTGCGGCGGCTCCACCGGATTTTCGTACTCATTCTTGGCCACCGCGTAATCAAGCTCCGAGCACATCCGCACAATCACCCGCTTGTTGGCTATGTAATGGCGATGCGTTTGATTCCAGGCTTCCCGAGCATCCTCCTGCCGGTGGAACCGAATGTACCCGTCGAGCTGCTTCGGTATAGCGTGGTTGCGCACGATCAGCACCTCGACCACGGTGAAATCGGAGAACATTTTCATTATGTCCTGCTCGGTCGTCAGCGTCGGTAGGTTCCGCACCTTCAACGCGGTCGTCGATTTCTGCTCCGGCTGATCCCCGTGTTCCTGTTGGCCGGTGCGTTGCCACCTGCTACCATTGTCATCGTTACCCTGATCGGCATCGATTTCGATCACCTCATCGTTCCCATCGTCAAACCGCGACCGATTACCAGCGCGTCTGTTACGACGATCATCACCAGCGTCTCCACCAGTTGGTCGATACGAATCGATTGCTTGTTCGAATTCCTGATCCGTAATCGATTCCACCTGGATGCGCTTTCGTCGAAACAGCTCACCGTTACGCTGCAGAGCACACGTTTTGCCCTCCTTGCGCGAGAACTGCACGTACGCTACTCCCGTCCGCCGGCCGTGCTCATCGTTGATCATCTTGATGCCTTGCGTAGCGATCGTGTTGGAAAGGAAGAAACGCCGGATGTTACTGTAACTGATGAGCGAATCTAGATTCCCTAGACGCACCGCATAATCGCTCGTATGCCGCGCAGCGTACACACTCGCCGGCAACGGTGAGCTGCTCCGGAACATTGATCCGGAACCACCGTTGCCCAGTGCGGGTGGTGGAGTGATCTTACCACTGCGTGCCGGTATCATGTGACCGTGCGGTCCAATAACGTGTGCCCGCTGCTGTTGCTGCTCCAGCGCCGTCATCGTATGCAACCCGAAGATGGGCTCACTGACTTGGTTCATCGTGGCCAACATCGCACCAGAGGGCCCAGTGTATACCGGCTGATTTTGCATAGCGGCCACCGTTTCCGTGAACGGTGTACCGTTGTTGTTGATGGTGTTGTTATTGAAAGAATTCCACTGCTGCAAAGATGAGTTCGAGGTCGAATCGATCGAATTGTCCCGATCGCTGAAGCGTGAGGAACGCTCCGGACGGTTCCAGCGTGATCGCGTCGAATCTCGTGTGCCTCCGCTGCCACTACCGCTGCCGCCGCCTTCCTTTTGATTTCTTTCCCGGCTACTATCACGACTGCTTCGATGGCGATCACGGGAACGCGATCGGCTACGCTGCTTCGATCGGGTGCATCCGAACCGATCACGGCTCGTGCTACGGCTACGCCGTTGACGCTGACGTTGTGCCGCCGCTGCTGGTGGCTCGCGGCTCGAGCTGCGTGACCAGCGCTCACGAGATGAGGATCGTGAGCTGCGGAATTTTCGCGTTCCGCGGCTAGCACTACCACCACGTTCACGCGAAGAGGATAAACTCCGGCGACGCCGTTCACGGGACGACGAACGGCTTGATCGGCGCTGCTGGTGGCGCCCCTGGTGACGTGACTGCTCCAGTCGACTCCGGTTGTCGTGACGATCGCGTGACGACGATCTACTACGACGATTGCTGTCCCGTTGCAGCGTTTTCCAGGGACCCTCGGATACGATCGGTTGCCCATTACCAAAGAACGGCATCGTGCTGCTGTTGCTGTTGATGTTATTGTTATTCATGTTGTTGGTCATAATGTTGCTCATGTTGCTTGTGATCACTGCCGATCCGTATGCGGCCGATAACGTGGAGGACAGAGCATTAGTCGCACCCAACGGTGTTGTCGCCGTCACCGCCGCCGATTGGATCCGTTGTTGGGCAGCGTTGGTTTGCTGTAACTGCTCACTAATCGCCGATAACCAGCTAGCAATGCCGGAACTACTGAGCGCAGCGACACTAGTACTCGCATCCTGTGTACCTCCTCCCACTAGCGATAATCCGGGAATTTCTTGATAAGAGGAACCACCGGGCAATGCCAGTGGACTAACTGTGCTGGCGGCCGCAGCAGTAGTAGCAACAGGTGCAACAGTGGCGGCAACCAGAGAAGAGGGCTTCGTGGGATCAACTGATGGCGCAGTTACCACCTTCTGAGCGGTAGTCACCCCGGCACCACCCAGAAAATCGGTTAAACTGATGATCGGTGGTTGTAGCTGAGTAGTTTTGGCAACGTTTCCGCCGATCGTTGCAAGAGCCCCGTAGGCAGCATTTATTACTGACGTGGCAGCGACCGGCAGCGTACCCTGACGGTTTTCAGCACTCGCCGACAGCCCCTTGGGACTCGTCAAGATGTTGGGAAGGACTGCAGAAAGCGAAGAGGCAGTTACAGCAGCGATATCGGATGGCTCGTCATCTCCACGACTCTGCTGCTCATAGGCCTGAGCTGCTCTTCGGACTTCTTCGATCACCCTTTGCATTTCCGCTCTCGACGAGAGTTGCAGTGATACCGGGACACCCTTCACCGGGCGTCCACTGCGAAAGATTGCCTGGCGTGCATCTTCGTCGTTACTATTGGGAATAGAGAAAGAATCGTCAGAAATGGAATCATCATTCAATTAACCGTCAGGTGGTGGTGATAGCTTCATTTGTTGAATGTCTCAGGTCCGGATCGATCCAGGAGAAAGGGAAAAATATGGACAACTGTAGAAC
>NC_064878.1:62613548-62618548 GCF_943734665.1 Anopheles aquasalis | reverse complement strand
TCCTTCACAAGAACAATTCCAGTGCTAGAAACGGTAGTGACTTCCACAGTGGCCACAGAAAACTTCGAGAAACGACGAGAGACACAGCGTTTTGATTTGCGATCAGAGTTTAGTCTCATATATGAGTATATTTACAACGCGATTCCGTCGTTGCCGGCAAAACCATGAGCCTCTGGAGAGCATACATTAAACAGCACATCTTTTATGCCCGGTTGCCATCATCGCCAGCCTGTGGTGTCGATCCTGAAGTGGTAGTATCCGTTGTTTCCGTGGCAACCGCTGGTCGCAGTTTCGCGGCCAGCTCGATGATACACGCGACCTGCTCCTCGGTCAACCGTTCGTCCGAATCCTCGATCATGAGCTGGATGTGTAGCGGTGAGCTCGGTGGATCGTTCACCATCATGAGGCACTCGTTTTTGGTCAGGTTGAAGCGCTTCATTGCCTGCAGGAACTCGATGATCGCGGGCGTCGTCTGCTCCTTGCACGGTGTCTCCTCAAGATACTGCACCGTCTCGTACGTGATGGTGGCCAGATTGTGCAGACCGTACTTTTTCTTGTTGTTCTTCATATTCTTCAGCGCCGTCATGACCTCGTAGTTCGTCAGGATGGCCGCATTGGGATTAACGATCTCCATGGTGGTGCACTCTCGGGAGTTTCCGTTTGCTGGAGAGGGGTGGGGCGGATGGGTCAAATTATTTCGTGGATCGTAGATCGGTGTTGTTACGAATAAGAACAAGAATATAATTTCTCTTCTATACGATCTCCGCAGGTCCTTGCGATGATGATGGCCTTCCAGCAGGTGATGATCCTGCTACTAGTGACACTGACCGGTGCCAATGGTAAACCGTTAGAGATCGAGCATCCCCATAGCTTCACCTCGTTCAAGCGGGGCGTCATGTTGGGCGACGTTTCGTACAGCTATGCCGCGACCGACATCGGATCACCGGCGAACGCACGCTACAAAACGGTGACGGTGATCAAGAATGTGTCCATGCCCAAACCGACCAGCAGCATGGTGTTCAGCGATCGGGCCGAACATTTCTACGAAGCGCTCGAGCAAGGGCTGGACGATCATCTCAAGAAGCGCACCCACCAGGTGGAGTACTGGCCACCGCGCGATGACAATCATTTGCATCAGAAGAAGCGGAAGGAGGAGAAGAAGGAAGAGCCGAAGGTACAGTTAGCGAAACAGTCGCAGCGCGGCGGTGGAACGACTGGAACCCGAAACCCCTACTATCGTGGGCGGTTCCAGCAGGATACGTTAAAGCTGACCACCACTACCACCAGCAGCACCACCACCACCACGAAACCGGCAGCCATCAGAGAGGCGCCAGAAGAGGAGGAGGACGCGAAGCATCCGATCGACTTGCTCGAGTTGGCTAAATCTGCCGCCCGCACACTGAACCAGATGGCCAACGGTGCATCGGGCAACGGGAATACCGGTCCGGTGACCTTCCCCATGGACAGTAACAAGACGGGAAAGAAGAAAGCGAACGGAGTCGTCAGTTTGGCCAAGGAGTACACCAGCATAGTGACGGCCATTCCGCAGCAACGTCAGACGATCGTTAGTAAGCTGAAAACGAAAGTCGATCCATCTCCGCCACCGACATCGAAGATGACATTCAAACAGTATCCTGCCGCCCCGTCGTCCACGGTATCCAGCAGCGAGGAGGCGGAGCAGCCGGACGAAATCCCGCTGGTGGACTTTGAGCAATCGGAATACGTGTTCAACCACAAAACGGGACAGTTTGAGTTTCGGGCTGCATCGAAAGCACCGAAGGAAGTGCAGGAGTATCTGCGTGCCAGCGGACCGGGTTACGGTTACCGGGAGCGGCCAACGGCTAACGGCAAGGAGGACAACACCGATGGCTACAGTACACCCACCGAGCTGCTGTTTGCGGAGCTACAGAATGCGGTCTCGTCGCGCAACGTTACGATGATCAAATCGCTGGCCAGCCAACTCGTTGAAACGATCAACATTGGCAAGATCGATTTTCAATCACTGAAAACACATCCCCGTGGTAAAAGCGGCAAGGACGATCGTCGTTCGACGGAGCAACCGATGATGGTAATGATGATGATGGATACGACGACCACCGGTGGACGATCGTCGATTAGTGATTTCGGTTATGGCGGTGAGACGACTACTATGGAGTACCAGGACGATGGTGCAGCGACTACTACCGAACCGATGGCCATGGTCGCCATGACTACGATCGCACCAACCACTGCCGGTACCAAGCGACCGTTGCGATACATCGCCCCTCGGCTGCGCGGATTTAAGCGCTTTTCCTCGAAGAAGCTAAGCAACTGAACAGCTGATCTTTGCTCACTTTCCACTCGGTCGATCTCTCATTCCGATGGGCATGGCGACGATGGGCTTTTCTATGCGTTTAGTGTGCCAGCAAACTTGCGAACGAGTACTAGAGTACGGTGGGATATTGGTTTATTTATTTTTCTTTTACACACGTGCTAGTGCCAGAGAGTCCTGCGGTCATCCCTACTTACTAGGTTTGTCGGTAGGTCAACACACCGTTACAGGACGAGATAGGAAGGCTATCTTTTCGGAATTGTACACCCCTGAAGCCGAAATGCCGAAGCAAATAAACTTAGATAATCTTTAGGACTGTTGATTTTATAAAAGAAAAATCAGGTGTTTTGTATGGAGATAAAAATTACGGGAGATAAAAAAATCCCTGTTGCCTTCTCCAAAGCATCATCAGTACCTGCGGCATTTCGTACGCTCTGCCGAATCTATATGCAATTGAAAGATGACACCTTACCTTTTCCGATTCTTTTAAGAGTTCTTTAAACCACGTGCAACCACACGAAACGTGTGATATAAATGTACTTCCCCACAGCTCATTGATACATTGATCAACGATACGAATCCTCCTAATGGATACTGCTTTATCATTCATTTCACATATGTTTGATATCCTGCGAAAAGGTATTTCCCAAACGCATGGTTTGGATTCATGTTTTGTTTGCCTTTAACATGTAATATAATTTGTTTTGTGTTCTTCAAACACGGACTTGTTCAGCAAAAAGGTATTCTTTTGATATGGAGTGTTAGTCCAGCATTAAACAGGTAAAAAACGAGGCATGGAAGCCGTAAAATTGCCTGAATATGGTTTAACACAGTATCAGGAAAACTGAATTCAGTGGAACTGCCCGTTACCGGTTCCCGACCAAAAAATATTATCGATCCCGGAAAGCCGAAAGCTGAACAAAGAACGCAGTAAGCTACGTTCAGCCATATGATAGATGCTCAACTAGAAAAACTGTGTCCTTCATGCAAACCTGTTTAATGTAAAATGATGCCCCCAAGAGTTACATCATGATACGCAATGGCATTATTCCGCTCAGTCAGGACATCCGTGGCCAGGAATTGGAAAAGTCTCCATCGCATACCACAGGAATTGGAAACGCCGCTCATGTTCTGTGTCGTAGATTTCTTTTCTTCCTGCGGTTGAGGGTCGCGGAAAGCGGGTTGTTCGAATATTGCGCCGTCCGACGCAGCCGCCCCGGGAACCTCCAAGCCGATCAACCGATGATGGTTGTGCACCGCGCGGCTGGCAGAGACACGCACACACCAGCAGTCGGTTTGTTAGAAGAAGCTGCAAAACTTAGCATCCATCTTTATTCATGAAGATTTCTCGTATATCACAGTTTCGAATGCACGTAGCGGAAATCGATGCTTTTTAATCCCTAGTGCACATTCCGGTGGGCTTTTCAATGAAAATCGGGAAACCACGCACTATTCACACACACAACACACTTATTTTTTCACTCTACGGACGGGGCGGGTGATTACGCGCGTAATATGGAAGCTGCTCTGAGCGAGACTTACCAAGTAAGTTGATTTAAACTGATATTCCACACACTGTACTGTACTGCTTCCGTCTTTTTACGATGAAATTCTGCAGTTTTCCATAGTTTGCTAACAGGAAAACGGGGTTTTAAAAACGGCGAGGCACGACGACTTTGCTTGCCCCTCAACGCTTTGGATTTTTTTGTTCCAAGCCCGTTATGTTGGCAGCCACGAGTGTCAAAAAAAAGGTGCCGATGCAGCATAAAGTGGGCGGCAAAAATACAAAAACAAAATAAATCAGCTGAACGGGATGCTTGGATTTAAATCCGCATCTCATGGATTGCAACTATTCGGTAAAAGTGAAGATCGAACGAAGCGAAGCTGAAGCGCAAAATGTAGTCCGTGAAAATTCGCCGACCGAAGAACTGATTGAAGTGATCGATCTAACCAACGAGGAAGAGGAATTTCAATCTTTTGTTCAATCACTTCCGCAAACGCAAATCAAATCTCAACCGCTGCCGGCAGAACCATCTGCACCGGGTCCTTCTTCTGTGGTGCCCCGATCATCCACTAGACAAAGTTACACATATTTCTCGCTGCCTGTCCCGGTGGACTACGTACAGCAAATTCAACTAAATGAGGACTTTGCCGGCGGCGAGCTCTTCAAAATGCGATTCAGACAGTTAATGTTATATGGCCGTTTAACGCAGAAACACATGAAAGACGATTCCACCTTCATATTCCGGCTCGACGATGGCACAGGGCAGGTGAATGTAATGTTTCGTAACACAAAGATAAAAATTATCGGTAAGTTAACGGGACGAACGGAGAATCCGTGCTAAGACAGTACTGATGCAGGTGTTTTCTTGCTTGTAGATACTCTCAACAATCTTAGCCAGTGCGAAGAGCTAATCCTAAGGAGAGAAAAATCTGCGGCCAACACCGAGGTTGGATATCCGGAATCACTTCACGAACCGCTGAAGACGATAATGGCGATGGCTAGGGCAAACTGTGCCAGACAGAACAGTCTGCCACCGTATGGTAGAGGGTGCTTCGTCGTCGGGTTTCCGTACCAATCTATCAACGGTGGCGTGGCCATTTTCGCCCACACTGTGGTGGCTGATACCAACGATAAGTCGATGGATCTGTATTGGAAAAGTTACCTCCTGTCTTTCTACCGGCCAAT
>NC_064878.1:62573548-62606048 GCF_943734665.1 Anopheles aquasalis | reverse complement strand
GCGTGCTGACCAACATCGTGACCGATCCGGACTATGCGGAACGGTATGCACCGATCTTCGACCTGGAAGCACTCAAGTACAAGGAGCGTGATCAGCTGGAAAACGTTTTCCATTTCTGGCAAAACGACGAAAAGCATGTTTTCAACATCGCCCGCTACTGGGATGATCGTTTGCGGGCGCAGCTAGGCGAACGTTATGACCACCGGGATGGTGCCTTCGATTGGGATCTGCAGATGCGCCTTCGTGAGAACGGTGCCAAGCAGATTTGCCCTCAGGAGTACAAACATTGGCGTAAAACCGGCGTAGCGTTCGTGTTTCCTGAGTACGAACAGAGTGATCCCAATCGAACGTTCACGGTTGGTTTGGTGCGCAACGGTAGCACGTATCAGCATCGTGGCTCCGTGGGAGATAATACAACTGGACCGTACATCTCGTTTGGCCAACGATGCCCCGAAGAACGTTTAATGCGCTCGAAGCACGGAGTAAACGATTTCCGCTCGACGGACATTACGGAGCGTAATGTGCATCAAATTGTGTACGAGCTAGAGGCCCGGGAACCGTATCATTTCGATCCGCGAGACATTCATCAGTTTGGTGCTCATCAGTTGGACATGGGCAAGGCTCTGAATGCGCATGATACGCGTGTGGAACAACCACGTGCTGTGCGGTACGAGGAAAGCCCGTTGCTCGAATGTACCAACTTCAAGCTACACTTTCTCTCCGTCGAAGATGTGCTGCACCTGCAGGAGGGTTCCCGGTTCCGCAACCATTTCGATGCCGTCTTTGTAGCCTACAACTATTTCTCGTTTCTGAAGGATGGTTTCGCGCGCACTTGGAACGATGAGGGCTGCTTGCTATGCCTCGAAACACGGCAGCTGACCACGTCCAGCAAGGAGGAAATCACTGCACACACGGAATCGATTAAAACGTGGGCCAAACGGAACTCGCTGCAACCGATAACGAACTTTGCGATCAACAAGCCACATTCGACACTGCGCTACAAGCACCAACAATCAGCAACAGGCGCAATGGAAGAGTGTATTTAAGTGTAATTATGGTACATTTGAAATCAAACAAAGAGGAGGAATAAAGCGCTTCTTACGCCACGACCTACGAAGTGGCGATCTCTTTCAATGGGCCCTCGAGATAGCTGGCCAGAGCTTGTGCCTTCTGCTTGAGTATTCCCAGTCCCACGGTGTCGCGCGCGTAGAGGCAAAGCAACAGATTGGCCACCTGCGTGATGACGACGTTACCGTTGTCGCACTGCAGAAACACGTACTGCAGCCGGTCTTCGCGGAATGCATTGCGGCCATTCTTCTCGTACACCGACCAGATATTGCTCGCGATCGCCGTCGTCACAGTTGGATCGCGATCACCGAAGCCAGAAAACGCTAGCAGGGCACCTTCGTGTGTTAATAGGCTGGGCAAGGGGAACATTAGAATGAAGTTAATCGTCGACTAGAACCCCCGGCACGGAACACTTACATCGTGTTTTCGACTCCTCCAGTATTTGCTTGGCTAAGCACCGAGGTCAGCACTTTCGGTTGCAGCATTTTAACTCCGCTCTCGAACTAGCGAGCGTTATCTGCTAGACCAGACCACTTAAAAGTAGTAACGATGGAATTATCAGCTGTTATCACTATTTTTTTACATCCAGTTTGTTGCTCGAGAAAACCATCAAAAAAGTACGGAACTGAATTCACCAAAAAAGTAGCGAAAACCTGAATCGACTGTTTTTTGTTTATGTTTTTCGTTGCTTGCTGACAGTTACACTAATGTGCTAAATCGTAGTCATAAAATGCTCAGTTCTTCAAGGGTTAACGCTCCGACAGAATGTCAGGATGCCAACTTTTTCCAAAACATCCGAGCAAGCCGAAAACTGCGGAGCTACCTGGAAGAACTAAAATCTCCTGAATTATGGAAGAACTAGAACAGTTGGAGCACCTTTCGTTGGTGTCGAAGATCTGCACGGAGCTGGAGAACCATCTCGGACTGAACGATAAAGATTTAGGTAAGTAGGCTGATGGGTTTTTGGGATGGGTGATGGGTTTTTACCCGTTTTTTAATCAGCCCTTCTTCTAATCTGACCTACAGCGGAATTCATCATTCATTTGGCTAGGGAACATCCAACGATCGATGCGTTCAAGCGTGAGCTGGCGAAGAATGGAGCGGAATTTTCCGATTCCTTCACGGCGAACCTGCTGCGCATCATCCAGCTCATGCGTTCCGCTGGCGGTGGCAAGGCCGTCGACTTCGAGGAGGATGACGACCAGTCCAGAGCTTTGGCACACAAATTTCCCGGACTAGCGATACCCAACAACCGCAAGGGGTATTCATCGGAAGAGGAAGAAATGGAACCAGAGGATAAGGATAAAAAGTTGAGGGAGTCGTCGAAGAAGAAGGAAACGGAGCGCGATGAGAAGAAATACGAAAGCGGCCGTGGTGCTAAACGTGAAACACACGAGCGGAAGGGTGACATAAAGGAACTGAAAATACGCCCAAGCGATGCGGTGGACGATATGTTTGCCGAACTCGAACAAATGGCACCCTCAAAGTCCCGGGAACAGCAGGAAGTGGACAACATGTTTGCCGAGCTGGAAAATCTGGCACCATCAAAGGACACGGAAAAGGACGGTGGTGCTGAGACGAAGGGAAGTCGAAGGCGTACCGAGCGGCGCAGTGGTTCGAGAGAAAGACACCGAAAAGGGGATCGTAGTAGGTCTCGAGAACGTCGAAGAGAGCGTAGCCGGGATCGGAGCCGTTCTCGCGAACGTCGAAGGAGCCGGAGGTCCCGTTCGAAGGATCGAAGCAAGCGTCGAAGTCGTACGCGAAGCCGCGATAGAGGACGCGATCGCGAAGACCGGGACAGGCAACGTGATCGTGATCGCGACCGTGGCCGTGATCGTCGCTCAAGAAGAAGTCGCACGAGGAGCCGTTCACGGGAGCGAAATCGTCACCGAAATCGCAGTGGCTCCGGTGAGATGGCACCACCACCGGCGGCAATCGAGCGTCGCCAACGGACACCACCGATGCCGGAGGAACCGGAAGTGGGCAAAATCTATGATGCACGCGTCGTTAACATCGTAGCGTTCGGGTGCTTCGTCCAGCTGGTCGGTTTTCGGCGTAAAAAGGAAGGTCTGGTACACATCTCGCAATTGTCAACGGAAGGACGTGTCAATCTAGTTACCGACGTCGTCAACCGTGGGGATGATGTGAAGGTAAAGGTGATGTCCCTGGCCGGTAACAAAATTTCGCTCAGTATGAAAGAGGTAGAGCAGTCGACGGGCCGTGATTTGAATCCACTTTCGCACGCACACCTCCAGGAGTCGAGCGATTTGCAGAGCCGCAATCCCGATCGTCCCCTTTCCGTACCGTCAATGTTGAATCTACAGGAAGGCGGTGCAGGGATGGTAGAACAGACGGAAGAAAATTCACGCAAAAAGGTAACGCGCATCAGCAGCCCTGAGCGGTGGGAAATCAAGCAAATGATCTCATCCGGTGTGATCGACCGTTCCGAGATGCCCGATTTCGACGAGGAAACCGGACTGCTACCTAAGGACGAGGATAGTGAGGCGGACATTGAGATTGAAATTGTCGAAGACGAACCACCGTTCCTGCAGGGACACGGTCGTGCGCTGCACGATCTCTCTCCGGTGCGTATCGTCAAGAACCCGGACGGATCGTTGGCACAGGCCGCCATGATGCAGACGGCACTGGCGAAGGAACGGCGCGAGCAAAAGATGCTCCAGCGTGAACAGGAAATGGATGCCGTACCGACGACGATGAATAAGAACTGGATCGATCCGCTACCGGACGAGGACGCGGAGGGAACGATGGCGTCCAATACGCGTGGTGTCGGAATGTCAACGCAGGACGTGCCCGAGTGGAAAAAGGCCATCATCGGAGGGAAGAAAAGTTCGTTTGGTCGCAAAACGGACATGAGCCTGGTGGAGCAACGTCAATCGCTGCCAATCTACAAACTGCGCGACGATCTGATCAAAGCAGTCAACGACAACCAGATACTGATCGTCATCGGTGAGACAGGGTCGGGCAAAACGACCCAAATCACGCAATACCTGGCCGAGAGTGGATTTATTGCGCGCGGAAAGATCGGTTGCACCCAGCCCAGGCGTGTGGCGGCCATGTCGGTAGCGAAGCGTGTTGCGGAAGAGTACGGTTGTCGGTTGGGACAGGAGGTGGGCTACACGATTCGATTCGAGGACTGTACGAGCCAGGAAACGGTCATCAAGTACATGACGGACGGTATGTTGTTGCGCGAGTGTTTGGTTGATTCCGATCTTAAATCCTACTCCGTCATTATGCTGGACGAGGCTCACGAGCGTACGATCCACACGGATGTGATGTTTGGGTTACTGAAACAAGCCGTCCAGAAGCGACCGGAACTGAAATTGATCGTCACCTCGGCTACCCTGGATGCGGTCAAGTTCTCGCAGTACTTTTTCGAGGCACCTATCTTCACGATCCCGGGTCGTACATTCCCGGTGGAGATCCTGTACACGAAGGAACCGGAAACGGACTATCTGGACGCATCGCTCATCACCGTGATGCAGATTCATCTCCGTGAACCACCGGGTGATGTGCTGCTTTTCCTCACCGGTCAGGAAGAGATCGATACGGCTTGCGAAATATTGTACGAGCGCATGAAATCACTCGGTCCGGATGTACCGGAGCTGATCATTTTGCCCGTTTATTCCGCCCTCCCTTCGGAGATGCAAACGCGTATCTTTGATCCCGCACCACCAGGCAGCCGAAAGGTTGTGATCGCTACCAACATCGCCGAAACGTCACTCACGATCGACGGTATCTACTATGTTGTCGATCCTGGATTCGTTAAACAGAAGGTGTACAACTCAAAGACTGGCATGGACTCACTGGTCGTTACACCCATCTCGCAAGCGGCCGCCAAGCAACGTGCAGGTCGTGCAGGACGAACAGGGCCCGGTAAGGCGTACCGGTTGTACACGGAGCGTGCATACCGGGACGAGATGCTGCCAACACCCGTACCGGAGATACAGCGTACGAATCTGGCCACCACCGTACTCCAACTGAAAACGATGGGTATCAACGATTTGCTGCACTTTGATTTTATGGACGCACCACCGGTCGAATCACTGGTGATGGCACTCGAGCAGCTACACTCCCTGTCGGCACTGGACAACGAGGGGCTACTGACCCGTCTCGGTCGGCGTATGGCCGAGTTTCCCCTCGAACCGAACCTCTCCAAGCTGCTCATCATGTCCGTCGCACTATCGTGTTCCGATGAGGTGCTGACGATCGTTTCAATGCTCTCCGTACAGAACGTGTTCTACCGACCGAAAGATAAGCAAGCACTGGCCGATCAAAAGAAAGCCAAGTTTAACCAGATCGAAGGTGACCATCTTACGCTACTGGCCGTGTACAATAGCTGGAAGAACAACAAGTTCTCGAACGCTTGGTGTTACGAGAACTTTGTGCAGATCCGTACGCTCAAGCGAGCGCAGGATGTACGGAAGCAGCTGCTCGGAATCATGGACCGTCACAAGCTCGACGTTGTATCGGCCGGAAAGAATACGGTGCGCGTGCAGAAAGCCGTCTGTTCCGGTTTCTTCCGTAACGCAGCGAAAAAGGATCCACAGGAGGGCTACCGGACGCTGGTTGACTCACAGGTCGTCTACATTCATCCATCGAGCGCACTGTTTAATCGGCAACCGGAATGGTAAGTCACGGGGTACGGACGGGGAATAAAAATCCAATCCAATTTTTAATTCAATTTCCTATTTTAGGGTCGTGTATCATGAACTGGTTCAGACGACGAAAGAGTACATGCGCGAGGTGACGACGATCGATCCAAAGTGGTTGGTTGAGTTTGCGCCCGCCTTCTTCCGCTTCTCCGATCCAACGAAGCTGAGCAAATTCAAGAAGAACCAACGGCTGGAGCCACTGTACAACAAGTACGAAGAACCGCACGCATGGCGTATCAGCCGAACACGAAGACGCCGCAACTAAACGAACCTGGTACTGGTCGGTGTGCTTGATTTGTAAGCTATTTAATTAGATACCGAACTAAAGAGAATACACAGCTAACAGCGCACACAGCCCGCAGCAGTAATCTATCGTGGTTTTCTCTTGTAGTTCCATTGCTCATTTCCCGGACGTTTTAGGTTGAACTTGAATTTACTCGCCTCGTGTCGCTGCTTCTGTTGGGCTAGCTCCTGTGTCCGCAGCTCATCCGTATCGATCACTTTCCGCCGGGGAACGTGCTTCAGCGCTCGTTCAAAGTCGTTGCTCGTCTTCAGCTCGAGCATGATCATGAGCATCTGATCGAGGGTAAGCGATTTGCCGCTCTTGAACTGAAAGTACCGATCAAGCGGAAGGCGTGCCATCCGGAGACCCTGCTTCTTGGCCTTCCCCAACGATACCGCTTCCTGGGACGATTTGTCCACCATGGCACCGATGATGTAGATATCGTCCGGATTGAACTCTTCGAGATCGTTCTTGCAGTGTGGCGTCAGGTAGACGAGGCGCTCCTTCGGGAAAAGGTCCGTGTAGCTTCGCTCGGTAACGTTGAACGGAAAGTCCGGTTGATGGATCTGCACCAGGTGCTTCTCCAGGGCACGCATCGTGGTTTTGCCAAAGTTCGCATTACAGTGATGCACATTGAACGGTTCCGGATGGGAGCGGTTCAGGGCGAAGCACAGCATCAGCTGCTTGGCCGTGTTGCGCATCTCTTTGTCGTTCATGTAATCATCGTACGAGCAATCGATCACGAGATTGATACCGTACTGCATCGCTTGAACGAGCCTGTGTGGACGGAAGCGTAACGCAAGTCAGTTTTAGAAGGCCATCAGAAAGAGCCGCTGGCTCACATTACTAACCGATTGTTGTGGAAATGGTCAACTTTGGAGTCGTATATCCGCAGGAACATCGTATTGTGAAACAGCCCGTACACGATGTGGTCATTCTCGGCCGTCGCTTTCACCAGTTCCTCGCGCCGTTTCGCGATTTCCTGCTGTTTCCGTTCCTTTTTCGCCTTCTGGCTCAACCGTACCATCTCGATGTTCCACAGATACAGATAGTACTGGCGTCGTTGGTTTCTGGAAGTGGAAATGGTGCCATGTAACAAGAGTCGATACGGCCGATCGGACCCACAGTGGTGTGTACCTTGACGAGAGGGATAGCAAGTGATCCCACTGATCCGGTTTGATGATGGACAGCGAAGGCACCTTACGGCCCTCCTGGCGCATCACCTCCAGTTCCAGCTCGAGAACTTTTCTTCTTTTTTCCAAGTCCACCGCCGATGTGCTTGGTTGCTGCTCCGACCGTGGTGTGTCTTCGTTCTCGTTTCGAATTTCCACGGGAGTAGCACGCGGGGCATTTGCATAACTTTTCCACATCACACCCATTGCGGCTGGGTGAATGGTGGTGAGCGGTGTTCCGGTGGAGATGGCACTCGGATAGGAAGCTTTGGCCAGCATCCGTGCCGTCGTGAATGCCAGGCTGCGTAACATTTTCCGTGATTTGTGGCCGTACTTTAGGAACTAACTTTGCCGAACAAAACTCCCGGAGTTTTCCGGCGCCGCCAGATTTGTTATGACAGTTCGGCACGCTTGTTTTGTTTACAAACTGAACTGTCATCGGGGGCTTGGTGCATTTTTGAATTTAGACCGTTACAAGCAAAAGAAAAATGGCCAATTTGTTAAAACAAAACCACCCGGTATTAACCTGGCAGGGGGATAATCAATTGATATTTAAAGAATGAACAATAAATGTTCAAGTTCCCTCCAAGAAACACACAGAAGAAGAGACATTTCCTTACCGCACCCACCTTTTGGCCACAATTTCGCGTTCCGCTACGCTACGCTTGACTGGCACCATGTGGAGTGCACCGTAAATGGCAACCGCAGTCTCTGCGCGATGCCAGATCAGCAACGGTACTTCTCTGCCCGGAGACAAACGCACAACTGAACACACACGCACGAGGTACGCGCACGTGAAGGGCAGGCGCACACTAGCTCCCCCAGCGCCAGTTTTCAACAATCACGCGGACCGTTCGGACGCGTGCACGCTCGTGAAGGTTTACAAATCGGTTTTTCGTATTTTCAAAACGAGTCCGGATCATTCGTCAAGTATGCTACACAACTCCCGGGTGTCTGGCACGTAGTTCTGTGAAAGTGGCCGTCTTCTAGGGCGCGTTCGGTTCGAATGTTCTGAGAAAAAACGGAGCGCAATCAAAGTAGCAGCAGCAGCAGCAAGATGCGTCTATCTGCTCGCATCAAGTGTTTCAAGTATCTGGTGTACACCTATGTGATTCTAATATCGGTGAGTTTGGTGATTTCCGTTCCGTTCCGTTCCGTTCCGTTCCTGTTTCTGGTAGTGCGTCGGAGGAAGGGTCGGAAAAAAATCCCTCTTTGTTTCATCTCCCCTACAAGTGATCACGGCTTTGCATCAGCAGCGCCGTAACCAGAGCCATAAGAGTTGCACGAGAAAAGAAAAAAAAGTGTCCAAAGAAGGTGGTGCGCGACCCCGATCGTCGTTGGTAGTGTGTTTGTTGTGCAATCCTGCGTCTAGGATTAGGTTAACCGCAGTAGTTTCTGCAAACAAAATTATCATAATTGGTCCATGGGGCCCGCCATGAATGATCGACGCATTCCAAGCGATCGCTACAAGCTGCATCGATTTGCGTCGTCGTCAGCTCCCTTCATTCAGGTCGTACTCATACTTTGCCACAGAAAGGTCTGCCTCTCTGTGTATTGGTGCCGGTTTGAAGTTAATTTAATCTAAAGACCTCTTTACGGGCAGACGCCAGGTAAGCGGACGACGCACTGTCCAGGTGAGTGAGCGAGCGAGCACATGCGGGCAAGGTGAGCGAGACAATCGCATCTCCCTTGGAACCGGCTCAGGCAACTATGATCCAGCAGCAGCATGCCTTTTATGCTTTCTCAGGTGTTTTTCCACTTAAAAAGTGATGCGGATCAGTCACACAAACACGCTGAATGCAACCATCAGCATCATGGTGTGTGTTTGTGGGTTGGTGTGCATTATCACACCTGAACCCTGTTTTGTGCGGGACTCCGGGATGATTGAACGGAGGGTGGGGGTAATACAAAAACCCGCACCCTTCAAGGGCAGCATTATGGTGGTTCCGAGGAACTGAGGCGTTGTCAAGTTAATGGAGAGGCTTACTTTTTTATGGCATTTACGCTTTCATTTTTTGATAAAAGCTGAATCCTTCATAAGCTTTTTATGTAACATTTGTGGATTAATGGCAAAGATATTGGAAATTAATTTAATGCCATAGCTGTAGATGTAATGAAATATTCTGCAGAATTTGTAATATAGTTACAACCACACAAAAGCTAAATTAAAAAGGATTTGCCACAAAAAGTCTTCAAAAATGAGCCCCCTTTAGGTCAAAACGAACGTAAGATCTTTCTCTCCTAAAGCCAACATTGCAGCATTAAAAGCTTGTTGCATTAAAAGATCCACCGAAGAAAAACTGTGGAGCCCATTTGGCATGATCACTGGATGCTTGCGTACAGTTAGTGGAAAGACACATCATCCCCCCGCTTTTACCACCCCCGTTGGTGGTCGCCGTTGTTTGTAGAGCCGACCGTACGTCGAGTTATGGTTATGCTTCGCTAAACTCCGATTGTTCTCGGTCCGCACAGACACACCACGGGGTGAAGGCTGGCGGCGGTGTGCGGTTTGTGGGTTTTTTGAAAATAATTGTTACGGAAATTGCTAATGGGACTGTCTTTTTGCCTCCTACCACCTCCCCCCTGGGAGTACACAAAAATAGAAGCCACATGTCATGTGTTGCGTGTGCCGGCTTTTTTTTTGGCTGGAAAATTGTGGTTTTCATCATTCCACCCGTTCGATCCACCGAACTAACTGCACGCTCGGTACTACTGGTTCTGCGAGCTGTTGTGACAACGCAGTGATGAATCAAGAAGCTAATTTTAAAACAAACGATGCTCGATTCCCACGGAATTTGGTGACGATTCGTGCAAAACCGATTCCACGGCAGGGAAACTCTTGATCTTGCTGACACTGAAATTGAATTGAAAAAAAAATCCATTCACAAAATTAGATCATAGTAGCGCTGTCCTGTCTTTGTCCCCGGTTAGTTGGGCACCAAAAAGCCACCAGTCTAGACAGCGAGATCATATCCATAGCAACGTTCTGTATGCCGGGGTCGAACTGATTGTTTAAAAACGCGCACAATCGAATCGAACCCCATCGTCCGTTGTTGTCTTCGTCGTCGTCGGTGTGGTATGCGAGACATAAACAACGCCCCAAGAACGAAGCCAACGAACGGGCATGAATCAAAACACCCCTACTGGGGCTTTTCCCACCCATGAAGAGCTTCCCAACTCGTCGTGGATTGCTGCGCGATGCGTGATTGTTGTCAATACTGCTGCAAAACGATGGTAAAACACAAATAAAACTCCGTAGTAGTAGGCCCCACGAAGAGAAGGAGACCACCCTGATGGACCCTGGAGCCGCGTAGAGATGCTGATTAACTCATTTGTACTTCCGAGAACGGACCACAACACCACGTGTTGAAATACACCTCGGCATACATTCTAATCTGTTCCGGCCCCGTGGGGAATGGATAGTACACCTTATATCACTCTTCCCGCCACACAAGTTGACGCATGCCATAAACATTCATTCCATGCAGCTCTTGAGGCGGAGGTGATGGCCCAACCTACCCCAAAAAAAAGATAAAAAAAGAAGACACGATGGTACTGAGTGGCCGCCATGGTCTCTAGAAGAAGACAAATGCAACCACCGCGCTTATCTGAGACCGCGCAATTGCTGTCTTTCCATTTCTAATGCTTCAAGCAGCAACAGAAAGCGAGGGAACTAGGGGACACAATACTCCCTTATCATTGCTGTTGAACAACGAAAGCCACACCGAAAGCAGCACCACCAGCAACAGCAGTGTGACACGTCATTATCGTGACCCAGGGCGCTGCTGCGTGCTTTTGGTCAGACCAAATTCTCGACGGACCCTTTCAACCCTTCTAATTATGGTCCTCCTAGCCACGCGGCCCATCGGTGGCTGGGTTAAAGATAATGACAACGGGACTGCTCCCCACCGTGACCAGACTAGGAGTCCGTGCCGCGCTATAATTCGCAATTTTCCAACTCATAGCATTGCATTGTGAGGCCAGCAGCAGCAGCACCGGCAGCGCCAGCAGATCTCTCAAGAAGCCAGAGAGCACACATGGGAACAGGACAGAGCCGTCGGGTTAATGATTGTGTTTCGGCTGTGAAGCACGCTAGTGTTGATGATGATGATGATGATGAAGCCTTACACAGAATGAAGTGGCCAGCCTGAGGATTATCGGTGGGTTGGTGGTGGTGGTGGGGTCCAAGAGCATTAATCCTTGTTTTCCATTCCATTCCCTTTGCCTCCCACCACCAACCAAAGCACCCGATTTGTATCCTCGGTTTCGGTTGCTCGGTTGGTTCTTGGATTGCTCGACTTGGACTACGCTCTGTGGTCCTGTTTCTAGTCCTGGCTTCTCTCGTTACAGCTTCTCGCCATCGCTATCGCCATCGCTATCGTTTAATTCAGTTAAGCTGTCTCACCATCAGGAGGACGAGAAAAAATCATAATTCTCAGCATGTATTAGAGATAAAAAATAATTCCATCGTTCGAGTGTTGCGGTCGTCGCCCGCCCCCAGATTGCGCCCATCTTCTATCGCCGGGCGCGCGCGCGATTCATATCTCGAGAAGAACCCAGCTTCGAGCCTGGGGGGATTACTACTACTCTAAACATTACAGTCAACCCAGCCATCCGTGGCATACCCGTGGGGCCGGGGGGACTGCTGGTGACCAATGGTTGGTTGGTCCATGGTGGTTTGTTGGAGAGAGAGAGAGAGAGATCTTGGAGTTGGTCCAAATTATGATCATCTCTTCGGGGCGTTTCGTCGGAGCCCCCAGTTCGGTTGGTCAGTTTTAGCTACCCACAGAGAAAAAAAAGGCCAACAAGCAGCAGATAACAGCAGCTCACAAGACTCACTTTACTTACTGGTACACATTTGTTTCGAAGAGGCATTGACTCGTGGTTGCCTCTGGTCTCCAGCAGGTCAAATGGTGGAAAGCGGAATGGTGGTGGTTTGCATTGCGAAGAACACAGCAGAACACAATGGTATTTGGACTTAACATATGTAACGAATTCCGGTTCGGAATCGTGGCGTTTGCAGCTGTTGGCCATGCGAGAAAATCGCGGAGCGGAGAATGGGAACCACCACCGTACACGAACGAACAGAGTACTAAGTGAAATTGTCATCATCTTCATTCCCTGGCTCGCCTGCTTTGCAGATGGTGGTTGCTGCGATCTGTGTTGTGTCTTTCTCGCCACACGATTTTTGAATTTTTATGTCATAGCGTAGGGTACCCATATTTTCCAGCGAGATTGATGCCAACCCTCACCATGGCCACGAGGCCACGTTTGTGCAAACTGTTAAAATATATCATCTCTCTCTCTCTTTCGCTAACACTCCCCCTCTAGTGCTCTCGTTTATGCTCAATGAAAATCCGCACTTATCCTGTAAAACGCACCCCTAACGGCGTACGGTGTGGTGCACCCTTGAAACGGAGTTCGCACGTGGTCGTGGACATAATCGAATCCTTCGGTCCGCATAGAAGAATCAGCAGCAGCAGCAGCAGCAGCAGGAATAGAACGCGCAATAAACTCTTGGGGTCGACACGCACAGCACAGAACCCGGGGGGAGAGAGGGAG
The DNA here is from genome assembly GCF_943734665.1 of Anopheles aquasalis. NCBI lineage: Eukaryota > Metazoa > Arthropoda > Insecta > Diptera > Culicidae > Anopheles > Anopheles aquasalis. The sequence goes on along the minus strand of NC_064878.1, from coordinate 62,593,290 downwards.
GGATGGGACGATTTGCGCAGTATTTAATAAATTACCCACCTCCTTTTCGGTTCCTTTTCCGGTAACAGGACGACCGCCCTGGCGACGTAGAAACACCGCCAGAACGCAACCCTCCTTCCGTCGCGAGGGTTGGTTGTTGGTGGATGCGAAGTGCAGCGTAGAGATTCGTCGTCATCATCATCGTCTGGATAGGGCCGCATGCTGCTGCTGCGTACTATGTGGTGCCCCCGGGCCTTAGTCTATTCCTTCCTCGTTGAAGGATTCTTCCAGCGTCGAATCTTTTGACTGCAATGAAGTAATAACGAAGTGCCTGGTTCCGGTGTTTGTGATTATCGGGAGCATAGAGTCGTGTTTGATGATGCGTTTCAAAGGGCTAACGCAAGAGGCAATATGGCCATTCAGTCTGTGACCATAAGAGCAGCCCATAGAGAAGGGCGCCCAGGAACTGAATGTGCTGAGTTGTGCAGAATCTGCAAGGAGCATTTTTAAGGAACTGAAACTCAGCAGCGTGCAGCGAGATCACTTCGATGTCTCCTCGGTTAGTGCATAATTGAGAGGCATTTTGCATTCATTAACCTTGACCAGGGAAGGCTCCTGATGGTTTTTAGAACTCGGCACCACCATATGGTACACGCCAGCGCTTGCTAACTAACGATTGGCACTCCCAAAAAGCCATTTCTGATAAACGGTCAATGTGTGTTTCGCCTTTTTCGAAGGTGCAAATTGTCTAAACAAACGCACGTTACAGATCAAACGCTTCCGTAGATCCCATCCCATTTCTTCTCTCTGCCTTTTTGGCGGCTTCTTCTGCGAGGCAAGAATTGGATCTAACAACCGGTGGCAAACACCGTGCTGCTTGCTGCTGTGGCGTTAAATTATTAACGGAGACCCTCGTTTGTACACGGAACGGTCGCACCCATTATTGCAGCTTTCGAGATCATCACATCGACATCAAAGGATGCGATGATCCCGGGCGACATGTTACTTCCGGTGGTTTATGAGATTTATGCTCCGTTCTCTCTCTTTCTCTCTCTCCCGAAGGTTTGCTCTGCGAGGTGCGAAATCCTTTCCGCTTGTTCTGTATCGTGGGAGTGTTTACTGCCCGTGGCCATATTCTGGTGTTTGCTTTCACACGGGCGGGCTGTCCCTGTCGTCGAATACGGGTGTGTTTTGGCACAATATTCCCCCCCAGGGAGACCCCGAGGCAACAGGATAATATTTTCCGGTATTCGCTACTATTAAACACCAAACAAACGCACTTCGGCGGAAGATACTGGTGCTGCTGCTGCTGCTGCTGCTACTCTGTACTGTCCGGACAACGCCGTGGAAGATCACAGAATCACCCCGTATGTAGTTGACTTCTACTACACCTCCCGGCAGTGGCGGCGTGGCAGTAAAAATAAACATTTTCAGTCCAGATTTTGCCCTTCCGTCGCTGCTGCCACAGCAAACTCTTCACTTCGCCGTTTTGGGGGATGCACGGCTTCACGGGTTCACTCTTTTCGCCGAATCGAAGAGATGGTAGAGGAGAATCGAACACATTGGTCGGTGCACGGGTGCCGAGTACACAGAGCCCCGCGGGTGTTGAGTATCTGTACCACGAGGCGCAGCTGATGGACTCTCCGTCCGTCCTGATGAAGTCAGTCTATGTTTAGCCAAGAAGGGAGAGACAAACGACTCTCGAGGGCGCTCGAGGCAGTGGCAGTGAAGAAAACACTCGAAGGGCGTTTACCCGTGTCATCATCAACTGAAATGCACCTTCCAATCGCTGAATGGAAGCAAGGGGCTGTTCCTTCATGGCCGAAAGTGAACGACTAGTTGTATGGATGCTGGGCAGAGTCTAGTACAGCTGAACTAACTGGCTATTAATGGGTGGTATAGCATATCACTCATAGCATTAAACTATTCGAGGCCCACGAGTCCCCAAAAAACACCCTAATGCCCCAATTTACTGCGCTACCGCCCCCCGGTATTGCTTTGACGCCATCGAAGCGGAAACGCATTCAAATACTGATGGGTTTTTGTGGTTTAAAACCGGTGCTTTTACATGAAAGATTTTACATTCAGTAGGTTGCCTTCTTTCTACGTGATACGCTATTGAACAACCAACAAAACCGGAAGCCATCAAAAAGCGCCCGATGCTGTGTGAAGGGCATGCGTTCCGGAAGGAAATGGAGACCTCTCTAAACCTCATAGAGGCACACTCGTGTATTTGGACGTGGATCTTAATGCGTATTGTGCGATAGGCACGGCACAGTTTACACAACGGCGAACAACCCATAAACGATCAACGATCTCTGTCACTGCTGCTACTGCGGCTGGTACTTTCGAAGTGTTTTTTTTCTGAAGTTTATTGTCGTTCTATAATTTTATGCTAGCACTTATTATGAACTCGTTTATGATCGTGTCCGCGGACATCATGGGTGTGGTTGGGTCGCGTTCTTTTGGAGCCGGTGACGAGTGGTAATGGAATTTACAGATTTTTGACTCGACTCGACCGAAGAAGTCGCGCACCGCCGGAGCGAAGCGATGATGATTTATAACTCTCAGATCATTTGATGCAAAACGGCGCTCGAATCGTCGTGCAGTTAACCGGGGTTTTTCCTGCAAACCACCGTGTTCCATCTGGTGTTGTCATCTGTATCCGTCGTTCCATTAAGCGGATGGATTTAGTCGATGCCGCCTGTGGTACCCGTTTTTTTCATAATTTTAATTTGATCCCCACTCTCGCGACGAATGATGCCAGCAGTGTCTGGCAGGCTGGCTGATTTGTGCTCGCACAGGTCCGGTCCGGGTGTGCGTTCGTCTAAGATTAGAAAATGAAGCCAATACTCTGGCCCACCATTCCAAATCGTCGCACCGCCTCGAGAGGGGAGAGGGATTCTGTGTTGGGCTAATAAATTTTCAAAGAAAACTCAATTCCGTTGCGATCGGTTGCTGGTGGGTGAGCTCTCGCTGCGTCAGTACACGTGAAGAATCACGTTTTTTGTTGTTGCTCCACTTGGGTTTGCGGGAGGACGAGGGACGAGTGGGGTTTATTTAATGATTTGCATGTGTGAAAGAAATGGAATGGATAAGAAAAATCGTCTTGGAAATGAGTTGCCACTTGACACACAACCACAGAGAGATTGGCGCCTATCGGAGATGCTCTAATTCTTGGCCGAGTTCGTTTCGAGAGAATCGAAAGCAGAGACGGAGATGAGCTCACATCATTATAGCGGGAGGAGAAGACCGGGTTGGACAGAAAGCCACCGCAGCCGTAAAGATGTTAATGAAGACGCAACGTGAATCATCAACGGTGCTCTTTAAGTAGCATTAATTTTGCTTTTAATTAAAAACTGTTGCTAAGAAAAGGGAAATGGGCCTCTTGAGCTGCAAATTTAATGGATTTTAAGTCTAAATTTGAAATGTAGGGCGATCTCGGCGGTTCTAAGCCTGCTTCGACACAGCCGCAGGTCACGTGTATCGATCGGGACCGTATTGCAAACCGACGGACAACGGTGTGTGGAATTCCAAAACACCCTCATATTCCCGTGATGGAAACGCTTTCCTAGGGCACAGCTGCCAGCAGCACGTACGGCAGGGGTTTATTAAGAGGTTGTTGATACAATTTGGAAACAAATTTTCAAAACAATTGTTCTGAATCTGGTCGAACTCGATGCGTGCTTTCGTTGCTCTCGGCCTACTACTACACATCATCGCACTGACAGCGAGAATAGCAATCAGGGCCAGTAATCTTGCCCGTTGACACTAATCATGCAAAACCGCGAACTGTGGTTGGTGTCGCAATAACAACAGAACAGAACATGCATTATGCATGCGACCCCGTGGATCATGAATGAGAGAGCACATGTGCTGCTGCTGCTGCTGCTGCTGCTGGTAAGCCTTTCTTCTTCGGCGGCGGTTAGTTTTCGCTAGTTCGGGAACCGGATGGCCCTCACGAACGATACTCGCGCTCGCTCGCTCTGAATGATGTTTCCGTTGCGGATTATGTTACCAATTCTTCGGTCCGGAGTTTTGCATCGCTAGTAGCCGTCGAGCAAACTAGCAGAACCGAACGTCATGCCAAACCGCCGGCAGCACACAAATGGGGACGTGATGTGACTATAAAGGCTTCACGGACAACCTAGCAGTTGTTGGTGGCGGCAGATTGGGTTACACATTCCGTCAGGTTCTCGCTGGAGGTTGTGCGTCAAAGGGGGGGGGGGGGGATCATTATGCTTTGGCATATAACGGTGATCGCTCAATCGAATGGCATTATGTGGGAATTATTCGACTCTTCGACACCCCATCACCGACACCAGGAGCTTGATGGTGATGGGTTTATTTGGTACGTTACTGCCACGATGCTACGGAATCGAGCTACCAGTCATCAGCAGTCGTTTGTTGGTTAATCAAAATTCAAACATTTAAACGGTTTGGTTTATGCTTGATAAGCGTCAACGGTGGAGCAGGATGGAAAAGTACCCCAGACTCCCAGGTGCTCTAGATGCTTTTGAGACGACTAGGTAAGCGGCCCGGTTACAGAGCTACGCACGAAAGCAGGATTATTTTGAATTTCATTATTTTTCCCTTTCCCTAGCATACAAAAATGCTCTTTCATGTCATTCTAATGTTATCCATCTCTACTTTATCAAAGAGGCTCGATAGCTACACATTTTTGTTATCTTCACGGCATGAACGTTGCTGCTGGCGAATGCAGCGGTTGCTAAGCCAACTCCCACCCATGTACTCTGATAGCTAAACCGCCCGGTTACAGAGCCTCGTTTGAAAAAATTATTGTTTGAAATTATTCCTTTTCCATTTCTCACCAAACAATCAAACATGTCCCTCCATTCCATTTTAGCCATTTCCATGTTGACTCATTTTCAATTTGATTCCTTACAATTCCGAGCGTTTGCTCGCGATGTCACCGGAGGAAGGGTTCTCGTGAATCGATGTAAGATTAAGCCGTGATCATATTCTTCAGCGGCTAAAGTGGTGCACAATTGACCTTACACCAGGTTGATTGTCATTGCCTCCCGGTTCAGGTCCAGGTCCTGAAAGTTGTCACCGTATGGAACAGTAAAGCAGGCGCGTCCCATTGCCCAGCTCCTGTTCAGCTTTGCCGCATCCGTGTCTATGTATATCGCCTCAATTTCCTTCGGTGCACCTCGATACTGGAAAGGTGAACCAATTGCTAATCGCTTTCCTAATCGTTAGCCGCTCCACAATGCTGCCGTTAATGGCTGTCTGGCCCATCTTTTTGATTTTGGAAGAGCATAATGTTACCTTTGATCCTAACTCATGCTGTAATGGTTTGTTTCATCATTTGATTAGCCGTTGTCTTCGGTACGATCTGGCGATAATCAAACAGGCCTACAGCATATCCACCGAAACCAGCCGAAACCTGCCGATAATATTTTGCAGTGGCATGCATTGCTCATGGCAAAAGCCCGTGAGACACATCAGAGCCAGAACAATCTTCGATTGGCTTCGGGTCCTAATGCAAAGAATGCAAAGATCACTCTTTAGCAACAGGAGCTTCTATCAGGTCCAGGTGTAATATCTGGCCCATCGAGGCGGGCAAGACCGTTCTGATAGCATAGAAGCAATCGCAGACGGAGAGTGAACCATTCCTCCTACCGCGATTGTACTTTGTCGCATGCAGCGAGTGCAGTCCGTGTTTGCCTGTGGCATTATGCCTTGACGGCCAGCGACAGGATCGGTGCCGCGTTAATATAGTGGCCTTAGTATGTCGGGTTCGATCCCTAAATGCTGATAAATCTGATCAATTAGCAATCGAGCATAAGCCATAAGATTACTTAAACAGTGCGGTTCCATTTGAGGAAAGGACAGTAAACCATTCCTACCGCGATTCCATTCTGGCGCATACACCGAGTCTCTTGATTGTTTACTTGTTCCATTAGGCCTTGCAGGCCAGTGGCAACATATCGATATCGATCGGCAATATATCGATAAAATAATCATTGGATGCATTTTTAGCTTTTGCATTTCATGCGCACGTTTCTGAAAAACCAAGTTGCCTGCGCCATTCGCTCTCTGGTTTCTCCTCCACAGCACGCTCTGCACTCGCGTACTCTCGCTTCGAGCGGTGGGGAAATATCGCGCGCGGAATTTTGTCTCGCTCGCGCTCGTTGAATACCCATTTTTTGCATCTCGCTCGGCGTCAGTATCCCCTTCTCGTTCGCGCTCACGTCATAGATGGTCATTTGCGGTCTCGCTCGGCGTCAGTATCCCCATCTCGTTCGCGCTCATGTCGTAAGCCATCTACGACTATTTGCGGTCTCGCTCAGCGTCAGTCCGGACTAAAATTTGTATAGTGATTCGAGCGTTCGAGATAAATTTAAATATTGAGGACAATACATATTGAATGGAAAGAAATTCAAAATACTTTTCCATCAATCTAGAAACCACTGGAAAAGCATCGGCCTACCTAGGAGTTCAACCAGAAAGCATAAATGTCTACTGTGATGTAGCCGCCCCTAAAATGCAGAGATTTTACTTAGAACGAGCCCGCTCCCTGGCAAATGATCGACCGATCGTCTCACAGAACACTTTCGGTTGGACTTTCGTTTCGCAAAGCATAACGCGGCCCGATTTTCCTTTTCGTCACCAAAGTTGCAACACACGCGGAACGCGCCAGCGAGCGCTAACTAGAGGAAGAGAGTCCGTGTTTCGCCTATTAACGCGGCACCTCATTAGAGGAGAGATGGGTTTTGGTTCATCCACTGTTGCTTTGTCCCGGATAAATCCGTCCATTCGTCTGTCCGTCCGTCCATCGTCGTACACGTTCCGTCTCCGAAAACGATTGTTTATACAAAACTTACGAACTCTGCCAAGTCGTCCTGTTGCTGCTGCTGCTCCTCCGAAGGTGGTGAAAGCGTTTCACGAGTTTGTTTATGCTACTTGGCGCAGAGTCGTCAGTGAACAACAGAGAACCATCATCATCATCAGCTTCACATCACCCATCCCGTCAGCCAGCCACGAATTTTATGAACTCTCGCTAATTATCTATTCTTCCCCCACCCCGGTTAGCGGATCACATTTCACTCGACTGCAGCGAAACGGATGAGATCCGACTTCTCCTGGGGACTTCTCCGACCATCCTCGATTGCATTTCTATCTTTAGTTCAATACAAAGTTACAGCTCTTAACTTCTTTTCTCTGTCTCTGCTGCTGCTGTTGCTGCTGCTGCTGCTATTGTGCTGCTGTTTCTTTACAGATATGCGGTAGCGCCCAGCTGGTTATCGGAGCATTTCTGCTCTGGAACCACCGACAGTACTCGCAGATCGTGAAGAATCAGTTTTGGGAACCGTACGCCGTGCTGATCGGGCTCGGGATCATTTCACAGTTGCTCTGTTACTTTGGCTGGACGTCGACCACCCGAAAGCACCGATGTTACCTTGGAACGGTAAGTGGCACACTGTTGTACCACAAAATCATAAATATCTGTGATCATCCAAGTATAACTTCGCTCTTTCTCTTTTCAGTTCTGTGCGTTGCAGGTGCTGCTCATTGTGATCTTATTCTTAGTTAGTGGCTGGTCCGTGGCCACCAAAGTACACCTGATCGTACCGGCCGAGCTGGCGATCGAGGCCAGCCATGCCGAGTTTATGGCCCATCAGGCGCCCCCTGATCCGACCCACATCTGGAATCGATTGCAGCGTGATGTAAGTGCAGTGCATGCCAACGATCTGCAGTGCACCACTTATGCTCATTTGTCGTTCTCTGTCTGTCATTTCAGTTCCATTGCTGCGGATCCAACAGTCTGCATGACTACAAAAACTCTTTCCCGCGGTCCTGTTACGATCCGGTTAACAGGGAACTCCACAGTGCCGGCTGTATGCACGTGTACGTGCGCAGCATGGAGATGAACATGGTTCGTGTCGCTGTCGTCGCGATCTGTTCCGCCCTCATACAGGTACGCATGTCGTCTTGGGGGAGGTGTAAAGAGGGGGGCGTAAGAATGCTGTCGTCGCTTAAACCCGACGGCCAAATATGTAACCCTGATAATGAGAGATAAATCTTTTCTGCGCGATAAATGAAGGAGGGGAAGGCTAATTATGAAAATTAGTCACTCGTCGCGCCCTGTAGCGGCCGCAGAGAGAGAGAGACATTCTACGCGCACGGCAATCCAGACGGTCGCTGGCCTGCTCTTTTTCTATCCCTCCATCTTGCCATTCATTCACACGTTGGTTGGATTTCAAAATAATGAATAGATTATTTATACTCCACGCCACAACGGGCGACGTCGTTGCAGCATCTGTGCCTACTGGGACTCTGCGTCTCCGCTGGTTGCACTGTGGTCGTGGTCAAAAATAAAATGCTGCTCTCCACTGTTTATGATCATCGTCGTCACCATAGGTTACCCCAGCGACGATCAAGTTAGCGACGTCACGACGGTGAGGTTTCTGTCGTGCACACAGCTGTTACCACCAATATTGCTGTTGCCTGTGTTTGAGAGACTCAGAATGTGGTGGGAAAATGTATGGCGTAAATGCTTTTCATTCCTCGGTATACCCCACTCCATTCACCACCACCGTACCAGCACCACGCCATCAATTGCTCACTGATTTAGTGGCCACACGACTTTGAGTGATAGGAAAAACTCAGTCAAACAGCAGGCATAGCACACCGTCCACAATATGATCATTGTTGTGCCGTCTGGCCATCGGGGATGGTTTTTTTTTAATTTTTCGTTTGTAATTTACTGTCTCCTTGCTGCGGTCATATAACGACGGACAGAGTCCGTCTTGTTGTCCTTACAGCACATCGTGTAAATATTGGTCATGGTCCGATCCGGCGCGGCCTACTGGTTGGTTTAATGGAACACTGCCAACCGTTGCCATTGCTCCATTGAGATCTGCTAAGACGAGTACCGCGTTTCGTTCGGTTCGTTTCTGCTGTGGTCGAGATGGGGTTACGGGGTATCCCCCCATCATTGACGTCATTGCGACTCCCCTTTCGGGGGTGGGGGGTTCGATTTTCACGTTGACAAATACCTAAGATGCACCTCGCGGGATAGAGATACGCTCCAATACCGCCTGCTGAGAAGTAAGGAGCAGTTTTCATTTGCGGAAGTTGTCTTTCCAGTCAGGCAAGGGATAGGCTTGCCGTGCAAATCTCTGCCCCCCACCCTCCCCTTTTCACAGCTGGTTGCCTCTTTCTTTGTTGTACGCGGTCGGAAAATGTACAAATAGATCGCCGGCCATCCCAAGCACACATAAACAGACTCCAGCAGAAGATTCCGCACGCAGACAGTTACGGTGTACGCGGTATAATGTTTTCGCTCAGTTTATAAACATCTCTCGTGTGGTAGGGAAATGGTTTTTTTGCGTTCGTGGTTTTGCTCGCTTGCTTGGTTGCTTGCTTGGTGGCCCGTTCGTTTGTTGGGCAGAAAATAATAATAAACAGCGTTCGGCCGCCTCTTGCTGCCGTATTCTGCCGCACTACTAATATACTAACGCAAGAAGAACGCATTATCCGTTTGGTCATTCTACGATCGCGCGCGCCTTGGCTGTGGTTGGCCATCTTTCATGAGATTTTCCTTTCAATACCATGACCTCCGGTTTTGTTTTCGAAAGGGGTGTGGAGAAAGGAAGTGTGGCGAGGAGGGGGTTCTGAAAAATGTACTGCTAAAAGAAGATTATCTTCAGTGATCCCGTCTTGCGATCGAGAGGAGCGCAATGTGCAAGACACACCCTACGATTTCCAGTCTCAAGCGATGCCTGACCTACCTTGCAAAACGTGCTATCTGTCTTGTTAATTTTATGCAAAACAAGATCTCATTTCCTTCCTCACCAACATAAGTTTATGCTTTTGTTGCTATGATAACGTTGATAGTTTATACAACTATGAACCACTTGAAAGATAACACAGGAATGCGTTAATGAAACCAAAAAGGAATAGCCATCGAAATATTGTGCAATAATATTGACATTATGTTGACTGGTTCGAAAGATTCTTTGCATACATGATGCTGCCCAAGGTTGCATACAACAAGCAGCATAGTTGCATGCAACGTCTCTCCGACGCGAGCAGCGCCAGTAACCGGTACACTGCTGAACTGGTTTCCATGGCAACGACGACTGTTTAAATACAAAACTACGAATAACCGCCTTCTAATCATTCCCTTCGTTTTACTTCTTGCAGAGCTTGGGCATATTCTGCGTCATCCAGCTAACGCTGCTGCTGCGACGACCGATCATCATGCTGCCGAACGGTGATAATCAGTCGATACGTGTGAAGCGTACCCGCGAGCAGCTGACACCACTTTCACCGGCCACCATCTCCCGCCCGTCGCAACACAGCGGCAGCAGTAGTAGCGGTAGTACAAAGCCACCCATTCCGCTGAAACCCGTCGTACCACGGGTGGATCCACCGGTCATTAAGCCGACTCATTGAATTCTGTCGCGTGTGGTGTCGACGGTTTCAACTCTCAGTAGCAGCAGCAGCAGCAGCAACATGGCCCCAATGTGCCAATAAGATTAGTTCTTTTATCACAGAACCTCATACAGTGCAACAGTGCTCTGACCGCGCGCGGTTGCAGTCACTATCGGATTGAAGTTTTTTTTTTTTAGAATTATCGACAGCGAAAAAAGTAGCAAGGGCTGCGGGGGGGAACAAGAACCAAGTGTTGGCATTTTTTTCATTTTTAATCATTCGCATACTTCCTCTTAGGGCGTCTTAGAGTAATTCCGTCGTATAGTATGTACTTAAGTGTAGCTGTGCTTCGAAGCTGACAAAGAAAGAAGCGGTGCGGGGGCCATAGTTTCGACAGCACAGTTTTGACGATCGAATATAAAATACATAATTTTAGTTGTAAAACAGTAAAAAGCTACATACGATCGCTGATGATGACGAAGAAGCCGAACAGGGTACGAGCGTCTAGTACATCCGAATTGTATGGAGTGTTTACTGCCATGAAGTGGAAAACCTGCGATGGTAGTGATGCACCAACAGCGTCAGGGTTGTTCCACCCGATAAGAAGCACTATAGTGCAATGCGCTCGGTAATACCAGTATCGCAGGTTCGCGTGTACTTGTAACGTTTTCAAACAATCTTATCATCAAGCACTTCGAATGACGGCCAATGAATCATCGCCACCGCCGGGAAAAAGGTTTGTATTCGCTTGCTGGTACAGTGTGCAAAGTGGTACTCTGGTTATGTGGTGATACATAAATGGTGACTTTTTCTTTTGCGTACCTCAATTGTGACTAATGAGTGAGCAACGGTTCAAAAACTGCGAAAAGTGCCGTCCACTTTTGAGTCAAAGGATATCCTGTTCCGGACAAATTCAAGGACAGCCCCTTGATCGTGATCGTGAGGAGATAACTCCCCAGATTAGTAAATAAATAATTTAGATCTTCTTATTGGGCGACATCGAACGAGTTAATAACCAATTCGTTGGGCAGGAACCGCCGCGTACAAATACACGCCGCGAGTTTCCTCGTGACCGCTTGGTGTTCGTGGAAACTTCGTCGATCATGCGCACACGCATACGCTCGAGCGAGCAGTAGTTATTACGTCGCGTCGGTGGCTGGGCCGTTTTGTGTGTGTCTTGTCGCTTGCCGCCTTTATTAACAACCTGAACGCCAGCGAGGACGGTTCGCTTTTACGTGCTCTCGAACTCGTGCTTCAACGTTTGCCATAACTGTGAGTGTTGTTCTCTTAGTAGATCCTAGTAGGTCTCAAGTGGTTGGCTCTGAGAAGCATACAGAGAGGAAAAAAGAAGTGTCTCTTTGATCGGGGTGGCGTGCGGATCCGTGTGGTGTGTGCTACGTTTGTGCTGATTCTTTTCTCTTCTTTCCCGCCCTTGTTCCCGTCTACCGCACAGTGCTGCTGATCCAACGACAAATCGAAAGGCAACAACATTTCGGTGCAAAATGGCTCTCAACTGTGGTCATTCGACGATTAAGTATCTGCTCTTCATCTTCAATCTCCTGTGCTCGGTATGTACTGACTTGACCCCCATTCTAGCGTTAAGTTCTCGTGTTCTCGCGTGTTCTCCGTACGCTAGACGATCGCTGCGGGTCATGTGATCACAACACAACAAAGCTGCAACGACGCACTAAATGCGGGGGGAAACCTTTACCAGATTTCCATAAAGTAGCAATAAGAGGGGGCCGCCCATTCTTCGTGTCGAATGTGCATGTTATTTCTTCCGGCGGGCGTGACCGGAGAGCGGAATAAGACACATCTGTTGCGTTCCACCCGGATTCGAGCCACTTTCTAGCGGCCTCTCTTTCGCGTGGAGTAAGGAGTATATTTAGAACGAACAGAAACACAACACTCGGTCGTGTGGACGTTCGGTCGTCCCTGGTTTGCCGGCTTCCCATTCCTGTGGCTAGAAAGCGGATAATCGTTCTAGCAAGCTGCTTGTATTCGAAGATGAATCATTGTGCAGTACGCACGCTACGGGAGGGAGAGAAGACCGAGGGTTGGCGCTTCTTTTCTCGATCCCCGGAAGATACAATTCTGATGCGTAAATAGTGCGTTCGTCAACCTTTACAAACACAAAGACACGATGTGCGGGTTGCGAAGGGCGTCGTGATTTCTACGAGGAAACACGTTTCCTGTTCGGAAATCACGTTTCGAGTCCTTTTCGGGAATAGGACAGCGAACACCACACATACAGCGCGAACAAGTAGGCGATGACGACAGAGGGATTCGCGAAACCACCACTACCACCACGCAATGGCAGGATTTAGGGCGCACAAAAGCAGGCGCTGGGATTCGATGGCGCGAAAAACCGTATGGCCATTCCTGCGATACATTTCTCCTTTGGCGTACCTGTTGATAACCATCGGGGTGTGCAGCGTGGTTGCAGATGAAACTGGATACCGCGGTGCTACTTTCCGCACCCAGCTATTAATTGCAACACACGGAAGGTAGCGCCGCCCTACACCTTAACCCTTTTATGTTTCCCCCGGCGACGAGAGTCGAATGTTTGTCCCACTTCATCGGACCGCGCACGTACGCACACATCGCACCGACAGATGGTGTCACCCGAGTCGAGTCGAGTCTCGTCGATCTTGTTGCCCCCTTAACCGCCGCACCCAAAATTACCTCCCCGAGGCCAGTTCCACCTTTATTTGTGCGCGTGTATGTGTCTGTGACGGACGCACCGCGAATGGAATGTTATGGGGTCCTCCTCCAAACTGGAAGCGCGAGTTAAAAATGATAATAAAAATGGCCTGCTTCTCGCTCTCTCTCTCTTTGTATAGAAAAACAACTCTCACTTACGTAAATACACCGGGTCTATCCGGCTGCCAGGGCGACCAAGCGGAGAAGGCAGTGTGTGGTTCTAACGAGCACCGCGTAGCATCGCTTGTTTGGTGATCTGGTCCGTCCCGGTGAAACGATCGTCACCGCGTTCGTTCCATAATCTCGGACATTACGGGTGTATGAATCACACTACGCGAAGAATTCTTCGAACACAACGCCCATGGTCTTGCGGGGATTTTCCGGTAGTTTTTTTGAATAATTTACCGCGCTAGCGCTAGCCAACCAGAACCATACAAGCCGCACAAGCCAGACGCGAATCCATCATCAGCAAGAGCGAGTTATCTGCTCAGCCAAGCGGCGCCACAAAGCCCACAAAGAGGGAGAGAAACAGGGAGGGAGGGAGGGAGGGAGGGACACACATACGCGTGCGCTACGATCACACTTTCCTGGTGCAGGAGAATGATCTCATCGCGGCATCGTATATACAATTCCGGAATAGCCACAGGTTGTCCTTCGTTGTTGGGGGTTGTTGTTCGAGCGTTATGAATATTGGTCGCGAGTCTCAACGCCGAGCTCCAATTAATTCTTATCGGGTTTGATGCATGAAAAGCGTGATTCAACACACACTCATCATGTGCCTGTGCCAAAGGAGCCGAGCCGAGTGTCCTTGCACGCCGGTAACGCGCCTTTTGCGCGGTTGCGAAATGACAGGTGATTCCGTATCGATTGCGGTTAGAAATCTATTTTCAGCACCGGAAGAGGAGAGGTAGGCTGGTGGTGCCCACCTTCCTCCTATCGCTGTTCGATATCGATAAGAACTTCCTCTGATTGACCCCCTTGTCAAGTGCATCATGACTCACCGCTTGACTTACACTGCCTTGGGAGTGTAAATGTTAGCCCTAGTATCGAATACAATGATTTATTTTTTAAATCGAGAAAGGTTCACGGAATGTCGATCACCAAAAAGTCCCACGCGTACGTGCTCTTAACTCTTAGCGTTCTTGATAAACAAACGGATGGTGATCGTGTAACAAACAGGCGCGTATAAATCGGCACAAGCCGCCAACATGATTTATGCCCTCGAGCAGGACAGCATTCACACGGCCGTGATCATACGGCACCCAAGCGCGATCGCATGTAAATAAACAAATCTTATGCTCGCCTGTGTAGTGTGCGATCCTCAGCAAGATTGTTTCGCTTGGGAAGCATGAAAAGAAATCCAATCCAATCTCCATCAACCACCCTCTAATCGTCTGAAGCGCGCGTACCAGCACATTTGTTTATTTTTGATAAACGTGCCTCTCCCGAAAGCCGCCCGAAAGCCGAGGCAAAGTGTTTCAATTAACAAAGCAATTTTTGAAAGCAATCCTCGCCTCGGAGGGAGAAAATGTGGAAATGGATCCGTGGGCGTGCATTTGCTGGCTACATTGTGCGTACACATGACCTAGCTCCGCACACACCCTCCGCGGTATCAATGGTTATGTGTGACATAATTCGTAGAACCCCATCGTGGATTGTAGATAGCCGCTAGCGATGGTTAACATGTCGCGTAACTCTTCTGATAGCAGCAAACAAGTGACCCCCCGTTCTTCGGTGGCTACTGCTGCTCGAGGTTATCTTATCGACATTCCGATTAGATACCAGCAAACCATCAGCACACCATCCGATGCGGATGGTCGTGCTCGAGAGGCCTTAGAGTGTGCACCATTTTTTGTATGATTTTTGTAAATCAGTCCGTAGAAAGTTGTTGCTTCTTTACGGCTGGCGAGACAGTGAGATACTGTTCCGATTTCTTTCTAGTTTTAGCTACCTAAAGAAAAGCGCTCTTTCAGGATTTCATTTTAACCCTGAAACGAACAAGATAGGGAACTGATCCGATGAAAAAGCGGCGCACAATTCGATCGCTTCACGCCTATGCCCTCCAATTGATAAGATGCGTCTGTATGCGCGACACAATCCGCGCGCGAAATTAACTCAAGCGATTGATTACGCATCTGTCCCCTGCGGGAACACTTCCTTCGCTCTGCAGTAATTGAAATGATAGCCAGCCCAGTCGCCCAGTTGCCACGTTCTCTATCGATCGACGATGACGCGGATGATGGATTGATGAGTAAAAAAAAAGAGGTTTGTCAAACACTTCGTTGGCCTGCAAAAGAAGAACCAAGCGTGAGTCGCACGCGAATTTGACTCATACCACGTGTCGTGCGGCCCCGTGGATGGACAGAGACTGCATGTGCAAGTGGTGCGGATCCTTCAAAGTGGCCCTGGAGATGACATATCGGGTCAATGTGCGCAATGGGGGAGGTGTTGCATATATGGAAGAGTGAGGGCAACATATTTGATGGAGCAACATTCTAGCAAGGCACGCGAACGAACGAACACGCGCTTGAGTTTCTAATTCATCGCTAAACGAGGCCTTTGTGGTCCCATCCACCGGCGAAAATGGTTCCTCATCGTTTACGATGGTTAGTTGGTGTTGCTGTGGCCGCTGATTGGGTCATTCCATTTTCGAACGAATGTTCTCATCATCGGTCAGCTCATCAAGGGCATCCTCCGGCGGGGCACAGCGAAACGGCGACGCAGAACCACTCGCTGTGGCGACTCTTTAGAAGTGGGCACGAACGTGGGGTGAATGTGGTTGTTGCCAGTTGTGTGTGCCGTCGTTGTGGTTCACTTAGAACTCGTCACCCGGCGAGAATTGCAAATGGCGGGCTATAACCGGCAGGCGGGCGGGCGGCCACGATCGTCAACACCAACACCACACCGAACCGAGTGCAGCGATCGCCACGGGGTAGAGGGGGGACGCGAAGCAGGTTCCCTATCGTGCGAAAATGTTCCAGTCAGCACAGTTCAGAATAGCTAAACAATTCCACCATCAACAAACACACACTACTAGCACTCTGGGCACGCTCAGTGATCTCAAGGTCACCCCGTCAATGATGTGGGGCAAGCGAGCGAACGAACGAACGAACGAGTGCGATCGCGCCGATCCTCTCTGCACCAACTGCAATCTCTAGCGTGTGCACTATTTTGCTGCCATCTCAAAGTTTCCTAGTTTGATAGTGAGTAGTGGCCTTTGAGTGGCGCGATTGTCGCACACAAATACTCATTAGTCACCAAGCTGATCGAGCTGATCGAGTTCAAACATGATCGCATCGGTACTAGGGCGACAGACAACCGTCAACTTCCTCTCGCTGCACTTGTACACGCTCACGTGACATCCGCGATCATGGAATGGAAGGGGCCAGCGATCACATGATGGTGCCGCGCTGTGGAACATCGGCTACAAAGTGCTTTATCAGTCACAGAGCCACTTTGGGTTTGAATTCCTTCAACTTTTTCCCCTAATGCCGTAGAATGCCGAAAACTGAAATACGAGAACGGCGCGTTGGCGCATCGCTAGTAAGGCGCTCAACGGGCGTTACACTAAAACCTTGAGCTAGAAGTAATTGGTTTCGTTCGTCACCTCAACGTCGTCCACAGTTAATTCTTCGACGCGAACGCGAGGACAAAACACAGGGGCCCCATAATCCCCTGTGCCCCCTGGGGGCCGGAAACCCGTCAGGATCAGAGTAGCGTGCACCACTAATCGGTACCGGTGGTTCCGCCACGCGACGCGGGCCAAAAACCGCGAGCCACCGCTACTGTTGTTGGGGCTTCGTCATTTCACGGCTATTTTCTTGGCCAGCCTCTCGCACCCCCTCCCGTACCACCAATACCGATGAGCGGGCCTTTATCAATTTAATGGTTTGCCATATTAATTTGGTGTGGAGGTCGCTATTTGGCACACGGGATGACGGTGGCAACTTCTAGGCAAAACAGATGCGCGCCACTATCATCATCGCGGCCGCTGCCACCGCCGTGATCTGTCGTCGACTGGTCGGGCTGAGGATGAAGATGACCCACTTTTCGCAGTGAATTCTTTCGTTCACCGTAGAAAGAGAAATCTGTTGCTGTGTGAAGGAAGGAAGGAAGGCAGACGCGCGGCCGCGCTGGATGGACTTTCGATCGAAGCCTTCAATAACCTAATTTCGTTTTTCGATTTCCGCACTTTTAGCACCGGTAAACGGTGGTGGTGCGTTCGGTCGCGGTGTCCTTTCCTGTTTGCGCTCGCTGTCTCTTGGGCGCGCTGTGTTTCCGCCGGTCCGACGTTCCTCTACGACGAGGCCGTCGTTTACGATCCTTGAGCGCCGACTCTCGGTAAGGAACACGAAGCAACAATGAAACCGTTAGTGAAGACGGACAGGCATGCAGCAGCAGCTCCATTGTTTGTGCGGTTTTTTTTTCGGGGTGTCTGCCTCCTCTAAAGGTGCGTGCTTTCGTGCGTGCGTGCTCAACGTGCCGGGGCTGGAAACATCATCATCAGTGCCAAGGTCATGCGGCTACTAGCACGGCCACACCAGCCGGTATTGCCGACCGAATGTTTGTGAATGCACAGAGTGTGCACAGGGCCCAGTCATCAACGCCAACACGTTGTTTCATTGGCGTTTGTATGTGGCACATGTTCCGCGCGCTCCACACCATTAATAAGCCATATGGTAGCTTAAGAGCGCACTCCCCCGTACTCGCGTCGCGCTGCGCTGCGCGGTTGGGAACAGTAATCGACTCACCCACTCCCACAACACAGTCGAAGGGTTGTGGCCAGAATGACATCATTCTCGCAATGCCGGGGCGATGCAAAATAGATGAGACATCGTGTGTCCCATTTTGCGGCAGCTCATTCTCTCCCCCTCTGTTCGGTGCCGTATTTGTCACTACGATAACAACGCACCCGCATATTTGCCTTTTCGAAGAAGCTATCATTTGTCCTGGACGCGTATTTACATAACCATGACAGGCGCGATCTCCTGAGAAGTGCGGTTAGCTGGAATGACGTCTTACAAGAAAGTAGTAGACCGCCGTTGTAGATGACGCTGCTTGGCCTTGGTCTGTTGGGAGTCAGGATTACAGGGTACGACGCGCAGAATCACTCCGTAACCCAACACTGCTTCCTGATTGCCCGTGGCGTCTCTCTCTCGCTCTCGCTCTGTGGTATTCTCCTCTCGTCTCGGATTTTCTCAATTCTCCATCTCTGTAGGTCGTAAACGGCGAATGGGCGGCAGGGGTAGCCCGTGTTGCGCGCCAAATATTTCCGGAAGTTTATATAGACGCAATCCGCCAGTTCCACTGCGAAACGTAATGTGTCACGCAATAGTTGCGGTGGAGAGGGGGGAATAGAGGAGGAGTCCCGACATGCTGGAGCCACAGCACACAATTCCTCCTTCCACTAACGGACGAAGAATCGTGGCACCACCATCATATCCGAGCGTATTGGAATCCGGTGGGCATGCGGAGGATTGTATGTTTGGGTTGCTTCGATGCTCCTCTCGGTTGCGTTGTATTTGCTATCGCAATGTTTCCGCAGAATTGTCACCCTTGGTCGTCGTCTATGATCTAATCGGAGTGCTATGCGCTGTGTTCCAGCCTTTCCTCCGGTGATGGATCGATTGAGATTTGTCAACACGACTCCACGCCTTCTGGTTTCAATGGTTACAAGATAAGGAAGCAATGCTGTTGGTTCATTTTTCCTTGAAGTAGAAGTTGATACAAAAATAAGCATTACTTACTAATGGTCCTTCCCTTTTTCCTGTTCCGGTTACAGCTATGCGGTATTGCACTGGTCGTGATTGGTGCCGTTTCGCTGGTAAAGCTAGACGAGATCCGGGAAATCAGCGATGAGTACAACATTATCGCCCCCTCGGTGCTGCTGATCGTGTTCGGTTCTGTCGTGTTCATCATCGCGTTCTTCGGATGCTGCGGAGCTATTCGCGAATCTTACTGCATGACATCGACCGTAAGTATCCCGCAGGGGGAAGTAATCTCTGCCAAAGGAAACAGTAATGAATGAAATGGAATGCCCCCTTTCTTCGCCTTACAGTACAGCTTCTTCCTGATCCTGCTTGTGATTGCCCAAATCGTGATCGCGGTGCTGGTGTTTGTCTTCATCGGTGATGTAAAGATCGCTATCCAGAAGGGCTTCGAGCGTATCTTCAACGAACGCGACAACAAACTGAACGCCGATCTCATCGACACGATTCAATCCAGCGTAAGTTGCTTCTCGTGAATCGAGATGGTTGCTGCGATGGATGGTCTAACATTTGGTCACCGTTTGCTTTGATTTCGTGTAGCTGGAGTGCTGCGGCAAGAGTAGCTTCCTGGACTGGGGACTGAACTTCCCGCAATCGTGCTGCAGCTCTGGCGGAACTGCGCCCGTCTGTGTGCCCTACACGCACGGTTGCGTTAGCCGGCTTTCCGAGTTCCTCGAAAGTGCCGGTAACGTCGTGGCCTGGGTTTCCATTGGTGTCGCCGTGGTTGAGCTGCTCGGACTCATCTCGGCCTGCTGCCTGGCCAACGCCATCCGCAACTCGGAGAGAAGGTCGGCATATTAAAATGGAAACAATTGACGAAGCGCAGTAGGAGGAGGAGAGGGTGCATTTCAGTCAGACGAATGGGTGTGCATGTGTGCGCTGTTG
>NC_064878.1:62551048-62556048 GCF_943734665.1 Anopheles aquasalis | reverse complement strand
CATCTGGCTCCAGCTCCCCGTCGTTCCGTGTGTTTTCGCTTCAATTGCATCATCAGCATGGCATTGGCATGGCAGCGACTCTCTGATACACCATCGGTAGCATGGTTTACGCGGCTCAATCCGGTTAAATCGTGCCGGCGTGCGGGATTTCCCATTGGAGCAACCCGGTTCGAGGCTGCCGTCGCGCTGGGGTTTTGGTGCAAAAAACCTGCTCCACCGTTTTCTTTGTGCAGCAACACAAAGCACCAATAGTGTGGCGGACAGTGGAGAGGCCCATTCAAGAAGGGTGCGCAAACAACACATCTCTGTGTGCTGCCTCCCAGCAAGCACATCGCATAAAGAGGAGGCAAATAACAACTACGCACTCGTCCAATCCTCATAGCCGCGCGTCGCATTATGTAAAGATCGCTTCGAATCCGCCATCACGGCAGCAGATTGCTACTGACTGCTGTTTTGCCATTTTTCCGTAAACAAACTCCCTGACCGAACGTGTTGACTGGAAATGCTTATCGGGGAACCTTGTGCTGGAGTTAAAGATTAGAAGTTTCTGTCTCTCTGTCGGGGTCTGTTCCGGTTTGATAACTAAATACTACTGCCCAATGACATCCCGTTGGACTAACGGAACAGTTTCGCAGCCATTTAGAGCCATGGAATTGATCACAGGGGTTTGGAATAAACATTTATTCTCAGCCTTCTTCGTTCAATTCGTTATGCAAACAAGTGGAAGACCGCACGCGGAGCAGCGATAAAAGGGCTGCCAATCATAAGCCAATCCCGGACACGGGCTGAAAGAAGATGTTTTGTTTTTCGATGATGCTCTCCACCCTGGCCACCCCAGCCAAAGCGACATCTCATCTCATCCAACCTCTTCAATACCGGTCGCCGGTTGTCATTTACGTCAGCAATGACTCGGAATCATCACTGTTCGCACTCGATATGATGAGTCATTTCATCGTCACTGTGATGTGCTTCGAGTGGATGCTTCCATTGTTTCTCTTTCGTTCTCATCTCGCGTCAATCCCGCAGAGCACACACCTGAGAAGAGAGTAAGTTTGGACCAAACCGGCAAATGGCACACTAGGTTTTGAATGCCAGCACTAGCCCCCCTGGCCCCTCCTTGCTGGCCTACATAGTAGTGGCATGGGTCGAGTACGTCACGCCACATCATTCCATTTCATTTGCCTGCCCTGCCCTGTCCTGCCGTCGTCGTTATTGATTCGGTGGCCAGCATTCCATCGCCTGAAACTGGGTGATTTTGACCGCAAAGTGGGGTGGGTTGTGTGCAACCCCCTTCAATCCACAGAACAGAACCATTCCGGGAGGTTGGTGTCCATTGGCTGTCATTGGGTACTCGTCGGCAGTGGCTAGATCGTTCGCTGTGGCTAATGGTCCGTAAGCGAATGGGTTTTGCTCCACTAAAAAACCCCCGCCCGGTACCAGGGTGGCTGGTGGCCACTCGAGGGAACACTTCTCTTCTTCTCGTCCCGGGTCCCGGGGGTGCTATGTTTGATCGATTCGGTCCCAATCGGCCACACCGACGACCACACCACGGGAATGGAATCCATGCCACCGTTACATAATGTGGCCACAGCAACTACATGGTAGCAATCGCAGTAGGCCACCGCCGTACGGCCGGCCGTAAGATGATGAGTGTTACACAAAGTGAAGTAGGCCTTTCGAGCGGGCGATAGAGAGAGAGCCTGCTGCCAAGCACCAACGCCTGCTGTGGTGTATGCTCTGGGGTCTCAAGTGAGGCTCCACATGCCATGGCTGTACCGGTTTTGTGGATCAACCGTTGATAAGATATCGCACTAATCGGCTCAAGAGGCACTATCCTCGGTTTACGGAGGAAATTGTTGCTTCGAAAAAAATGGAAGGGTGCAAATATCGCGTGCCACCACCACGACCACCGGGTGCAATGCCATGTGTTGCTCATCCTCGAACAGTATTGTCACTGATAAAGGGGGGGCCTATTGCTGGTGACACTAGGGTGGGTGGAGGCACGGACCGGGGCGTTGAGTTGAACAGCTTTCAATTGGAGCATCACCTTGTGCCAATCGCGAGCGGGGGAGGGTGCGCGATTAAACAATTGTCCCATTAGAGAGAGAGGCTGATAAGAAGGGTGGGTGCTTCATGGTTTTGATTCCCATTTGTCAATTGCGATGAACGGAACCGTGTCATCCGGTGTTGTCAGTCGCATCACCCGGCGGATTGGTGACAATAACGATTGGGGGCGATTATGAGGCGAAATCCGCTGTTCGTTTAGCATGGAGATTATGAGTTTTTTCCCTAGTTCTGTTCCGTTGTTTTGTTTTTATTTTGAAGCGGAATAGGTGTCCCATCTGCTTTCTGTTAGTCGACTAATCATAAGCCATTTTTTCCCTCATTTCCATCCGCAGAGAGCCTTTTGAAACAAAACCCGTACTGGCGGCAGCTTTAATGGTAGTCAAAGGAAGACATTCCATGCTAGATGTAGTGAGAGTCGAGACTCGTTCCAATGTAAGTTCTTCATGCCTCCCCGGGGGGGTGATGCTGCATCACATGGCAGGAATTCATCGTCATAATCGTCCCTTTTCTCTCTCCCCAGATAATGTTCTCGTTCCTGTCGGTGGGCTGGGGTCTAATCTCGGACATCGACATCGAGAGCGAACGGTTGCGCGCCATCGGAGGCCAACGGTTCACCGTGTGGTCCGTGCATCGGTTAATAAGCCTCCGGACGTACCATGGCAAGGTATCGTACCTTCCGGCACTGCCAAGCCAACTGAACGGATCGGCGAACGGTGGTGCTGGCGGAGTTGGTGGTGGTCACTATACCAACGGTGGCCCTGGTACTGGTCCAGGTCGTTCCGGTGCGATCGGTACGCTGAAGCACAGCGTAAGCTACAACACCACGCTCAACTGCCGCGACTGTCGGCATGATACGACCGGCAGCTGCGATGCCTGTGATACGAACTTTAGTGACGTGCTGTCGCTTGAGACTGGCATGAATCTGGATTCTTTTCGACCCCGCATCGACAGCTGGTATTCGGCGACGTCGCGCAAAAGCACCTACTTCTCGACCGTCGATAGCGTGTACGAGAGTGATAAGGCTTCCAATGATGACGACAGTGGGAGCAGGGCAGCCGGTGGCGCCAATGGGACGGGTGGACCGATCGTACAAATGTACGGCCCACCATCGCGACTGCCCGCCCTGACCGCTGCCCTGCCCGACACCTGGACAACGATTGCGGGCGAGTTCGTGATGGTGCATGCCGCATACCAGACGCACCTCAGTACCGATTGCTACTTTGCGACCGAATCGCACCTCAACGATGGACTCATCTGGTTGCTGATTATCCGTGGTGGTGTGTCGCGATCGCAGCTTCTCTCGTTTCTGCTCGGATTGAGCAGCGGGACGCATCTGCCGGTACAGGCGAACGAGTACATTCAGATGGTACCGGTGACGGCATTCCGGATCGAACCGGCCAGTACGAACGGCCACATGACGGTGGATGGTGAGAATGTCGAGTGTGGACCGATTCAGGGTGAAGTGTTCCCGAGCCTAGCGAAGGTGATGGTACCAAAGTAGAACGGGCCCCGGGGTGGATAGATGTATGCTGAATCATTTGAAATGGCTTCGCATTAGTGTAGCGTGTTGGTCAGGGGCCAGGGACGAAAGAGGAAGAACAATAGAGTAACGTAATGGTTAGTGACAATTGTACATCATCCAGTGAGACACGCGAGGGGAAGGTGTACACTAGATATGCGTGTATGGTAATGAGAGAACCATACCGAGAACCTATCGAGACCCAGACACCAACAGATTGGATTGTAGCTTTTGCGGGTTTGTTGCAAGTGTTGTGTTTAAGATTTTGTTAATATTCATTGTGCGTTGATGTGCCACTGTTAACGGTCGGCTGCTAGGATCGGGCAGATACGATTGCAATTGTTTATAGTTATCAATCGGCAATGAATGGTTGAGGTGGAACTGAACTTCATTCAATAAGGCAGCTTTGGACGAGCAGCCTTTTCCGTTTTGTTTCCGTGCCAAATGTGTATAATTTTTGAAATTTTCTTTTGCACTTTGCAAAACTAAGGTGGCGACGAACGTGAAACTAGGATGCATTCCACGAAAGTAGTACGAATTCATTCAATAATTCCATATCACTGTGTGCGTACCGTGAGTCACGATAGGGGCGAACGAAACCGACAAGCAATTGAATCATTTCCTTACGATAGGAGAATTAAGGGGAGAACGAGTGCGCAGTGTGCACCGTAGTGCATAAAGATCCAAGTATTACTGATATGTCGATTCCAATAAAGTCAATAATAAAACATCCTACATTACCAAATTAGGTAGCAAACATGTAAACGCCCCGGAAAGCACTTCTTAAAGTTTAGCATACATTTTACAAACCACGAAATAGTCACGAGTTATTGAAATCATCACACACGTAGTGGCGGCGACACGCCGATGGTAGTGCAAACAATAAGGCTAGCTAGTAGCGGGGGGACATTAGGTTAGCAATGGTAGCATTTATAGTATCTTTCCAGCATTATTAAAATATACAGAAACATATACACAATTGAGAAGAAACCAGGGAGGTGGCAGGCATAGGCAGGAGATCGATTTCAATCTGAACGAGCACAACCGAGAACCGTCACTAGGATATGTACTAAATCATGAAATACCTCTACTTTGTTATCACTTTTCGCTTTTCGCAGTCTGCCTAGAATTCTAGTCGAATAACGCGTGTGTCCTCCATCCACGCGCCTCTTTGGAAAGGGGTACGTGCTCTTCTCTGAAGCGAAACACACCATAGAATAAGCAATAAGATGGAAAGATGGGTGCAGTTATCAATTCCGTGTTAAGGGAAGCCATAAGACAGACACCACAGCATTTCATCTCCGTGCTCTAGCGATTTCCCTAGGCCCCTACCGTTGTTGTACGCGTACGTACAACATTACCGTCCATCGAGAAGCATTAGCATGAGCCAACGTGTGAACGTGGAAAGATGTTT
>NC_064878.1:62518548-62533548 GCF_943734665.1 Anopheles aquasalis | reverse complement strand
TCTGATTGCTGATTAGATCTGTGCATCAGTTTCCTTATCTTCCAGAATATTGAAATTGCGATACAAAACGGCAAAGAATGCAAAATCGCATGGCATGTACTTTCTCAGATATCAAAGCATGGCAATCTTTGTGGCTTCTATGTACCGCCGCTTACCAGTCCAAGGCCTTCCTCCTCGTCTAGCTGATTGGCGCCTGAGATGCAATTCGATGCAAAAAGGAAAGAAAAGAAATTCCCAAAAGCATGTCCGAACCCGCCCCATCTTGGACCGGCGATCGTCATCGGTGGCCTTTGCGGTTAGAATCTGCTGCCTACCGACCTGGTTTACAAGCACTCTACAAGTTGATTTCTATCGGCGATCATCAGTGACCACGCCGCTATCGGAACGGTCCGAGGGCGACGCATGGTTCGGTGACATTTCCGGTGGAAATACTTCTGCGCAAAACACAAAAAAGAAAAAAACAATCCAACAACCACCCATCCCCCCGCGAATGGTTGATGAGTGAAGACAAAAGTTGTACTACTACCAGCTACTACTAAGGTCATCAGCACCGCGTCATCGTTCGCGCCATGCGCCTGCGGCTGGTTCTTGGGCCGTCCCTTTTCGATCCCGGCCATTCGATTTCAGTTATCGTGTTCTAGTAGCCGGCATTGCCCGATGGTTCGATCTTTGCGGTTCGCGATGGTTTTATCACTAGCGAAATATCTCGCGTTCTATCTTATCGATGAAAGGTGAGGGCCGTCGGTATGCGGTGGCTGATACCACGGCAAAGA
Source organism: Anopheles aquasalis (assembly GCF_943734665.1). Taxonomy (NCBI): domain Eukaryota; kingdom Metazoa; phylum Arthropoda; class Insecta; order Diptera; family Culicidae; genus Anopheles; species Anopheles aquasalis. The sequence continues at coordinate 62,532,775 of NC_064878.1, read as the reverse complement.
AGGGAGCGAACGGGAGCACCGAGTGTCGCTGGCTCGAGTCCTGGTATATAACGTTGTTCCCGGATCGGAATGAGGTCAGTATCAATCGTTTGTAGCACCTCGAAAGAGCAACGCACCATCGGAATAACCAAACGAAAGTGAAACACTCCTTCAACAGTCGCCATCATGAAAGGTAAGGCCCCCACCCTCATCGGTTCTTCATCGGCCCAAGAACGTGCAGCAAGGAAGTTACACCAACGGAAACTGATCCTCGCTTTACCCTGACCCATTCCGGCAGCCGTAATGATGTTGCTCGTCGTCATGTTCCTGGCGCTCGCGTCCGCCCAAAATGGCTGCGTTCGCGATGATTCCGATGGACAGCCGCTCTGCAATGCAGCGGAGACCACACAGCGTCTGTGGCGTAACAACTGGGACCCGACTGCCTACTGGGAGTGTGAGACGAGCGGTACCCCGGCCACCTACCGTCGCTGCCCGACCGAGGGAATGTTCGATTCGGTCACGCGCACCTGCATCAACTGGTTCGACTGGGAGTGGACCCCGACCTGCAAGCCTCCCAGCCGTCTGTAAGCCTGCGCACGGTTGCTGGAAGCGCCCAATGAGAAGCCGGACAGTGGAAGCGATCCAACGTTGCCACGGATAAGGCTCACAACCTAGCGATCGGTCGCGAGCCGAACCGAGTCAACCCGTACCCGATCACCGACAATAAAGGCTTGGGAGTCTTAGCAAGCGAGAGTAAGAGATAGAGTGCCAATAGTAATTCCTCCGTGTGTTCTCTGTTGTTCGGCTTTTGCCAAACCGCCATCTTGACCTCCGACATGTTTAGTTCAATAAGTGTACGAGTCAAGGCTTACTAGAATGATGAATTGTTGGAGTGCCTTGGACTGGGGAATACATTAGCCAGCCTGCCAAGAATGCCAAAACCCATCAAAAAGGATTTCAAATGCTTTGCAAGGCGGTCTTACATCAACTGCTGTCTTCTACGAATAGAATTCTTCACGACGTAGCAATGAAAGAGCTGTAATAAGATAAGGGCAACCCCGCCAACGCATGTATCTTGTCCAGAACGACACATTATGATGTGCAAAATGACAGACCCATCAGTTGACGACCATGCTTTTGCTTGTTATCGTTTGGCGTCGACGTCAACCCGGATAGAGAACACGTTGCATGAGTGAAGGCACCATGCGGCATATCTTCAGATATCGGGAGACAACCTGTTGATTGTCTCACCGTTGACGCGAAACGATCGATAGTATGTGTCTGTTGATATCAACTCTCTCATGCCACATTCCTTCATTTGATACTCGTCGCGGAAACATACGCGCACTTTTTCTGCTCTACTACGTATCGCAGCGGTAGCTGTGCATGATTGTAGCGATTATGTTTGATAATTTCACAAGAGCTCCCTTGGATTCATAATGCAGCGAGCAGCTGCTATCACTCTAGTTGTTATGGGATGCTACGACTTTCTTTTCTTGAAATCTTCGGAAACTACGGCACAAGCACCATCTGAAATATTGTATACAAACCGTAAATACTTGAGGAGTATATTCTTTACCAGGAACAGTTAGCCATCTTTCGAGTCTCATTTCTGCTTACTAAACTTTATTCATAATCTTTCCATATGTTATGTACAGTTACAAAGTCAAAATCAAACAAATAGACAAAAGAACAAAAAGGAATGGATAATAATGCATCCCTTCCGCGTGTTCGCGCATACGATGACAGTTACAGTTAAGGCGTGTGTTGCTGAAGTGTCGAAATGCAGAAGAAAGTCAAAAAATGAAAGTGAAAATGCATCAAAATGCATGCGCAAATAACAAACGATCATCTAGCCGCGTGTAAGGACGATCGCCAGGCTAGGCTCAATAGTTTGGTTGCGTATCGTTGATTTCGAACAGCAGTTGCGCCACCGTTCGACCCGATTCAACATTACTGAGGGCCACTCCGGCCAGGTGTCCTTCGTAGGATCGCAGAAGCCTAGATGCCAGATAATAGTGCAGATTAGCATTGGTGGTAAATATGTGGCAATACTTATCGTTAACACGATAACGATGTTTTAGAAGAGTCTTACCTCTTGGCCGAACTGCTGTATACGCAGAGATTGCGCAGAATCAGGGCGGATGTTAACCGAATACTCTTCGTAACCGGACCCTCCATTTCATCCTGCAGTGACGAGCGAAAGGTTGGAGATGATAAAATGATGCTATTTTTTCTGTTCGCGTGGTGATCTCTGTCTGTGCGATCATTATTACCTGCAATTCTTTCGAATTAACGTAATCCATCGTGTGACGCTTGATGGCATGTAGGGCGGCTGGTCCGGCAGCAGAAAGTAATCCTGGGCCACTGTTACCAGCTCCTGACGAGCTTCCTCCCTCACTGCTACCACCCGTTCCGCCAGAGGTATCAATCTTCGTACACGTTGCAGGCGCTGGTGATCCTCTTCCACCACCGGGGCTACCGGATGGGCTTGCTGTCGTTGCAGCACTGCTTGCTGGTGATCCTCGGTTAGCTGCACTTCCTGTTCCGGTTCCCGGATGACGGACCAGTGTAACGGGATACGGTTGAGCACTTGCTGCTGTACCTCCAGCAACCCTACGTTGAACGGCCGCTTTGAAAGACTAGAAAGAATACACAAAAAGAGATTAGCAAGCGGTCATCTGGAAGTTAACACGGAGTCCACATCATACCTCCACGGTGCAATGGCGATCCTGAATGTGCGTCATCAGTGAGAATCGCTTGCGGGGCAAATTGTCACACAAGGTAGGTCCCGGACCCCACTGGCAGTAGATATCGGCACCGATATCAACGTTGCTAGGGCAATGGACGTTACAAGCATGCCGAAACACTTCCGCTGCCGATGCAAACTTCTTCCTTGGGCAGCCACGCCAATCGCAAACCCAGGGCCAGCTTGGATCAACTTCTTCCGCTTCGACGTGCTTCAGCTCGTCGGGCGGAGGAATCATCTGAATGCCGGGTGTGGCATTGACGACCGTTGTTACGCCTGGGGAGGCACTGCCACCTGGTACCGGTGTGGTGGGAGCAGCTGGTTGCTGTGCAGGAGCTTGTTGTACCGGAGCGCTTGCTGGTGGCGTTCCCGTTGGCTGTGGTTGTGGTGCAGTAGTTGTCACTGGTGCGGGTGCAGCCGGAGGGGCAGGTGCGATCGGTGCGACCGGTGCAACAACTGTGGCTGGTGGAGTTGGCGTTTGAATCGGTGTTACCGAAATCGATTGAATTGGTGGCGGTGTTGGTGTCGGTGCTCCACTGGAACCACTCACCGGTACTACCGTCGTTTGTGTGATCGTAGTCGACTGTGGGACTGGCGGCAGGATAGCTCGTGGTTGAATTGTCATAGCAGGCTGTTGCTGTTGCTGTAACTGCTGCTGTTGAACGGTCGTAGTAGGGTTCGTCAGCTTCTGTTGTACGACTTGAATGATTTGTCCTTTCGGCGCAGTAGGCAGTGTAACCGTTTTTGTCGGAAGTATAGTGCCCGTTGGTTGTCGCTGGATGGAAATGCTGCCTGTTTGCTGCTGCAGGATTGATACGGTTTGTTGCTGCTGCTGTTGCTGCAGCTGTGGCTGCTGCTTCTGTACGGTAATTATTTGTGTTTGGTTCGGTTTGGCCGCTTGTACTAGCTGCTGCTGGAGCACTTTCTGCACGATCTGTTGCGCCTGTTGACCAGGGGCTGGTTGGATGATCTGTTGCTGTATGATCTGTGCCGGACCGGTTGCGGATTGTGATTGGAACACAATCTGTTGTGTCGGTTGTTGTTGTTGTTGCTGTTGTTGGTGTTGCTGCTGAGTAGGAATTGCTTGCTGAATGAACTGTATCGTCTGTTGACCACCCGTAGAACTACCGAGGGCAGATTGTTGTATTATATGGCCTGCGGCACTAACGACCTGTGTTCCCTGTCCGAATGGTTTCAGCTGGAGTTGTCCACCGGCCGTCGTTTGGACCTGCAGCTGCTGCGGTGGCCCTTCGAAGCTAATCGTATTACCCTGAGCGTTGGTTGTGAAGTAGATCGGTTTCTTCTCGATAATGGTACTGCCGACAGGTGATGGTGCCACTCCTGCCGACAGCATAGCGGCCGTCGATGTGGTGGGCGCGACCGACAGATGCGACGATAGTGCGGCCGAGGTGAAAATGGCCGAACCGGCAGTGTTAGCCGCCGACGATGCGACACCAACACCGGCATGGCTGACGATAACCTGGCGTGGTAACTGTGTCATTAGAATCTGTTGCCCTTGCTGATTGACGAATATTTTCTGTGTTCCGCCGGTTTGCGCTTGCAGGGCAGCAATCTGTTGGGCCTGAAGTGTCTGCTGGTTGACGACCGTTGGCTGTTGCTGCTGCTGTGATTGCTGTTGTGGTTGCTGAACGATAATGATTGTCTTTTGCTGTGTGCCGTGCTGTTGCTGGGTAACAATTTGATGCTGTGCGGTAGGGGCTTGAGCGAGCAGTACAGTTTGCTGAAGCTGTGGCTGCGCCTGCTGCGGTTGTTGGGCCACGACGTACGTCTGTCCTTGCTGATTGGTGGCCAGGATATACTGCGTCGGTGCTGGTGCTTGAGGAGCCATTATGGCCGGTTGAACTATCGCTCCGCCCGGTGCTGTCGTCGCTTTCTGAATCTGCAGTGATCCTGGTCCGATTCCTGATGGATTATGCTGCAGGATAATCGGGACGGTTTGATAACCGGTATCGGTCTTGATTGTTGCCGTTGTCTGCGTCGTCAGGTGCTGCTGCTGGGGATGCGTGCTAACTACGGAAGGCTGTGCGGATATGATCATCTGTTGGTTGCTGCTGCTCGGTGTGACGATAATTTGACGTTGCAATGGTACTGGAACGGAAATCATTTGCTGCTGCTGCTGCTGCTGTTGTTGTTGTTGCTGCTGCTGTTGTTGCTGTTGTAATTGTTGCTGCAAAAATTGCTGTTGCAACTGTACTTGCTGTTGTTGCTGCTGCTGCTGCTGCTGCTGCTGCTGTTGCTGGATTTGTTGTTGTATTTGCTGCTGCTGTTGTTGCTGCTGTAACAGTTGTTGTTGCTGCTGTTGTTGTTGCTGTTGTTGTTGGAGCTGTTGAAGCTTCTGCTGCTTCTGCTGTTCGGCCTCTCGAGCCGACCGTGCATCAGCATCCTCCATCTCCTCGCCGGCTAATATGGATCCGGCCAATTCAGCATACAAATCTGCTGCCTTTGGCTTACCATCGCCCTGCATTTGCACTTCCATGCGTTTGATCGGTGGTTCGATTGACACATCATTATCAATCTTGCGCTTGATAGTTGTCTCACCGGCGATAACGATCTCACCCGGCTTCTTCTCCAGCAACTCCGATAGCACCTTATTGGGCAGCAACTTCTGCTGCTGCAACTGAGCCGTCGTGTCTGCCGGGGTGATCGTTTTGATGATCGTACTTTGGCCACCCAACGGTTGGCTAAGCGGTGCCAGTGGTGGCGGTGCGTTGAGCGTTTCGTGCGGGTTGGTCGCCGTAATGACGGTGTTCGTTGGCAGCGTACCCGGTTTGATGGAGATGGTCGAGTTGCCTACCTTAATGTTGGTGAGGTTGTGTGGATTGTTGGACGTGACCACGACCGACGCTTGGTTCGCTGTGATCGGTAGCTTTTGATCAATCAGTTGCTTTTGCTTCATTAGCTGCTGCCTTTGGACAACCTGCAATCGGAACGGTACGGGGGGATCATGCATAAAAATTATTACAAGATTCAATAGCTATTGCGCCATTATGATGGCTTAACTAAATTACTTTTCCTAGCTAAAACACACTCACGCGCGTACATACAACTTCAAGCAAAACTGGAACAAGTATAAAAGTAGAGTAACACGCCTTTCGAAGAATAGTGACTAGCTTCTTCTATCGTGAAATCTTTTTGCTCTACTGGCTTATGCAATTTTAAGTTCTCAGGGGGAAGAACACAAACGGAATAAGATACTGGGTTAGTTATAAACGGCGAGCGCATGCTTGCACACAACTAGTTGGTTCGCTAGAAGTAACGGAGTAGTAGATTTAGTGTTTCACACCGAGCAATAACACTGCCATGTCACTTAGACTGTACCTCTATTGCAAAATTAATTAGAAACACATGCACACAACAAACACACAAAAACAGAGACGCCAGTGATCACGTTAGTTTTGCAGCGGAACCAAACAGCTCAGAGGATTTTACGCGCGCAACCGGATTTCTCTCTGTTCATTAGACAGCACTACTGCTGATGAACACTTCAAGTAAGCTCAAATAAGTTCCTCGAGGAGGGGGATGAGTGGTTGATTCCGCGAAGCAAAATCGTTCGTCCGACCATGCGCCTCCATTCAAAGAAACACGCGCTAGTTGACGCTCTCGCTCACTCACTCAACTCTCTATCCCGTCAGCCTAATGCCAAACGGGTGATAATAGATTGTCGCATTACGGTTACCTGACGCACATTCACATTCGGTGCAATCAAACAATTGGTAGTAGGAGGTTGGCTGATGCTAGTGGTGGTTATGTTGGTAGTGGACAAACTACTGGAAGTAGCGGCAGCGGCGGCGGCAGCAGCAGCAACAGCAGTAGGGGCGACGGCCGAGGCGAACGTGCTTTCGGTGACCGGGTTCGTCGTTACCTTGTTCGCCAGCAGGCTCTTGATGAGCGCGGAAGGATTGGTCGTTGTTGAGGAGATCGTGCCCGACTGGTTCATGATTGTGGTCGTACCATTACCTCCGGTGGTCTGATGGTGCGGCGATCCATGATGATGTTGTTGCTGCAGCTGCTGTTGTTGTTGTTGGTGCTGTACCACTTGCCCGCTCTGTTGCGGATGTTGAAGAACGCTGTTGCTTGCCGCCGGTTGCGGTGAAATGGTCGTCTGGTTGACTACGATTACGTTGCTCTTCTGATCGCCACTTAGCACCTGCTGTAGCAAAGGCGAAGATGGAGTCGTCGGTAGGTACTGGTTCTGGTGCTAAAGGTATTCATATTGGAAGAGAAGCGAAGTGAAACCCCATAGTGTGGGTTGTTAGATGGCGCAATCGATTTTGCTGCATAACAACAAAAAAACACTGGATCTACATACGTAATCAAAGGATCGACAACGAACAAAAAGGGACAAATGAAAAACGGAAGCTCATACATCGAACCAAATAGAAAGCGCACGTCAACAGAACCAGAAAAGCAGCGAGGAATGGTTAAACAAAAAAGGGTAAATGCAACGGAACCAACAGATACGGAACGGCAAACAGGAAAGCAACGGGAGCCATTTCGCGCGATCTTACTGGCAGTCTCAGTCCCGGCAGTCTGGCACAACAGGTACGCTACAAACGATTGCAAAACCAAAACGAGGACCAACAAAAGAAGATGGATGCGAGCTTGATGTTCTAGGGGATGAAGGAATGAGGGGATTGGCAAGCGGAGAAAGGGGATGATTTGAGTTCTCTTACACCACCGGATGACGCTGCTGCCTGATTGAGAAGCACACTCTTGCCCCCCAGTTGCGTTACGAGCAACTGCTGCTGCTGTTGTTGCTGTGGCGGTTTGTTGCCGGTTCCGGGTGTCACCGTTACTGTGGTCTGTCCGGTACTGAACGGTACCAAGTGCTTTGGCAGCGAAGTTGTCTTCGTCACTGCTGACACCACTGCGGGCGCTCCCTTCGGAACGACAGAAACGGTCGACTGAGTAACTGGCGTTGCCGCAGCCTGAGTTGACGCTATGACGGACGATGTACGGATCGCAGCAAAGCTCGAGGGTGTTGTGAAGGTAAGCGATGGCATTGGCAACGATGGCTGTCCTTTGGCGGTGGAAAAGACAACAGGCGATCCAAACGATGTACGGGCACCACTTGCTATTGGCTCGAAGGTGATTGCTGTGGAGAGTGTTGCGAGTGAGGAAGCAGTTGACGTGGTGGACGTGGTAACGGCGTTAGCGAACGGTTTGCTGGTGATCGTTGCCTGTTGCGTGTTCGTGACGAGCGAGGCAATCGTGACAGTGGTTGCGGTTGTGTTGCTGGTAGTAATAATCGAAATGTTGTTCATCACTGGCCCAGCCGGAAGATCGATAGCTACTGCTGCTGCTGGTGGTTTGCACTGTGCAGGAGTGCTGTTGGAAGTGGAGCTAGGTACCGTTACGTACTCTATGTTCGCTGTCTAGAAGGAATGTGTAATATGTTCGAAAGAAACGTTTGTTAGCTTCTTTACGCCTAAGATGTTTAGAAGCTGTAAGACGAGATGCTCTTTGGTAATCATTAACGATAAAGTTGTACGAAATTTCAAGACACCACTGCCCGATGATTGCCGATTGTCAGGGATCCAACAGGGCCTGAATGAGTATTAGAACTGAGTTACGACGGTAAATGTTAACGTCCACGCAAAAACACACACTAGTTATTGCTTTGCCAATCGGAGCGATCCTATCTGTAAGAGCTCTATTAGCATAGAATGATCATTAAAAGGCTGGTTCTGCGTTTGGGCAAAGGCTGTATAGCTTCATCTAAAAAGTAAGGAAAATTATCTCTAGAAACAAACAATCGCTACTCACCAGCACTGTACCCTTGTGTACGATCGGTAAGGGTTTGGCGCGCATCTTTAGCCCCTCGTAGAACGTACTGATGGATTCGATACCGTTCTGCTCGATCTTGAACTGGACCGGCCCAACGGACGCACCGAACACGCTACGGACGCAGCGCGGAAAGTGTGGTGCCGGTACGATCACCTTCCGCCCGAGCTTGCCATTCGTCGCGATGTACAGCTTGTACACCTCCTGCTGATCGGTGCGGATGGCTGGAGCAGAATGTAGCTCAAACGTTGCCTTCAACCAGGCACTCGCAAACTGTTCACTCTCTAGGACCTGCTGCTGCTGAAAGTGTTTGGCGGCTAGCGAGCTGGTGTTGCTCACGATCGTTGGCTGGCCAGGCGATTGAACGATGGTGGCCGTGTTTGTATCCGTTCGTTGTACCAGCATGCTACCGGATTGTGGTGAATTGGCGGCTGGTGGACGAGAGCTGGTAGCCGCCATCGTCGTTTGGTTGTTCGCTGGTTGTACTGGCTGCTGCTGCTGCTGCTGCTGCTGTGGAACTGATGGTATCGTTAGCGCGGGCATCGGTTTATTTCCGGCAGCCCCAGCAGCTACCATCGGATTATTGCTGTTAACCATATGATGTTTTGGAGTGTCCTGTGTAGGGTATGCCAAACCGACAGTAGCGGCTCCATGCGGTGCATCCTTGTGCACGGTAAGCTGGGCCATCGTGGTAGCCGAACCGGGTACCGCGGTTCCATGGTACGGTGCCTGCTGCTGGTTGGTAGCAACATTGCCTGGAATGGTTTCAACCACGCGCATCAGAATGCACGCATCGGGACCGTAGCTTTGAGCCTCGACTGTTACCAGCGATACCAGCGTCTCCAGTACACCCCGGATGTGCATGATCGCGTGGCAGGGCTTTTCGCCCATCGAGGTTAGCGAGTAGATACACTCGAGCGTGTACAGCAGTAGCATAATGTCGTTCAGGCAGAGAAACAGTGTGATTTGATTGTACAGCTCCTGGTTTAGGCACCGGTTCAGGGTGTCCTCGTTGGATTCCTTTTGTGCGATCTTACTCAGCACCTCCAGGCAGCTGATGATCACACCACGATCAGCACCTTCTAGTCCCTCCGAGAGGGTGAACAGCAGGCATCGTGTCACCTCGTCCGACTGAGGATCGTTCAGATCGATATCGTGGGCTATGTTACCGAGCATATCGAGCCCCATGTGGTGCAAGTTGTTCCAGCGCGCGTTTGCACACATGATGAGAAACCGGACAAAGGTACGGTTGCGGCCTAGCAGCGATAGGTTTTCCTCGTTAAAGCTCAGGTTACGAAAGATGGCCGCAATCTGAAGCACTCGCTGGCCAATGTAATCGTTTGTTCCCAGTCCCGTGCCAAGGCTGAGAAAGGTACGTAGCGTGGCCATGCTTAAGCGACTGCGGCCGTCATTCTGGTCGCCACCCAGATCGAGCCCATCATCGGCGTCTTCCGCTTTCTCTCTTTCCAGTTCCTCTTCATCCTTGTAGATGCTGGCAATGAGCGCACTCGGATCGGTGCCCATCTTGGCGAAACAATCCTCCAGCGACAGCTCCAGCACTTGCGGTTTTTCGAACAAACACTCCTTCCAGAAGCGCTGCAGCGAGTTCTTGCGGATGTTCGAGTAATACTCGTTGAAAGTATCGCGCAGCGTGAAGTGATTGAAAACACCGGCATGCGCCAACAGTGCATACACCAGCCGTGGACAGCGATCGATGTGCAGTGTGTGCTTGTTCTCGTTCGACATCAGCGTGCACACGTTAATTGCAAAGTCCTGCTCGTTCGGCAGGGGCGATAGCAGCGATAGGATCAGCTTATCGTACTCCGAAGCACGGTACAGATCGTCCGACAGCTTGAGCGATGATCGCAGGGCATCCGGTACGTTGTGCTGGTGATGGTTGTAGACGCTCGGCATTGTATGTAGTGCCCGAACGGACCAGCGCCGATGTAATCGCTTCTCATCATCCTCATCTTCGGCCGGATCTTTATCCTCGCCGTGGAAGTTGACACGTTCGTATCGGTCCAGGAAGCGAATGTAGATCTGTTTTAGGGCAATCTCGTTGTTTACGCAGCGCGTCGGTAGCTCCAGTTCTTCGATCACCTCATCCCAGTCCTCCCGAGCATTGACCTATCGAATGGTAACGAAATCGAAGTTTTAGTGTCCTGTTATTTTAGATTTTCCGTTGCGTGATAGTTTGCTTACCTTCATCCATCCTCCGCGTCCGATAACGACCGAGTAGAGTTTGTGTAGATCCACTTCACGGCCACTAATTTTTGGAAGTTTCGTGTATGGTGTCCTGCAATTTGGGAAGTAGAAAAAGTATGAAAATGTGTCCCGATTTTCCCGGTGCGCGGCGACCGCTACCATGAACGTACCCATTCTTGTCGTGGAACATCTGCAGGTCGCACAGGAAGCTGTACTTGTCCTTCTCGAACGTCGGTTTGGCCGGTGCCGAGCGGCGCACGTTCTGCGGTCTTACGGATTCTTTGCCGGGTGTACCGGGAGTAAAGGGCACCATGATCAGGGAGGTGACCCCACTGGAAGTTGCCGGATTGCCGGTTGCGTTTGCGTTGAATATGCTGGCGGCATCGTTCGTGTTGCTGCTGTCATCGGTGGCGTGCGCTAGGATCCGCTCCATTTTCACACCTTCCATCATCGCTCCCGCTTACGTTTTTGCCATCCACCACCGGAAGGACACCAGCAGAACCACTTCGGAAACGTGTTTTCCACCGATCACGGCCCTTGAAATTCGTAGTTTTCTACAAAAATTCGCGGATTCTCGAGCGCGACAAAGACGACGCAAGCCAAGCTGAGCGAAGCGAGAACACGAGTAAAAGAGAGGTAACAAAGAGAGAGAGAGAGAGAGAGCGAGAATGCAAACGTCAAAGTACCCGTGAGAAGGTCTTCTCACTACCACGAGCTCACTAGTTCAAACGTCAGTCGGTCAACGGCAAAAAAACGGAAAACTCCCCGCCAAAGCCACACAGCGAACGATCCGCATTATTTTCAGTGTAAAACAGAGGAAAAACAGGTGAAAAACGATCGAGATGAAGCGCGCTAAGCCGTCGTACTTGGAGGCCCCGGAAAAGAGTGTTGATCGCTTACGCCGTCCACGACCGGCCAAAGGTACCAGCTGGGAATCGCTGCTGGCTGAGCGGCAGTCGAGGGTTGCGTTGGCGGCCGAGTTCGAGGAGGCAGAGGAGGAATCACCATCGGCCGGTTACGAGCTGGAGGACGATGCGCAGTTCGATGAACTGCCGGGGGAATTGCCCGAACCGAAGGATGAAGAAACGGTCAAAGTGTGCCTGCGGCTCAGACCGTACTCCCAGCGCCACAACTGTAGTCTGCAGATCCGGGACAGCAACACACTGATCGCCAAATGTGCCGGAGAAAACCAGCTGTCCTCTGAAAAACACTTCACCTTCAGTAACGTGTTCGATGATCATGTATCGCAGGCGGAGGTGTACGATTCGTGCATCCGGCCAACGATCCGGCTTGCCTCGGGGGAACCGGGTGCTACCATCTTGACATACGGAACGTCCGGCTCGGGAAAAACGTACACCCTGCTGGGGAATGGCGAGCAACCGGGCATCGTGCCACGATCGATCGAACAAATCTACGGCGAGCTGCAGGGACACGTTTCGAGCGATCCGAGCCTCAAGATGGACGGCATGAAACCGTGCCCGCTGAGCGACGAACAGGTGATGGACGAAGTACGCAAGCTGAACGCCATCAAGGAAATGGTGAGGAGCGAATCGGAAGAGCCTGAGGTGCCCAACGAGATTAGCCAAGTCATTCAGAGTCAACAGCAGTTCCAGCCACTGGAACTGGGCGATCGACGCGTGTTCATATGGATTTCCTTCGTGGAGATCTACAACGAGAACGTGTACGATCTGCTAAACTTGGACATTGCATGCGCCAAGCGTAAACCGTTGAAAGTGCTGGCGAACGAGGGAAACGCTTACATCAAGGGACTTTCGACGCTGTATGCCGGCACGAAGGAAGACGCGTACAATCTGCTCGAGTACGGGCTGCAAAGTGCGACATACGGCTCGACCGATGTGAACCGCAACTCAAGCCGATCGCACAGCATCTTCACCATCACGGTCATAACGCACTCGGTCTCGATGCAACAGATTTCGCAATCCGTGTACAAGTTCTGCGACTTGGCCGGATCGGAGCGCCAAAAGAAGACCGGCACCATTGCCAATCGGCTGAAGGAGGCGCAGAAGATCAACAATTCGCTGCTGGTGCTGGGCCGCTGCCTGGAGACGGTGCACAGGAATCAAAAGTCGCGGAAAGTGCACGATCTCGTGCCGGTGCGCGACTCGAAGCTGACGATGATCGTACAGTCGGCCCTGCTGGGCAAGGAACCGATGACGATGATCGTCAACGTCTATCCGACCGATGAGTTTTACGATGAAAACATCAACGTGCTCAACTTTTCCTCGATCGCCAAGCAAATTGTGATTCGCAAGCCACCGAAGCTGCTCCTGAAGGGCCCGGAAAGCACGCGGTACTCCTTTTTCCTCGCCTCCTCCGTCGGGGACCATTCATCGAAGACGGATTACGATCTGGTGGTGCGCGAGAATGAAGCGTAAGTTTCTGCTCATTTGCGTTCTTTTGCTCCCGGGTTTCATTTGCATCCTCCTTTGCGTGTAGGTTGAAGCTAGCGGTTCAGCAGTTACAGGCCGAGTTGGATCACAACAGGCAAGCGCTTTCCATTCAGGAGTATAAGCTACGAAACGAGCTAACTGATAACTTTAAGGTGCACTTTGATAAAATGGAAGAGTCGTATCAAAAGCGCATCGAGAGCGCTAAACATGTGGCCATCTTACCGTTTCAACAACAGGTAAACGTCCAATCGAATGGTTTGTCCAGGACGCCAGGTTCATCATTGTTCTTTCGCGTATTTCAGATATCTGCTCTGCAAAGAAAGTTGGAATCGAAGGAGCGAACGATACAGGAAATGGAGGATGAACAGGAAGAGTACGAGAGCAAGCTGAAGGCGTACGAAGAAGAGTTAAACGTGTATCGGCTTCAGCGCAAGGGAGTTCGCCGATTGTCCTTGTAGTGATTCCGTGGCCCTAGTATGCCCATTTTTTTATGTTAATAAATTCCCATTCCGTTCAGGGTGTTCTGGTAACAAAGCAACAACGTTCTGACCGTTTTATTCGAAACCAGCTCATCCTCTCATCTCATCGAAACCACCCATTCAGTGAGGAATTATGTTGCTCACTATGCTTTCTCATAAAAGAGGATTCAGTGAGCTGGCTATGTGGGGTCGCAGCATAAGTTGCGAAAGGGAGCACAACAAAACTGATTTTCTGAAAAGAAAATCTTCAGTGAAAATCATCACCGCGGTGCTTCAGCGATGGATGGCACGGGCCGAGTGTTTCTGTAGAACCGACGGGAACTGAGGTTTTCATTCTCGCGAACCGCGCGTTGGTGCCCCCGGGAAAACGCGATAAACCAACCAAACCACAATGGGCCGTGCCAAACTCCCGATTCGTGTGTGTTGCTCGAGCGTCGTCGGTTGTTTGCTGGCGTTATCCACCTCTTGGCTGACTGCCACACCTAGTGCCACCACCAATTCCGTGCTGGCAGTTTCCACAGCGTCGGCAGCACAGCTTCGTGCGGGAAACGCTGGTCGCGATACGGGAGCGCAGGGAGCAGCGGCGGCGGCCACTGGGT
>NC_064878.1:62436048-62513548 GCF_943734665.1 Anopheles aquasalis | reverse complement strand
ATCGGCTTTTTGACAATCGTGGCTCCAACAAACGTGATTAGCGTATCGATTCTATTAGGCGACCAAATCATTTCATTTGAGGATCAAGGACTGCAAAGGTCCATTTTGCCTAAGATTTGGTTTACATTTTTAATTTTTTCATGTAAATCGGGGACAAACGCTTTATCAGTTGGCGTAGGGGTTTCGTTGCCACCATGCAAATTCGTATCAGAGCCCAATGACCATTTGGTTCACGATGTTGTGCAAGGACAAAGTTTATTCACCAGGTCAAATAGGACGAGTATTACATATCGATTTATATATAATGTTTGCCTTGGGTGGGCAATTTGTTATGTTTCTCAAATGAATTCGAAAATAGGAATGGCGGAGCATTGTTGACGAAGACATCAAATTAAGATGAGAATGATTCCAATCAAAAAGTCGCAGCATAGTTACATTGCTGCCTTTCCTTACCATGCCTGCTAAGACTTTCTTTCTTTCTCACCTGTATTGAGCATACCGCATTTTTATATGTCGTGAGTTGCTTGGTTTATTTCGACGAGTTTTGGAGTCTGTTAAACAAAATAGAGAACATTGATGCCATCGAAACTGCACGCACACCGCTTTTAACAGTAAATATATCACACGCGATTAAAAACTATCACAAGCCTTAATGCACAAAACACGCTGTACGTCGCTCGGTTTATTGGACACCGGGGCCACCACAATGCCATATGGTGGCCATTCGTTTGTCCGCCGGGATTATCATTTGCGAAGGGTCGTCATCGGATCTACCAGCCCTGGTAGAACTGGCCGAACGGTAGCAAGCGAAACGGATACCAAAGCATCCCGATGTAGTTGCTTTCCATCGCATCGAAGCTCTCGTCAGTGATGGTGCTGGCCAGATCGTAGATGACCGTTTTTGCCTGTAACGAAGATATGCGTTATCGTTACATGAAGAGAGGGGCACCGTGGGTGGTGTACTTACGTCTCCATCGAGCAACGGGCGTGGATTACCGGCAATGGCTGCCGGTATGTTGTAGTCGCTGTGACGAGGTGCATCGATAATATTCGGCGTTGGCAACCCTTCAGCCGGACCGGCAATTGCCAGCAGGCCCATGCCGATACACATCAGCAGCACTAACATTGGAACGGGATTGCGATTCATCTTTGAACCTTGACCTTAACGGAGCGGATTCACTTGCTTGCAACTGGAGTTTTACAATTGATCCGCGAGCGAGAGAGAGAGTGTGTTCGCCAAAAGACAAGACTTTACGGAATTTGAACGAAATTCTTACTGACCCTTGGTTCCCAGAATCGATGCCATTTTATAAGATCTCCAGCAAATAGCGAAGGATATCTGCCAATGCAGATACCTAATGGGGTTGAAGATGGTCCTCGTGTGAACTATGTACCGATCCGGCGAACCCGTTGATGACGCCGCCAACAACGGCGCTGATGATCGCAAGTCAGACAATGTTTACATACACGCATCGTACTTGCACGCGCCATCCACCGTATCCGCCTTATCGTCTACGGAATTTTGTGAAAGACACGGGAAAGTTGGTGCTAGAGAACTGCTGCCCAGAACAGGAATCTCTGCGAGAGGCCTGCCGGTTAATGGGAACCGTCGCAAGCACGTGCTCGTCTCGAATCGATGTCGTCACCGATTACGAAGTGCTAAACCGAAGAGACGCCAATGGGGTTGAACTCCGACTCGGGTTCGCTAGTTGTGGATGATCCCAGTCGCAGCCAAGCCCGCCAGGGGGGTGTTTCGTTCACCTGTTAAGCCCCTTGGCAAGCAGTTTGTCTGGTGTGAGGCTGTGGGTGCGACACATCGCATCGGTACCGCCTTGGTGGGTTTTAGCGGCCTCTGGCTTTTTGTATCGCGGTCCCATTTGGTGGTGTGACAATCGTTGAGATGCCAACGGTTTATTTCCTGCTGATCTTTGAATCTGTAATTTCGTTAATTTAGTGTCTTATTTGTCTGTTATTTATCGTTCATTTACAATTACATTTACGGTAACATTTTTGTTCAATTGTTCCCATCCTTTCCCTTCTTCTCTATTTCCGGTAGTTAATAAGAATGCTAAGATACCCAAAGGTAGCTCCCGCCCGGGGATCTGCCAGTGCAGAAAAGGGGCCGAATTGTGGGTGGACCATCCGTGAGTGTACGTTTTCTTTATAAAGATTGCAGTAGATTGTAAGCGGGTACAATAATGGGGACGGGTGGTTTGCGTAAAGATGAGTAATGGATACCATTGCTGGTTTCAGTAACCGGCAGCACCGAGCGCTGCACCTTCCGTGCGTGCACGATCAGACGATCGTCAGTCGGGGGATACATTAGGAGCATCAGACTGTTTAAAATTAATCATACTATACCATTAGAGGGATGATGATCTGAGTTCTTAAATTTACTCACGTGTTGTATATTAAAAATGCAACGGTTCGTAGCTATCAAAAAGGTATAACGTGATCGATTCTATTAGGCGACCAAATCATTTCATTTGAGGATCAAGGACTGCAAAGGTCCATTTTGCCTAAGATTTGGTTTACATTTTTAATTTGTTCATGTAAATCGGGGACAAACGCTTTATCAGTTGGCGTAGGGGTTTCGTTGCCACCATGCAAATTCGTATCAGAGCCCAATGACCATTTGGTTCACGATGTTGTGCAAGGACAAAGTTTATTCACCAGGTCAAATAGGACGAGTATTACATATCGATTTATGTATAATGTTTGCCTTGGGTGGGCAATTTGTTATGTTTCTCAAATGAATTCGAAAATAGGAATGGCGGAGCATTGTTGACGAAGACATCAAATTAAGATGAGAATGATTCCAATCAAAAAGTCGCAGCATAGTTACATTGCTGCCTTTCCTTACCATGCCTGCTAAGACTTTCTTTCTTTCTCACCTGTAATGAGCATACCGCATTTTTATATGTCGTGAGTTGCTTGGTTTATTTCGACGAGTTTTGGAGTCTGTTAAACAAAATAGAGAACATTGATGCCATCGAAACTGCACGCACACCGCTTTTAACAGTAAATATATCACACGCGATTAAAAACTATCACAAGCCTTAATGCACAAAACACGCTGTACGTCGCTCGGTTTATTGGACACCGGGGCCACCACAATGCCATATGGTGGCCATTCGTTTGTCCGCCGGGATTATCATTTGCGAAGGGTCGTCATCGGATCTACCAGCCCTGGTAGAACTGGCCGAACGGTAGCAAGCGAAACGGATACCAAAGCATCCCGATGTAGTTGCTTTCCATCGCATCGAAGCTCTCGTCAGTGATGGTGCTGGCCAGATCGTAGATGACCGTTTTTGCCTGTAACGAAGATATGCGTTATCGTTACATGAAGAGAGGGGCACCGTGGGTGGTGTACTTACGTCTCCATCGAGCAACGGGCGTGGATTACCGGCAATGGCTGCCGGTATGTTGTAGTCGCTGTGACGAGGTGCATCGATAATATTCGGCGTTGGCAGCCCTTCAGCCGGACCGGCAATTGCCAGCAGGCCCATGCCGATACACATCAGCAGCACTAACATTGGAACGGGATTGCGATTCATCTTTGAACCTTGACCTTAACGGAGCGGATTCACTTGCTTGCAACTGGAGTTTTACAATTGATCCGCGAGCGAGAGAGAGAGTGTGTTCGCCAAAAGACAAGACTTTACGGAATTTGAACGAAATTCTTACTGACCCTTGGTTCCCAGAATCGATGCCATTTTATAAGATCTCCAGCAAATAGCGAAGGATATCTGCCAATGCAGATACCTAATGGGGTTGAAGATGGCCCTCGTGTGAACTATGTACCGATCCGGCGAACCCGTTGATGACGCCGCCAACAACGGCGCTGATGATCACAAGTCAGACAATGTTTACATACACGCATCGTACTTGCACGCGCCATCCACCGTATCCGCCTTATCGTCTACGGAATTTTGTGAAAGACACGGGAAAGTTGGTGCTAGAGAACTGCTGCCCAGAACAGGAATCTCTGCGAGAGGCCTGCCGGTTAATGGGAACCGTCGCAAGCACGTGCTCGTCTCGAATCGATGTCGTCACCGATTACGAAGTGCTAAACCGAAGAGACGCCAATGGGGTTGAACTCCGACTCGGGTTCGCTAGTTGTGGATGATCCCAGTCGCAGCCAAGCCCGCCAGGGGGGTGTTTCGTTCACCTGTTAAGCCCCTTGGCAAGCAGTTTGTCTGGTGTGAGGCTGTGGGTGCGACACATCGCATCGGTACCGCCTTGGTGGGTTTTAGCGGCCTCTGGCTTTTTGTATCGCGGTCCCATTTGGTGGTGTGACAATCGTTGAGATGCCAACGGTTTATTTCCTGCTGATCTTTGAATCTGTAATTTCGTTAATTTAGTGTCTTATTTGTCTGTTATTTATCGTTCATTTACAATTACATTTACGGTAACATTTTTGTTCAATTGTTCCCATCCTTCCCCTTCTTCTCTATTTCCGGTAGTTAATAAGAATGCTAAGATACCCAAAGGTAGCTCCCGCCCGGGGATCTGCCAGTGCAGAAAAGGGGCCGAATTGTGGGTGGACCATCCGTGAGTGTACGTTTTCTTTATAAAGATTGCAGTAGATTGTAAGCGGGTACAATAATGGGGACGGGTGGTTTGCGTAAAGATGAGTAATGGATACCATTGCTGGTTTCAGTAACCGGCAGCACCGAGCGCTGCACCTTCCGTGCGTGCACGATCAGACGATCGTCAGTCAGTCAGACGATACTTGTAGTTCTGTAAGCCACAATTTAAATTCTTCCTTCCACTCAAGAGATCCTTAGACCTGCGTTTGTGTAGTTTGAATGTTGGCAAACCATAAGACACTCTCCTTCTCTCGCTCTCTGGTGCACGATTGCCTCCAGTTGTCCCCCGTCCCAAAGAATCTTATTTCTTGTTTCATTTCGTATCAAAAAGAAAGGCGAAAGGGTGCCGCGAGGGGAGAATGTGTATTAATTTATTTCGATAAAAGACGACAAGAATGCGCCGAAAGCCTAGATCGCTCCAAAGACGCATATACAAGGGGATACAAGACAAGTGTGCGCTATCAGGGAAGTAGAAAGGAACCTGCAAATGGCATGCAAATGAAGAACGAAATAAATATATATAAATGTGTTTTGTCTCACCAAATGGTGTTAATGTGTGTTTGTGTTCAGATAGCGGTGAGGCATGTGATGCACTCGCTGATCAATGTACGAACTCCTCCGAATCATCTGCACGGTGTGCAGCCCTCGATGACTAATAAACGCCTTAGGAGGGGATCCCCGAACGCGTCATTCACGATCAGATTGCGAGCACGTGCTGTGTCGTTAGTGGAAGGAATTTCCTTACGCACAACCAGCAGACTGACAGAGAATTGGCCACCGGACGGAAACCAATGCTGCTGAAGAGCCACGAAGCTGTACAAATATTGGACGAGATGGTAGCATCTTCAACACCATGAGCACTCTCAGAACAAACTCGACAAGTAGGACCACATTTGGCTTTACCAAATTGTTAATGGGAACAGTGATTGAGCTAAGAAATGATTTCTTTTTTATTTTACTATTATGAATAACTTATTAGCACTGGTAAAAACTGTTGCTGAAAGTATCAGTAAGGATGGAGATAAATATTTGCTGCTGTAGCGCTGCTTCTTCGCTTAAGATTAGCGCCAGGTCGTCAGTCAATCCAGTGAAAAGGAACGGAAGAACAGATGGAGCAACTGGCGGTGAAGCGGGGATCGACGAGTCACGTGTAGCCACATTTAACGTCACACACGATCGGAATTCGCACCACGGGTTGAGTCAGGGTTTGAGGGTATACATGGGTTCGGGTCAACGAAAGCAAAAAAAAGAGAGGGAGAGGGTCATCGTTAGTGGCGGGCCCCGAATGTACCGTTTAGATTAAAGCCGAGATCGCCCCCGAAAAAAAACCGGATCCGAACCCACGGGAAGGCCACGATGCTGCCGATGGCGCACGTCACGGATAGCGAAGGCCCGTCCATGGGGAGTCACCCTCCCGGAAAGACCGTCGTAAATTCGCAGTTGATGGAACGAAAACTGGTTTCGGATGCTGGAAATCGGAGATGTCCAAAAAACGCACGTGAACCAGCCCCCATGCTTCGGGGCGCCATGTTGATTGATGTTCACCACCACCGGGGGGAAATATTGGAAAGTGGCGTATTTCCCGCGCTACGGGCACACCTACCGGAGGGTGTTGGTCGCTTATTTAAGTGTGTTTGCTGAGCAATTTTGGGAAAATTTGAAAGGTTAAAAGATTGATGTATCAAACATATCTAGGGTTTTTTTCAAGGATGTACTTTATGCTTTTTTGCTTGTTAAACATTCCTGGTGAAATTGTAAGTGGTTTGTTATGTCACCGTGTCTAGTCGGGGGATACATTAGGAGCATCAGACTGTTTAAAATTAATCATACTATACCATTAGAGGGATGATGATCTGAGTTCTTAAATTTACTCACGTGTTGTATATTAAAAATGCAACGGTTCGTAGCTATCAAAAAGGTATAACGTGATCGATTCTATTAGGCGACCAAATCATTTCATTTGAGGATCAAGGACTGCAAAGGTCCATTTTGCCTAAGATTTGGTTTACATTTTTAATTTGTTCATGTAAATCGGGGACAAACGCTTTATCAGTTGGCGTAGGGGTTTCGTTGCCACCATGCAAATTCGTATCAGAGCCCAATGACCATTTGGTTCACGATGTTGTGCAAGGACAAAGTTTATTCACCAGGTCAAATAGGACGAGTATTACATATCGATTTATGTATAATGTTTGCCTTGGGTGGGCAATTTGTTATGTTTCTCAAATGAATTCGAAAATAGGAATGGCGGAGCATTGTTGACGAAGACATCAAATTAAGGTGAGAATGATTCCAATCAAAAAGTCGCAGCATAGTTACATTGCTGCCTTTCCTTACCATGCCTGCTAAGACTTTCTTTCTTTCTCACCTGTACTGAGCATTCCGCATTTTTGTATGTCGTGAGTTGCTTGGTTTATTTCGACGAGTTTTGGAGTCTGTTAAACAAAATAGAGAACATTGATGCCATCGAAACTGCACGCACACCGCTTTTAACAGTAAATATATCACACGCGATTAAAAACTATCACAAGCCTTAATGCACAAAACACGCTGTACGTCGCTCGGTTTATTGGACACCGGGGCCACCACAATGCCATATGGTGGCCATTCGTTTGTCCGCCGGGATTATCATTTGCGAAGGGTCGTCATCGGATCTACCAGCCCTGGTAGAACTGGCCGAACGGTAGCAAGCGAAACGGATACCAAAGCATCCCGATGTAGTTGCTTTCCATCGCATCGAAGCTCTCGTCAGTGATGGTGCTGGCCAGATCGTAGATGACCGTTTTTGCCTGTAACGAAGATATGCGTTATCGTTACATGAAGAGAGGGGCACCGTGGGTGGTGTACTTACGTCTCCATCGAGCAACGGGCGTGGATTACCGGCAATGGCTGCCGGTATGTTGTAGTCGCTGTGACGAGGTGCATCGATAATATTCGGCGTTGGCAGCCCTTCAGCCGGACCGGCAATTGCCAGCAGGCCCATGCCGATACACATCAGCAGCACTAACATTGGAACGGGATTGCGATTCATCTTTGAACCTTGACCTTAACGGAGCGGATTCACTTGCTTGCAACTGGAGTTTTACAATTGATCCGCGAGCGAGAGAGAGAGTGTGTTCGCCAAAAGACAAGACTTTACGGAATTTGAACGAAATTCTTACTGACCCTTGGTTCCCAGAATCGATGCCATTTTATAAGATCTCCAGCAAATAGCGAAGGATATCTGCCAATGCAGATACCTAATGGGGTTGAAGATGGCCCTCGTGTGAACTATGTACCGATCCGGCGAACCCGTTGATGACGCCGCCAACAACGGCGCTGATGATCACAAGTCAGACAATGTTTACATACACGCATCGTACTTGCACGCGCCATCCACCGTATCCGCCTTATCGTCTACGGAATTTTGTGAAAGACACGGGAAAGTTGGTGCTAGAGAACTGCTGCCCAGAACAGGAATCTCTGCGAGAGGCCTGCCGGTTAATGGGAACCGTCGCAAGCACGTGCTCGTCTCGAATCGATGTCGTCACCGATTACGAAGTGCTAAACCGAAGAGACGCCAATGGGGTTGAACTCCGACTCGGGTTCGCTAGTTGTGGATGATCCCAGTCGCAGCCAAGCCCGCCAGGGGGGTGTTTCGTTCACCTGTTAAGCCCCTTGGCAAGCAGTTTGTCTGGTGTGAGGCTGTGGGTGCGACACATCGCATCGGTACCGCCTTGGTGGGGTTTAGCGGCCTCTGGCTTTTTGTATCGCGGTCCCATTTGGTGGTGTGACAATCGTTGAGATGCCAACGGTTTATTTCCTGCTGATCTTTGAATCTGTAATTTCGTTAATTTAGTGTCTTATTTGTCTGTTATTTATCGTTCAGCGTGAATCCTTTCCACCATCATTTTTCTACGCGCCACGTGATTGTTCAGTTAAGCGGTACAGTGAGCGTTCTCGTTGGCATTTTCGGTTTTCTATACTCGATAGAGAATTTTAAACTTTATTATTTTATTAGATACTTACACACTATCGCAGGCTTTAGGTTCCCTTAATGACCTTTATCCTCGAATACCTTCATCGGGAAAATGCATATCTGACCGGTACCGCTCTAGTTGCGACTAGATTCACCATCATCCACTTTACGAATAGTCTTCACCATCGCCGTTTCCGGGATCTTCTGCATCACCTGCGTCGTCTCCATCGCCATCATCTCCACCATTATCTTCACCACCATCATATCCACTATCATCTTCACCACCATCATCACCATCATCCTCACCACCATCATTACCATCATCTTCACCATAGTCTCCCTCATCTCCATCATCTCCTTCATCACCATCATCATTACCATCATCACCATAGTCTCCTTCATTTCCATCATCGTTATAGTCTCCATCATCATCATCATTATTTCCTAAATCATCATCATTATTTTCGTCTTCTCTTTCAGGATTCTCGTCTCTGTTAGGATTAGGCCGTCTGCCAGCACCAGGACGACGACGGTTGCCACGACGATTCCCACCGCCAAGGCGACCACTATTGCCTAGTAGACCCCCATTGCCAAGTAGTCCGCCACTGCCAAGGGGATTGCCTCCACCCAAGAAGCCTGCGCCTGCGCCAAGACGACTGCCTCCACTTAGAACCATCCCACCGCTGGGAGCTATCCCACCACTCGGTACTAATCCACCGCCTGCTAGTAATCCGCCACTTGGGACAATTGGACCGCCTGTTACTAATGCACCACTAGGTACCATTCTAGTACCTGATACTACGCCACCACTTGGTGCTATACCACCACTAACTAATATTCCGCCACTAGGTACTATACCACCAGTATATATTACTCCTCCGCTTGGTAGACTTCCAGCAACAGGCCGTCTCTTGCGATTTGGTCTTCTGCCTCCTTTTCGACGCCTGCCATCACTTGAAACAATTGGAGTGATGCTAACCGTTGGTTGGTCAACACCTATAACTATGCTGCCATCTGATGGTAGAACACCAACTCTCTCTACGTAGCCTCCTCCTGCCTGGTAGGGAATCTGTCTTCTGGACCGACCACCTAGTCCGTACGTTAGTGTTTGCATCATATTGTTCATTGTTGCGATCGAAATTGGCGAATCTGGAGTTGGCAGAACTTCAGCGCGTGGTAGAACAGCAGGAGCTCCATTGGCGATGGCCACAAGGACCAGTAGGTACAGGGCCTGCAAAGGGAACGGAATAAAGAAAATGAGTTCATGAGATTGACGCTTGATATGGGCACTTTTTACCTTCGCCATGGCTTCAAATATGTTTTGCGTACGGTTTCCTTCCACCAGGTTTATTCTGCTACATCAGCTTGACTGAGCGCTATTCGATGAGAACTACACATTTTATAGGGCACGTTCAGAGCCCTGGAATGCATAGAGGTTGAAAAGTAGACGCTGTTCTAACGATTCTGGTTCTGCCGATGTCGCAGCTTCCTGTTGCCCATTAATCGGTTTCCCACCTGCCCTAAGATGTTTAAAGATGCTAACGATTTCGGACGATTAAGGCACGCAGAGTGACTTATGTGTTCTTAATGTGTCTCTAACAAGTCTTTGTGACCGGCGATATCAAGCTGTGCGAAGTTTTGAGCCTGCGTACAGTGGTGTAGGGCTTTCGTTGAAGTGGAATTCGATTTATCGCTGATGGTAAGACCTATCGCCCTTTGCTGCAGGCGTTGTCCTTCAGAATACGGAATTTTCAAGAAACTTGTTTTATCTGATAATAAATTCATACTGTTTTGCTTGATAAATCGTAGCTAAATCATAGCTAAAGTAGTAATAGCAATACAGTGACCAACACCTGATCTAAAAACCTAAAAAAAAATGTTTTAGCTTTTGAGATGTTCGAAAAAGCGTTAGTACTATTCCTATTGTGGTGCTCCTGTGTTTCTTCGACTGAGAATCTACGCAGAATTGTGAATATTTAATTTAAAAGCCGGGGTTACATGAAGCGTAAACTCTCGTATAAACTCAGAATGTAATGCCAAAAAGTTTACGCTTCGTGTGGCAGGCATAATCGCATAAAAGTTTATACCGAAACGTCAACTGCAATTACATTCGTGCACCTGCAATTACACTATGCTATTACATCAATTACATGTGTTTCTGGCCACAAAAAATATAAATCGACGAGATAAGTTGATTTCTGAACATCTTTTTCTATATTTTAAGATGTTAGTTGCTGTATTAGCGATTGTAGAACATTCAATTCTTCAGAACGCTACGCTTCATGTTGGTGCTGTGTTTACGCTTGCTTTTACGCTCGGATTTACACTCAGCGGGCCTATAATCTTTTTGACATAAGTATAATCTTTTTGGCATTACACTCTGAGTTTATACGGGAGTTTACGCTTCATGTATCCCCGGCTAAAGACTAATAAATCCCTTTCGCCGTCCCTTAATAGGAATCCCAGACCCTGTAATACCAGTTTTTTTTTATCAAGATGCGCCATTATTTACCCATATATTCTTATATAAAGCGAGAGGTTTTCGACAGATTATGTACCATACAACAGATAATCCACATGTTCCATTTAGATACGGAGCATCATTAGCATTAACCCCAAGGATAATTAAGAATGTGCTAATGCAACGCTTCATTGAACTAAGCAATAGTTCAGTATATTTTCGGTGATTTTACCGTCAACATAGCTACGAATGTTAACTATCAACTGTTTTCTTGTGGCCTGGCCGAGCACATTTAGTCAATTGAACTCATTTTGATAGATTTTTTTAAAGAACTAACAAAGCTTCATGAGCACAGTGTTTTATTCTAATCTATTTGTTTGCATAAAGATTTCATTCGAATATACTATTTTACGCACGGTTCGTAGATGCTATTAGTGCCAACATTAATCATAGAAAATTAGTAAACGAGGTGATGCTATTTTTGTTCAGCAGGGCCTGTTTTTCACAGAGTTAACGAAACGGTAAGAATCTAATTTGAATACCAATACGCAAGCCTTCATTCTTCAATGGGGATTCCTCTTCATACAAGACCGGTTCTTGTAGCGATTCTGGACGAGACTTTTGTGTCCATCCACAGATGAGTATTTCCTATAAAAGGCTGAGATTTGTGGCGAAGAAGCATCAAATCGTCGGCAACCGTGCAGCAAGATAGAAGGCAACGATGGCAATGCCGAATGTAGTTGTAAGCAAAGTTTTATTCGTACTCAATTGCGCTTGAATTGTTGTAAAGGAGTAATTTTGTGTACCTTCAACATGTGATATCCTTGTAAAGTGATTCGCTGTTGACGATTGTCGCCATTTAAAGCTTGCTAAGAGAGACGTTCGTTCCATAGTTAGATCCATATCAGTCTCCGTGATGGCCGTGATCTCCGTGGCTGCCATGATCTCCATGATTTCCATGATCTCCGTGATTACCATGATCATGGTGACCATGGTCCGCATGATGATCATGATGATGATCATGATGAACTGAATCATGATTACTTCCTCCCGAATATCCACCGCCGCTACTGTATCCTCCATAGTATCGTCGGTAGCCATATCCGTAGGACGGATAACTGTAGTATCCACCATATCTACTACGAGAATAACCACCGTATCCTCCATAGTACGGTTGGTAGCCACCATAGCCATAGGACGGATACGCATAGGACGGATAGCTGTAGTAGCCACCATATCCATATCCGTATGACGGATAATAATAGTGCGCTTCTGCTCCCTCCATATCATCTGATTTTCCATTTAAAACATTTGAATCGGTGCTAGACACTTCTTTCGCCTGAGTCAATGTATCTGCTTCGTTGATATTTTTTGCGTTCCGAGCAGGCGTCAAAGCAGCAACACCAACCGTGGCTTGCTGTGACCCGACTGGCTCTGATTGAGATGGTTGCGGAGCGCCGTGGGCAATGGCCACAAATGCCAGCAAGCACAGGAACTGCAAAAGTTAAGGGTCAAATCAGAACGTCAAAATTCACTTAATTGATAACTATCCGGTGTTTTTATTTTTACCTTAAACATGGCCGGCAATGGAAACTATTAGCTGTCTAGTTCTATCCTCACCGATCGGATTGGGTTAACTGGTCACGGCATGGCGCGGAATTTCGGCTTTTATATTGCCACAGGTCCGCACACCTTCAGGACCGGTTATTTTTGCAGCAGAACAGGGTTTTGTCATACTTTCCCGTTGATCATCATGTAATGACGCAGGTAGGAATCGAAAATCTGCCGCACTGTTGAAGTCATCATCCAACAACCTTGTGACGTGTTTTATAGAGTCAAATTTTTCTTTTCTCAATTTTCACACTTTCGATTGTTTCCGAATCAATTGCTTTCCGGCTTCTTGTGCATTGGTTTTTCCTTTTCAACATTATTAGTGTAGTTTTGAACACCGGAACTACGTCATTAGCATGTGTCACAAGATCGAAACGTTGTGATAATTATGTATTCTCTACTTTTATGTGATCCCGCTGCGTACAATGCAAAGATGTGTTACCACCAGATCGGTAAAGGTTGCTGACAAATAAAAGAAAAATCCAAAATTAAAAATCGCACGCTTAAAACTTACTTTCGATATCACTTATGAATGATTTTTGCAGCAAGAACCTACATTTGGAGGTAGAAACCTGTTTTCTAAATTGCTCTGGTTAGGAGGAACGATTTTCGATTCTAACGATTGACGTAATTCTCAGGGGCAGTTCAAATTAAATTCCAATATCAAATTAAAGCCGGTTTTACGATGCATACGATGCATTTTTTATATTATTTATTTTTAATTTTGCAATAATTATAATTGTTAAAGAAGCTTATGAAAAGCCGCACTTTTCCAGACTCCAAATGTTACCAAAAGACCATCGAACTTCCTATACCTCAAATCATGCTGCACGGGGCAACGATGGGCACGACCGAACGACCAATAACGACCAAACAGAAACTGCAAATAACGTCCATCTTTTCAGCTTCTAGCTAAACACATCTATCTTTAAAAGCAAGTCCTTAACCGAGTCTGCGGTAAAGGATAGCCCAAAAAGGCAGTTCTTTAGTACAGTGGCGAAGAAAATCGTCTAAGAAAAGCTCAGCCAAAAGCTCAAAACATTCTTGAGAAAAGATCACTTCTATGCAAATCAACTGGTTTTCGTAGAGCTCGTCGTCTCGTATTAAAAAAGCGAGTCTGATAATGTCACCAGCGCTTCGGTTAAAGCATTCATAATACGTGAAATACACTCTGGACTACATCAATTTTACAACAAACACAAAACTCGCATGCTCTTCCTAGTCGAAATCTAGAACAAAACAAAATTTCCAAGACGTATTGTTGACGCGATGTTGTCGGCGACAGTCAAGAGAATTCGTAAACTGGGATTTACCAAGCTCAACATGGAATTTTGAGCTCGCTTCATCAATTAGCGAAATATTGTGAATTCTTGTGTCACAGTTCTGGATGAAAGAAAAGGTTCAAGAGCAGGTGCCCCGGTAGCTGATAGAATTTCTTTAGCTTTTGACGCAAGCTGCGGTACAACCATTTACCATATCCGCTTCTACATTCTATGTTCTTCGATACCGATTCCGTGACGACAGTACTGGCATATCGACTTTGTTTTTCCCAAAGAAAACCGGATAGATAGCGTTTGGGCTTGGGCGAGCCGCGATTTTAATACCGCGGCTTTGATATCCCGCCCTCTCTTTGATCTTTGACGCCCTCTCGGTGGACATTTCATCAGTTGTTGAGTTGTCTTCTAACAGAGTCGACAGTCGACGTCACTAGTTCATATTCTCTATGATCGTTTTCGATTTTAACAGCATAAAAGATGTTCAAGGTACAATAGACAACAAAAGAGTGATCGCATGCTGGAACTAGAACTAATTCAGCTATTGTTTCTCCCTTTAGGTACTTTGCTTGTTCGCGATCATTGCCGTGGTTGCTGCAGGAGTCAGCGATCCGAGGATCTCCGGTCTCCACCCGGCCCCAGGACCTCTTGGAAGGATCGTCAAGCGTGAAGCAGTGGAATCGAAAGATGCCCCCGAATCGGCTCTAGAGGAGCAGGACGATATGGATAAGGCGGAGACGTTTGGATTTGGTTACCACAAATCGATCCATGTGTACCCGAGCTACGGATATGGTTACGGATATGGTTATCCGTTTTACGGTCACGGATACGGCTATGGATATGGTTATCCGGGATACGGTCACGGATACTACGGTGGCTACTATTAAGTAGATAACGAATAAATTGTAAAATATTCCAAAAATAGAATTTTATGCTGCACTACATTGAATCCATCGTATTATTGTAAAGAAAACTTTAAAAAAAACATAACTAATACTGAAGATCAACTTATGTTGCTACTTATGCTTATGTTGCATGTAACATGAGGCATTATAATGTAAAGTAAGGTGTGAAAAGATATTCAGATCTCTTCTCATTATTTTAGACAAAAGTTAATGTTTTTTTGTGTACTGACTGATGCTGTAACTGTTTTAATATGAATGAAGTGTAATTCGGTGAACAAAAAGTATCGCACATTACTTACAATGAATTTCAGTAAATTAGTTGTAAAGACTTTATCATTGGAGGTCACGGGCAGGGAAGGATCGTTTGGCAATGCTACTATTACTGTAGCACAAGCACAGATCAGTGTGACAGTACAACATTTGTTAGTAAACTAGTCACCAACATGTGAACACAAATTTTATCTTCAACATTATGTAAATATTCTCCTCTCTAGTTCGAGAACTCGGAATGATATGCTGCGTTCAACGGTTTTTCCGCCACGCGACTCATGCTTTTATACTGCACATTAGACCTCTTTAGGGCTTCAACATGCATTTCCTGCTAGAGATGCACGTCACGGGCCGTGCGAACGACTATTTCGATTTTTGGGATTTTAGCTTTTCAGAAAAAGCATTTTCGTGCAGTAAAGTGTGGTCGATCGGTAGGTTTAGAGTAAAACGAATTGTTGCTTCTGATTATAAGTTACATAAATAATTTATTTGCGCCAATTGAAATCACGTCAATTACCAGTAGTGACCGTAGCTGTAATAGCTGGGATAGTATCGGTAATAGTAGCTCGGGTAGTGGTAGCTCGGATAGTGATAACCACCGTAGTATCTCGGATAGTAATAATGGTAACCGAATCCGAACGTCTCCGACTTGTCCATATCATCCTTTCCTTCAGCGGCACTCACAAGCTCATCTCCGTTAGATTGCTCTGGAGCAGGCTGGTTCGATGCTGGTGCCTCTTCTTTCATGATACGTCCTGGGGGGGCATTGCCCATAGGAACCGAACCCTGGAATCCTGATGCTGGCGCTCCATTTGGCATGGCAGCAACGACGGCGACGAGGGCCAGGAGGCACACAACCTGTGAAGGAAGCAAATTTATAAATTAATTTCCTGAAATTCAAACAATGCTTCTCACACAACATACTTTGAACATGTTTGTTGCTTTTGCAAACGATGTTTATGCTGAAATAGAACGAGGATGCTTCTGCACAATGCACTGACTGCGAGTCGAATGATGATCACTAGCAAGACGCACTTTCCTTTTTATACTGATCCGGTGAAATGAGTAAAGGTGGCCGGTTTCTTGGCGATCTCGCATTCCCATATTCCATTGACGTCACACAAAATCACCCACGGAATGGGGCTGACCCAATCAATATCTCAGAAGTCAGATCGCTTTGCTGGGATGTATATGACCATGTATACCTTTTTTATGTCCAAAAACAACTCTTTTATTATTAAAACTTTATCTTGCTTTAAAATCTTTCATGTTGAATTACAATTGCGAAAGAATTTATTTTAAATATTGTTTGCAGTAGCCTTTCAGAGTAAACGCTGCGTTTACATTTGCAGATGCTGCAATCGATGTTCTAATACATATCTTGCATTCTTGTAAATATTGTGTCATCTGAAGGAATCGATCATTCCACACTGAAGTGACATCATGGGATACTTTACCAATACGGTTGACAAGTTTTTTAATTTGAATGAAGCTCCTTCTCCTGCCACTACAACTGCTGATAGGAAAACCCACGCACCAACATGCTCATTAGGAGACAAAAGCATTCAAATTGAAGCGGCCATTAAAGTTTCGCATTTACCATTTCGGAGTTATGCGTCATTAAATTTCAGATTAGAACCTTAGAACCTTTTTTTAAAGGGTTCGTCGCTTTTCGGCTGTACAAGTCTTTCGTTCAGATTAAATAAAAGCAGTTATCGCGTGTGACCCTCAACTGCCTTGATTTCAATGATTCTTTCTATTTTACTCCGGCAGCTAGAGTGACAGCAAACAAAGGCAAAAAGGTAAAATGAAATTCTTCATTTACTTGATCATTTTTGCTTTGAAACTTATGTTTCTTCTGATGAGCAGTAACCCTTGGTATATTTCTTCTACAATTGATCTTATGAAAAACAGCCAGCTATCACGTGATGGGCTTTGACATCACACAAATTGATCACTAACGGGGATCTTTCAATTTAATGTTCGATCGTTCTGAAACATAAGAAACACCGGTGATCGACAATAGATAGGAACGCTCTGAAGGACATAATGTTCGTTCAAATAATCGTGGGACACAGTTTAAAAGTGAGAAATTCGGGGACACAGTTTAAAAGTGGAAAATAAAATTTTCTAATCGAGTGCAAATAAATCAACAGACAAAATTAGCTCATCGATGCGGCCGTGGATTGTTCTCGAACTATCAAAAAATTGAAAGCTGCTTGCCGTGCCAGGTCTGAACTGAAGTGGTCATTTGGTGTGACGTCAATGGAATATGGGAATGCGAGATCGCCAAGAAAACGGCCACCTTTACTCATTTCACCGGATCAGTATAAAAAGGAAAGTGCGTCTTGCTAGTGATCATCATTCGACTCGCAGTCAGTGCATTGTGCAGAAGCATCCTCGTTCTATTTCAGCATAAACATCGTTTGCAAAAGCAACAAACATGTTCAAAGTATGTTGTGTGAGAAGCATTGTTTGAATTTCAGGAAATTAATTTATAAATTTGCTTCCTTCACAGGTTGTGTGCCTCCTGGCCCTCGTCGCCGTCGTTGCTGCCATGCCAAATGGAGCGCCAGCATCAGGATTCCAGGGTTCGGTTCCTATGGGCAATGCCCCCCCAGGACGTATCATGAAAGAAGAGGCACCAGCATCGAACCAGCCTGCTCCAGAGCAATCTAACGGAGATGAGCTTGTGAGTGCCGCTGAAGGAAAGGATGATATGGACAAGTCGGAGACGTTCGGATTCGGTTACCATTATTACTATCCGAGATACTACGGTGGTTATCACTATCCGAGCTACCACTACCCGAGCTACTATTACCGATACTATCCCAGCTATTACAGCTACGGTCACTACTGGTAATTGACGTGATTTCAATTGGCGCAAATAAATTATTTATGTAACTTATAATCAGAAGCAACAATTCGTTTTACTCTAAACCTACCGATCGACCACACTTTACTCCACGAAAATGCTTTTTCTGAAAAGCTAAAATCCCAAAAATCGAAATAGTCGTTCGCACGGCCCGTGACGTGCATCTCTAGCAGGAAATGCATGTTGAAGCCCTAAAGAGGTCTAATGTGCAGTATAAAAGCATGAGTCGCGTGGCGGAAAAACCGTTGAACGCAGCATATCATTCCGAGTTCTCGAACTAGAGAGGAGAATATTTACATAATGTTGAAGATAAAATTTGTGTTCACATGTTGGTGACTAGTTTACTAACAAATGTTGTACTGTCACACTGATCTGTGCTTGTGCTACAGTAATAGTAGCATTGCCAAACGATCCTTCCCTGCCCGTGACCTCCAATGATAAAGTCTTTACAACTAATTTACTGAAATTCATTGTAAGTAATGTGCGATACTTTTTGTTCACCGAATTACACTTCATTCATATTAAAACAGTTACAGCATCAGTCAGTACACAAAAAAACATTAACTTTTGTCTAAAATAATGACAAGAGTGACTATCTGAATATCTTTTCACACCTTACTTTACATTATAATGCCTCATGTTACATGCAACATAAGCATAAGTAGCAACATAAGCATAAGTAGCAACATAAGTTGATCTTCAGTATTAGTTATGTTTTTTTTAAGTTTTCTTTACAAGAATACGATGGATTCAATGTAGTGCAGCATAAAATTCTATTTTTGGAATATTTTACAATTTATTCGTTATCTACTTAATAGTAGCCACCGTAGTATCCGTGACCGTATCCCGGATAACCATATCCATAGCCGTATCCGTGACCGTAAAACGGATAACCATATCCGTAACCATATCCGTAGCTCGGGTACACATGGATCGATTTGTGGTAACCAAATCCAAACGTCTCCGCCTTATCCATATCGTCCTGCTCCTCTAGAGCCGATTCGGGGGCATCTTTCGATTCCACTGCTTCACGCTTGACGATCCTTCCAAGAGGTCCTGGGGCCGGGCGGGGACCGGAGATCCTCGGATCGCTGACTCCTGCAGCAACCACGGCGATGATCGCGAACAAGCAAAGTACCTAATGTATAAATCGATGTTTGGATTAGCTCTCGGTCGTTTTTACATTCCAGTCTGTTATACCTTGAACATTTTAGATAGTATGTGTTTTTTTATAATCTTCGCAATAGCTCAGTATGATACTGTTTCAACGAGTTACTTCAACCAACTGGTGACATCTGCCGTTTTGCGATCGGCTTTATATAGAACGCCATCCTCTTTTACATATTATCGTTCTCTTTAACCGGATGCTCCCCTACAGTGGCGTTACAGACCGAATCGCCGATCTTCACAAAAGCATAGCTTCGCCCGTGCTAGGCCTGGACTGGAGTGGTCATTTGGTGTGACGTCAATGAGATTTGGGAATGCGAGATCGCCAAGAAACCGGCCACCTTTACTCATTTCACCGGATCAGTATAAAAAGGAAAGTGCGTCTTGCTAGTGATCATCATTCGATTCGCAGTCAGTGCATTGTGCAGAAGCATCCTCGTTCTATTTCAACATAAACATCGTTTGCAACAGCAACAAACATGTTCAAAGTATGTTGTGTGAGAAGCATTGTTTGAATTTCAGGAAATTAATTTATAAATTTGCATCCTTCACAGGTTGTGTGCCTCCTGGCCCTCGTTGCCGTCGTTGCTGCCATGCCAAATGGAGCACCAGCACCAGGATTCCATGGTCCGGTTCCCATGGGTAATGCCCCCCTGAGACGTATCATGAAACGTGAGGCGCCAACATCGAACCAGCCTGCTCCAGAGCAATCTAACGGAGATGAGCTTGTGAGTGCCGCTGAAGGAAAGGATGATATGGACAAGTCGGAGACGTTCGGATTCGGTTACCATCATTACTATCCGAGATACTACGGTGGTTATCACTATCCGAGCTACCACTACCCGAGCTACCATTACGGTTACTATCCCAGCTATTACAGCTACGGTCACTACTGGTAATTGGAGTGATTTCAATTGGTGCAAATAAATTATTTATTTTGAAGCAGAAATACCGTTCGTTGTTTGTAACGTGGACACAATCAAGTGATACCGAAAGCTAAACTGAGGTTTTGCGTTGAGGGTTATAAGGGTGGATGATAATATACACATCTGATCAAAAGCTTTCATATTTAAAGAAGAGAGCATTTTTAGTGCTGTTTGGCATCAATTGGACCTGAATCAGTCGTTTACGTTTACCACTTGTGCTGGTTAGACTACGGGATTCTTCTGCTAATCACTTGGGCTGGTTACCGGATATTTCTGGGTTAAAACATTACAATCATCACATCATTACATTGAAAGTAAGTCACGCGTGCGTGAATGTGTTAACCCGTTTCAAAGTAGTGATTCAATTTTGAACAAACAATTTCACTTGATAGTTCAATTGTAATCAACTAGGCAGTACAATCATAAAACTACTTTCGACGTTAATAAACACAGAGTTTTTTACTACTGAGATGCGCTTGTGTGTAACACTTTTCAACATTTAAGGAACATACGATACATACATAGGAATACGATTCCACTTACTCACTGAAACTATCCGCAATAAAAACACCTCTAAATCAAAGATTATTGACGAAAACAAATCACAGAAACAATATTCTTTACACAATATGTACAGTTTATTCATCTAATATCACTAATAAACGTCGAGCACAAATAATTCCACTATTCTCGCATGAGAATACTGTTTCACTTGAGTTTAGAGATTAAGGATGTTTCACGGAAAACTCTTCACTTCAACAACAATGATAACCTTTTAAACATAATGCATATTTTGAGTACACTTTTGAACATTTGTATCAGTTGTGTTTTAACATTACGATTCACATGCGAGCGTGTGCAAAAACTAAGAACGAATATTAGCAAGAGATCACTCGCTGATACATCGACTAAACGAACGCTTTACGCCACATTCTTTCGTTTGACGCAATTAGTCAAAACGAATGTGTCCATCAATCGGATGGACACCGAGATGATCGACGATTAATGACGACATTTAAACCCACGACATAGGAACGGAAATGGCAAGATTAGAAGATTGGTATGATCACATAAGTGTAAATGGCCTCCAGCTTCCTTGATTTGACGTCACGAAACGAATTTGACGCATTATTGCAGTGAACCCCATTGCGGGTCGAAACGAAGGTGCGATTTAATGTGGAATATAAAAGCACGATGCGTTAGAGGACTCATCATTGAACTAAGGTCCTTCGAAAAGGCAGCATATCATTTCGAGTTTACTAAGTTTGAAGTGCAGAAGTTTCAAAAAATGTTCAAGGTAAGAATTATGCTGGAGAAGCTGACCTTTTGGTTTGTAGTTTGCTAACAAATGTTGAACCTTTTCACAGATTTTATGCTTGCTCGCCGTCGTTGCTGCAGTTGCAGTAGCAATGCCAAACGATCGTGGCACGCCCGTTACCTCCCAAGACTCTCCGGCTCCGAAGGAGATCGTTGAAGTCGATGCATCAGCGCCTGGAGACGAAGCAAGTATCGTTGCAGAGGACGACATGGATAAGGCGGAAACGTTTGGCTTTGGATACCGTAAAATAATTCATGTATATCCTCGCTACTATCACCACGGTTGGTACTACCCACGGTACTACCATGGTTATCACCATTACTGGTAGTGGTCTGTCTCGATCTACAACAAACATCTGAATAAATGGTCAAATGATTAGAACGGAAACACGGCACGCCAATTTAAACATTCAAAACCCCGTTAAAACAACTATTCGACACCAAAACTTGATGAAAACGATCACAATGACTGCATTCGAAGCGGGGGTAGACCGCACCGCTGTTGCTACTACACTCCAATTGTCGGTTGGTTTGTGCAAGGGTCCAACGTATGTCTTCACCGAAGGTCGATAGAAAAGTGTCTTAGGTCTCAGGCGCGTGTGCCCCCGGTCGACCATCTTGGCCTCAAAGTCATCCCT
Organism: Anopheles aquasalis; assembly: GCF_943734665.1. Lineage (NCBI taxonomy): Eukaryota > Metazoa > Arthropoda > Insecta > Diptera > Culicidae > Anopheles > Anopheles aquasalis. The sequence goes on along the minus strand of NC_064878.1, from coordinate 62,491,554 downwards.
ACTTTTCCTGATGTTTTTTTTCGGAAGGGTCTCCTGCTGGAACGATAACACATACTTCCGCAGAAATACATACGAGAGCGTGTTGGTTTTCTATATACATTGCGGCGGTATTAGTCTCCCAAATTCTTGATGTATTTGTGAGAAATCGAGCACAAGCTACATTTTACAACAATATGTACAACCAAATCTGAACTTTTATTATAGTTTAGTGGTGTATAGAACATGGAATTTAACAAACAATGGCACCAGTCAGTCAATTGTGTAATAAGTAATAGTTCTTGGTTTATACTCCCGGAATGCAGCGATGGAACTACAGATCTCGGATTTGTGGCCATTCGCAAACGATGCCCAAAAACCCCTGGGAATCCCGATTCCTGCATACTATCTCACTTTCAAAACATTAACATTTCCAATTTGGAGATCGGAAACGTGCCTCCTCTGTCCCCTTTTGCCGCTTTCCTCTGAGCAACGACTTCCAATCAATTAACACTTTGTTTGGATCCGAACCACAAACCGATTGACGTCAATGGACCAAATCCTCGCAGAAATCTAGAAAGCATCAAGCCCCCAGTCACCCCAATGGGAGGGTGGAGGAAGGAACGGTTTCCCCTAGCCGAATGCACAGAAAACACCCAAATCTGGTGGCGACATCTCGACGCCTCGGGGATGTTGCATTCCTGCCATGCGAATTCGGCACGGCTCGTTCTCTGGAGGCGGGAGGTGTGTCTTATCTGTCTTGTCCCTGAACCACCGACCCTTGAAGCTGCATCTGGGAATGAACGAAAAGAACGGAAACAAAAATTGAATGGGGGGGGGGGGGGGGCGTGAAAGGGGGGCATCCAATTGGCGATCATAAACTTTTTGGGGGCTTTTCGGTGGTTTTCGTCGATGCCAATGCCAAGGGCCCATGCTAAACTGGTTTCGTGACGCAAAAGCGACGGTAAATCCCCTCCTGAGGGAGGGAGGCTTGAACTTGGAGGCCCCACGTTTGCCTGAAATGAAATATATCTCACAGCAGCCGATTGCCGCCCCGAGCAAATGTTGCGTGACTTGTGATGATGTTCAAAAAACAAAAAAAAATTAGATGACATTTTATGGCCGCAGCTATTCAGCACAGAATTGGAGCAGATCGGCCGCCAAAAAGGGAAAGGTCAATACAATCAGATGGAAGGACTGAAGGGATGGTTCCAACTGGCGCTAAACCGTGCCCTTTTGGTCCGCGTTCGTAAATAGTCACACGAGATCTGAACGGGATTCATCAGTGCGTTGTTAACATCCGCTAATGAATGTTAATTTATACGCTCTGGCGCTTACCGATGTTCCTCTATCTTAGTCGCGTGAGGCCCCGACATCACATTTATCTTTCTAAGCGCGCAGCGAAACTATTATTAATACGATTCATTTCAATTTTCGTACAGGTGCGCATGGGCCCTTTGTTGAGGGGCTACCGTACATTCCAACGACTGTTCCTTCTGGTGTTGTTGTTGGAATGCCACGTATTATCTTATTTAGCAAGACAATACGTTGGATTTTATTTTATTTTGGATTTAAAACACCTTCCTAAAGTTACCTAAGCCTCAAGGGCTGCGGGAAAGTACATTTGAAAACTCTAATTAATAAACTCCTTTGAATAATCTATGAATCATTCGTAAAACAATCCAATCGTTCGTACTACTAGTTTGGAAGCAAAGAGATAGGGTAATTTCAAAATATTCTATTTTGTGGGTAGTTTTGTATTTATTGAGCCATAAATTTCACAAACTATTGTTCTTAAACTAAACTACAAGGAGGAAACTAAAAACTAGGAGGAAACTAAAAAAATTAAGTTTCAAAAGCTCGAGTCCTTCCGAAACCGACCGAAAGATGGAAGCACCAGTTTGGCACTCACGACACTCAAAGTCGCGTGTGAGCGATTCTTCGTTAAGTCGAGATACCGCATTTCATTTCCGTTTTTTGTTTGTTTTTTTCTTTTACTGCACGCGTGGTTGTAGATTTGTGGAACATCAAAAATGAAGAAACGGTCTTATAAATTGTATGACATGATCGCTGCGGGCAAAAACCTAAGATTCAACCCAATCCAATTTTGTAGCGTAAACCACCAAAGAGCCTGTCCCCCCCTTCAATAAGGGATTTGTGTGCTCTCCCAGATGGATTTTATGCTAATCGAAGTAATGCGCATTCGAGAACTTTAAATCAATGTGTGAAACGTAACAATCTAGCTAACGATCAGTCCTCTTGAATGTCCACAAAGGGGATCGATTTAATCAATCCGATTCCACTCTAAACAATGGCAATTGTTTCGAACTTTTTGTATAAAACAATAAAATCCAAACGATCCCTAGGGCGTCAATGCCGTTGGTTTTTTCCCTCCAGAGTATCAGTCATCAGCTGAAGTCCATCGGGAACAGTACAGTTTTCTCTAGAAACAACTCGGTGCAATGGTAACGTAGAGCAATGATTTCCCACTTCTTAATCATCATCGTGTGTCTCCTGACGTTATTTCAGAACCGTTTACTTCTGTTACTATTTTGTCTTTGGTTTTCGGGTGAGCTAACACTCCAACAGCCACTCGAACAGCCGATGATGGCAATGGTGGAAGCCGAAAAGGGCGATCGGCCGATACCGCGAATCTACAATACGCCACCGGAACCACCGGTAAAAGTGCTGCGTGAAGCCGGTCCCATCACGGAGCGGGAAAGCAAGCAGCATGGCGACGACGGCGTGGACGACGGTTTGCAGCAATCCGAATCGTACACGTACCGGTTCTACCGTCCACTCTACTACCCGGGTGTCTACTACTCCTACTACCCTCGTTACCGTTGGTACCGTCCGTACTACTACCACGATTGGTGGTACTACTGATCGCGCAGCTCACCATCGCTCGCCATTGCTGGCCGTGCTGTAATTTGGTTTGTTTTTGGTTTCGGATCGGTGGCACATTGGAGGCTTGAGCCGCATTAGTTACGCCTAGCACCGCGTCCTTGTGACGCAGAAGATACTGTCTTTAGCCATAGCCAGTCGTTAGAACGCTCTCACTGTCACGCTAGCATGAGTTGCAATAAAACAACATAACCACGCGATTCAGGAAGCAAACCGTTTTAGCCCTCTGTCCTCGCTCGATCGCGAATCTAATTTTCGGATGCGGATTCGATTCACAAGCCGAAATTGATGTGCATAATTCATTCATCACGGTACCACAGAGTGCGGTTGACACTTTAACGGCGAGCTTATGAGAGCACAAGGAAGGCTTCACGTGCCGGACCCAACGATTTAGCATGGCGATGACAAGGTCTCTAGGTGTGGTTGAGGTATAAATCAATGCTGAAGGTCACAATGATCATCATGCCATGATTGCCGTAACAAAAAATAATGTAATTTATGCATGCATGTTTAATCAAAAACAATCGATGAAGTAAGAATGCATTCAGTGTAGCAGGAATTATAATTGGAAATGCTTAAACCCTCTATTAACTCGATGACGGATGACGTACAACAAGGCCATCTTGATCTCATTTAGGTTGACATACTAATTGACCCTGATCAGCATCTTGCACTCTACCGGTTGCTAAGCGATGTGCATGAGTATACTTTGATTTTTCTTTTCTTCACTCTAAAACTCTTGCATCTGGAGAGTAATTGGAATAAACATTCAGCACATCAATATGATTTAGTATTCGAACTAATAAAAATTATGCTACACTTCAATAAGTTCCATATTTTGAAGGCACACGCGCATCATCAACACTGAATAGTAACGACATCTTAATTTATTGTGCACTAGTATTGCTTTACGCTCAAAAGAACCAACATATTCCCATGTTTAACCTAGATCCACGGCCACAGGCGAGCAGGAATCTGATCACCTTCTGGTGATAATTTTCACCGCAAACGAGCGAACGTGTGAAGGCAACCTTCACCTCGAACGCCATTATAATTGATTGAGGTGCGCCGCTCAGTTTGGTCACCTTAAACCTATCCCCGGGCCACCCTGGGAGGGTGCCTGAAGATTTCGGACGGGGGGCTCAGCGATAGGCGCAACAACATTGCCTAATCGCTTAATCGTCGGCGAAAACGAAGAAACAGAGAGCAGCGGTTGGTTTGATGCATGAGTCATATACATATATTTTCGATGAGTATCACAATACGGTTCGTTGGTGATGGTGGCTTACGAGCTAACAGTAACAGTGTTTTTTTTCTTCTTCTTCTTCTAATCCTCATGCCATTACGGTGCCGCACGTATATGCAACGCTAACGCACGATGCCCTAACCTTAGAGCTAGATTACTCCAAAAACTGGCCAGCAGCACGACTGCCGCCGCAACTCCCAACGGAACAGGAAACCGCGATCGTACGCTCCACATCTGCGCGCGCTAGTGCACCTGGAAAAGGGGGTGGGGGTGTTCGAAACCTCAGTTTACGGGCAGTGGATCGTCTCCGTCGTCGAGCGAGAGGCCCGTTTTGGTGGGCTCGTCCGCGCTTTCCGAGTTGGGTGATGATGTTGGTGATGGTGATGAATCGGATGAGGAGGTGGAGGTGGACGACGAGGAGGAGAAGGATTCAGAGGACGAGGAACTCACCGGCGACAGCGAACCGGTCACTTTGAGCGAGCCCGAGTACGAGGTGGACTTGGGCTCATCCGACGAGTAGCTGCTCGAGTACGACTTGTACGAAGGATAGGAAGGATGGGAAGAGGAGGAGGATGAACTGTCCCAGCCGCTGGAGGAGCTGTGGCCGAAGCTGCTGCCCGCCTTGGCCAGCAGCAGCAGCTTTCCCAGACCGACGCCCGTCACAACCAGCCCACCGATTCCGGCCAATCCCGTCAAGATCACTGTAAAAGGAAACAAAGCATAAGGATAACAACATGATCCTCCACGAAGGAACACGGAACACTAGAGCGCGTACCAGTTTTCGGATCAATGTGGAACGCCGATTCCGCCGTCTCCAGATCGCTCGTCTCTTCGCCATCCTCCTGTTCGAGCTGCTGGCTCCAGGCAAGGCCAACGATCAGGACGAACAGCAGGGCACTGCTGGCGCTACGGAAGAGCTTCATCCTGTACCGACTGTGTGGACACTACTCGACGGAAAGCAACTGGACACACACAAGCACAAGCACAAGCACGATAAACACAACACTAACTGTTGCCGTTTTTGTTGACAAGACACGAGACTGCAGACGAGACGGCGTGGACGAGCGGACTGATTCCGGCCAGGTACCCGAGCCTGCATTTTATACGAACGCATCATCATCGTCATCATCACCAGCGTGATGATCGCTTCGACGCACCCCCTTTGGACCACGAAATCACACGAAAAACCGAAAACCGATGCCACTGTCACGGGCTGGCGGCGCTTGACCACTCGTCGTCGTCGGACGGATCCTTGAACGATGCTCACGGTGCTTTTGCTGGTGGTGGTGGTGGTGGAGTAGCTAGCTGGCTCGCGATCGATCGGATTCGGAGTGTCACGGGTTGTTCCCGGAGTGTCCGCCTGATGGGATGTAAATCTATGGAACAGGAGCAACCAGCCCGCTCCGTCGCAGTCGCAATAGGCGGTTATCAGGGTGCTCTTTGCCTAGGAGATGATTGCAGCAGCCTCTCATCCCCACCCGTTTGGAAGTGGGATGCGACGGGTATGCTAATGCGGTGGCTTCGCCTCTGATTGAGATCGACCTTGGCAAGGCACGATGCCCTGCCACAAGTGACGCACGTTGGGGCTGCGAAATTCTCTTCTTCAAACCAAACAACCCCTTTACAACAGCTACAACAACAACCACAACAGCTCCAGCCCCCTTTTTGGGGTGAATTGTTGATGTTACTGTTGCCTCCTGAAAGGATGCTTAACCTGAATGGCGGCGCTTTGGCTGGTGTAGCGGTTTTTGGGATGGCTCGCGCCGCGTGACGCAATGCGCTGTTCAGGGTGGTCAATCGGTTAATTGGAGGGTGGCGCAGCGCACTGGCACACGCATGGACACCTCGGATTGCATTGGAGAGCACTTGAACGGCGCAGCCTTTTGTACTTCAGCTGTTGGATGGTGCGCACTGGTGTTTGGCCCCTTCAACAACGATGCTGCTCAAACACCAGAGTACAATGCAGCAGTACACCACCACCCCATATGCACACAAACAAATGTGTGCACGCGCCCTGGCATTAGGTGAAGGTCATGTCGCGATCAGCCAGGCGGATTACCACGTTTGCACTAATTGACAACGGAACGGCAAACGGCCACGGGTGTCCGCTCCAAGCCATTTCCATTTCGAGAGCCATTTCCGTGAGTGAGTGGCAGCTCGGCGACAATGGCCGAGGTCGGTCACCGGATGGGTGGGGTGAAAAATTTGGAAATTAAAACGCCTAGCACCCAGCATCGATTCGTTGGTGGATGGTCTCGAAGCATCGAAAAGAAGTCGCAGGTCAGTCGATGGATTGTGGTGCAGAGCTGCGATGATATCGCAAGGTCCCCAACCCGCCGGGGTGGTGGTCTACTATCTGTCCGGTCACTGATCGCATCCAAACCGGCACACACTCGGGCGCGTGCCCAAGAAATTGGGTTGCTCGGAGTCAAATGCGTGTTTTGAGGTTATGAGATGAATATGCTAATGTTGCTAGGCACCGGCTGCGGGGAGAGTGTGCCCCACCCCGCCGTGGATGTCCTTGAGCTAGTAGTGACCGGTGCTTTCCCGAATCTGGAAGAATCCTCATTTCCAGGGTCAATGCAGCCCACGATGGCCCTTGCCCTTTCTGGCGTATAAAGATGTCGCACGGGTTGTGTTTTGGAACCATCTGCAACCAAATTTCAAGATGCAGCGATGGACAGACCCACACACCGTGCTTGTTACTGCCCGGAGCTGGAACTAGGCAACCGTGTCTCAGATCGACGGCCACAAACCATTAAAGCGCGTGATAAGCGTTCGATCAGCATACTAATGTGTGCTACTAACGAATGGAGATGACCGTCTCGTCCGTTTTATGAGGACCTAAGGGACCTGAAGCAACACCTCGGCAATCAGTGCTATCGAAGCGGGGCCATCAGATGCTCTTTCCAGCAATTGTTGACGGTGGTTCCGATCGCTCAATGTCTACTGTGGATCATCTATGGATCAGCGTGTAAAAAAGAAACATTTAAGCAACTCTGTGTCCTCGGTTCGCTCGAGTCTAGAAGTCACGCTGGACGGTGTGTATCGAAGTGGACGCTCGAACTCGCTCGGATTGTTCAACCTCCAACCATTGTGACGGTCACACATCTAGTTACCACTGGATAGAACGGCGAACGATTCTACTTCACACCGCCTACTGCACTCTTCTCCGCAACGCCACATTCCTACCACGGAACGACATCGTCCGGCGGGGGCATTCCAATCACAACCGAACCGATGTGTGCAATCTGCTTCTGGTGGAACACTCATTTGCACAATCAATTCACACATTGTATGGTCGAAGGATGGAATCCCGCCCTGCGGTGGCCCTCGTATTGCGAATAAACGTTTATGCAACTTCGAACGGACACGTCATTTGACGCTATATCAACTGGATGAGGGCTATGCCGTGGCCGTCAGAAGAGCGGTCCGGATTCAAAACGGTAACACAACTTCCCCCCACTGACATAATCACAAGGTGAAGAAGAGATGGTTTCAAATGAATAAATCACCGCGCCGAACGGCCGGCTGGTGAAATGGTTGCGGCTAATTAGTCGGTCGGTCGGTCACTGCGCAGATAAGCCACCATTGCCACTAAGCACCCTCCCATTTGAAAGATGCAACTAAAAAAACAGAAAGCTCGAGGACCTCGGCGAGTCTTCGAGGTAAGCGCACAGTGGGGTGCCAGCAGTATAGCAGCTGGCTAGCGAGGATTCAAAACTCGTTTCTCGTGCTTCTTCGATCGCGAAGAGTGTGGCGTCGGAGCGAGGGCTGCGAAAAAAGTTTTTACTCCTAAAAGTTTAAAAATAGCCCTCAGTTCACGAGATCGCGATCTTTGAACTGACCCACTGTGCGCTGGGCAACGGTTTTGTGGTTTCTTCAGAGGATCAGCTAGACAGGACCGCTGGTATCATCTGCGCCCGGCCCACAAAACATGTTTTGTAGCGTAAATCCCCTTCTCGATGTGTGTCTCTAACTCTTTCTATCATTTTTTTTGGTTTCAAATGATGGGGGAACCCAATTTTTAACCCCAATATCGCTCCGCTTAAAACAAACTAGCTCTGAACAGGTTGTTGGTCGTCCGAATGCAAGCTAGAAGTATGTTGGAGTGATCACTCACGATCGCGGACGATCGCAATCACTCAGAGTCGCTGAACAGCTACTACTACTTGCTACCTTAATATGCAGCCACGGAACGTGCAGCATGAATGCATCGCAATCGTTGAATTGCGTTTGCTTTGCAGTGTGCCACTCATGTGCCGCCACCGGAGAGTCTCTGGCCTCTCTCTCTCTCTACTAAATTGCCTCTCACAGCGTTGACTACTATTTGCCAATTCTCTTTACCATTCGCGTGTTCTCAACGATTACTCAAACACTGGGCTATCCATTTCCCTCCATTTTCCCGCACAAAGCGCCAACAGTTCGGGGCCCGAGAACCAGAATGGAGTGGCCGTTTTGCAGCAAACCACCGGGCCGAAGTGGCTCACTCAAGTCGCTCGAACCCAAGGCCGCCACGGGCACGGCGTCACTCGGAGAGACACGCGTAAGCGACGAACGGATTCGGCTCGCGCTCGATCGCGTTGATCGTCGATCGTCGAGCGCGGTTGCTCGCAAACAATTTTTCGCGGCATTCGTACATCGTATCGACAGCGGATAAGGCGGAATTAAGCTGTGAACTCCGTGGAGTGTGTTTGGATCTTGTTTCGTTCGCTTAAAGGTTGTGCGGTAGTGTTGCTGCTGCTGCTGTTGGTGTTGTTACTGTTGCTGATTTTACTACTTCTTCTAAGCAAATACGATGCTGCTGTGCCCGTCGAGCGTGTGTAGCGTGAGTTGTGCGCTAATGGCAACCGCCAGCACTAAGTGGATTAACAAACATGTGATTTTGGCCTTTTTCTCTCTGTCTGTTCTCTCTGCTTACCGTGTAGATCGTGATTGGCGAGCTGGTTAATGTAACTGAGCAACAGCTTCACCGGATACCAGAAATGTCAGCGGCCACGGTGGACGATGCTGGTGCCAATACAACCGATCTGATGGTCAAGAAGTTTTGTGAGTTTTGTGCGGTGCTCTTGAAGCTCTCGGTGGGCAGCTGTTGCTGATGATGACTGATTTCTTCCTCTCCGCAGTTCGTGGCGCTGGTGTTTCTGCTGTATGTGGTGCAAATTGTTAGATTCCTGACGCTGCCGCTGCGCGAACGGCTCGAGCAGCGCGACGAGGTGCAGCGCCTGAAGCGCATCTGCATGATCATCGTCAAGGCCGTCCTGTCCGGGACGGCCAGCTGATGCTTCCAACAAAAGGCATGCTGTTTCGGATTAGTGGCTGGTTCAGTACCTATGAAGTGACGGTGGCACCGATTGGCACCGATTTTGTGGCCGTAGTTTTTTTTTGCAACCTTGCAAGCGCATCCCATACACATAACTCCAGTGCCATGCCCCCGATGCGCTGATGTTTCATCCTTTCACAATGCTATGGTCGCCACGATGTTGCGGTGTTGGTGGTGGTGGTGGTGGTGATGCAATTTCGATGCTCATCGGACCTGAACTATCAACTGGTGCGGTACGTGACACGCTTGCGCTGGCTACTGGCGCTGGGTTGTTGCGGGCGTGTTAACGGTTGAACGTAACGTTTTGAACGATTTTTTTGTTTTCGAACTTTCCACCTTCTACCATTGTGGAAGCGATTGTACAACCCACGTTGCACGTGCTGGGGATTGGAAAGTGACACTTTTTATGATGGATTAGGCTTAAGCTGCTACCGGCTGGCACCAATTTGCTAGTTCGCTCCGACGGTCATTTGATTATTGGTTTTTTTATTGGCGCCATTGGCGAAAACATCACGCGGTGGCACTACATCGACTGTGGAATCCTTTTGGACCACCCCTTCCGCTTGATTCTATTAACGATCGAAGGTGGACGATCGAAAGGTCGACATCGACATCGAAGGATCTCCTTTTCCAGGTCGCCCCGACTAAAAGCGGCTACCAAGGTGAGTCAGATCGGTGTTAGGATCGATGGGCAGTTCGTAATGAATCCAAAAAGCTGGTAAAACTGCTTTCATATTAACGACCCGTCCACGGCACGATCGTGCAGTGGAGGCCTGACAACTCTCGCTACAAACGCTACGGTAGAGTGCCTCGAATACCACGAAACACGCACGCGTTCGCACGTTAGACATACCAACTATTATGAAACCCGAAGCGTCAGTTGCCGAATCGTGGTGTGGTGTGCGGCTGGTCGAAGAATCCACCACACATCGTTGGGTTGCAGCTAATTCCGAGCAAATAAACCATCAGCCAAAACAGTCACCGCTAGCTATCGGACGAACGAACCGTGGACTTTGTGGCAAGCTCTGCAAGCTCGATCTCGATCTCATATTTCTCATGCGAACGTTAGGCAGTGCTAGTGTATCGTGTCACTGGTGCTGTTGTTGCTGCGTTGCTGCTACTGCACGCACTAACCGGTTCTTGCGACACGGAACTGGGGCTGAAGAGTGTGACTAGATCGGCTAGCATACCTGCTCCGCTACCATACTTTGTTGCACCGGATGGCATTGAATAATGGTCCGCATCAAAAGACAAAATGAAATACACAACGAGGAGAGGAGTGGTATAGGATCAAAGGCCTTTAGCCTTGAGACATAATAATGGGCCACTGGGCCCGTGGAGCAAAAGAACAACAAGAACAATCGTTTGTAGCAGGAAGTGCGGCGAATGCTTTGAGTCGCCTAAGGGGACTCCACTGATGACGTCAAGAAACCGGCTTTATCCGGCGAGAAGAGCGATGCAAATGATGGGATTTTATGTTTCTGTAAAAAGATGTAAAATGCAAAACGAAGTAGTTTAAATAATGTTAATGTGTAGAAATATAGAAACTATCTAACCAAGTGGTAAACGAAAAGATTGTGGTGTAATGAGAACGTTAAACACCTAGTCAACCCACGCGGATATTTTCGATACAAAATCGGGCATTTTTGTATGCGGTTTGCTCGCCAGGACGCGATTTTAGATTGTTTTGCAGAACCCGTTACAGAACTTGTTCAAGGTTCTAAATCCATAAAGCGCTGGAGTAGTGCGCTTTAAATTTCACGTAAAATCGAATCGAAATTCATTTGTGATGCAGATGAGGAACGAAGGATGGAATAAGCAAAGATGAAACTGCGTCAAACAGAAACAGTGCGTGACTCTTTCACCAGTTAGCAATAGTGGCAACATTCTACGTCAAACCTGGTGTTTGTGAGTGTGATATAGAGATTTAAAAATGGGCATAAAAGAATCAATTTGGCGGCGACAATCTTTCGCAGAGAACAGTGATTAATTCAAAACAGCATCCATAGCTATCAGGACAATTTCATCAGAATATCAATTTAAGTGATATCACGGAAAGAAAAATAGGGATATGTGATAAGGTTGAGCCTCAGATTAGTTGTTAATACTCAATCTCCCATCTCTTGAAGGTGGTCGAGCATAATGTGCAAAGCTCTCTTATACCTAGACTCAACGATACAGAAATCCAACTGTCTATCAAAAGGACTAATATGATTTTAAATAAATGAGAGTTTTATTTTACTTTGCTGCCACGAGTTGGTTTTTACAAACACAAACAAAACAAACAATTGACTAACCGGCACCACCGGTCAATCTACTGCAATCTGCTGGCATGCTGTCACTGGCAAAGCATCATCCATAAAGATAAATTAAGGGACGAGCGGCAAATTGTCGTATCGCACGCGACCCGCCGGCCGCGGGTTCGGCTACCAGACAGCATGGCAGCTGTAAATGCGACCACCTATCACCGTCAACAACCGGCAATCAGTGGCAGTAATTGACTGCAATATTGGTTAGCACCGATAGTCCACCCGGTTCGGCTCGGTCCAGTTTCCGGTTCGATGAGCAATCAATACGTCACCAAAATCACGATTGTGTAGGAGTGTGTTCGGGGCCTGGTACTTCAACGGGAGGCTTATCATCGATTCCGTTCGCTGCTTCTGATCGACTCGTAATGATTACAGCAGCGGTTCGTTATCAGATAGCACAGCAGCGAGAGCACAACAGCGGCACCGATGTTGGTGACAAATGGGCGGTCAGTAGCTTGCCAACGGCTCGTCCGGAGTGTTGGTTCCGCTGACTGCGTCTGTTGTTATTTCCGGGGTCTTTGAATGGAAGGTTCGTGGCTCGATGGATCGGCACGGTTCGTCCTGACAGCGCTGTTCATCGTGGTATCGTGTACGTTCGGACGCCGGTCACGGTGCAGTGCCGAGGGAGTGTTCCCGGAGCCGGATCCCTCCGATTGCGATCTGCTCGGTTGCGGTGGCCCGTACGAGTGTTACGGGAATGGCTGGCTCAACTTTCTACCCCGAGTGCCCGGTGGTCCCTACAATATACCAGCCCTAAGTACGTTCTCTGTTTCCGGTAATGGCGGAGGAGCTGCTGCTGCTGCTCGACAGATCGAGTGTTTACTCGGCACGGCCAACAACTATCTACCCTGGCTAACGGAGGAAGGCCGGTTGACGGTTAGCCCGGGCCGTCACGCGCTCGATCTGTCCCATCTCCGACTCACCGATGCGGGGCTGCAAGTACTCGTCGAAAGTCTCGGATTGGCCGTACCACTTGAAGTTAGTATTGGAATCGAAGAATGTGTAGTGTTCGACCGGAGACGGGAGTCAAAATATGGTTTCTAGTGGCTGGCGTCATTCCCTTGGTAAGGGTGTTGCCAGCGGAAACACTCGCATCAACAGAGCGTTGATTCGTCGATAAGAAGATGATAAGAGCGCCTCGCAGGCACCTGGAACCGTGGCGGCGCGAGTGAAATTCGTCCCGGTAACCTTGGAAACGTACCGTGATATCGAAGTGTGCCAAAAATGGCCACCGAGCGCGCGCGCGCGCGCCCTACGCCGTATCGCCGGGCTTCGATGTGTCTTAAAATGTGATCAAATGATAGCGTGGCTTAATGCAGAAGCCCAATGCCCAAGACATGAGAACAGGGCCTGGCAGCTCGTGGAAATGCTGCTTCCAGACGGCTCGAGAGTGTCGTTATCGTTCGGAAAACAATGTCGCATTGCTCCGTGGAGTACCGCGGGGCAAGTGTAGCGATGACTTGTTGAATAGTGTCGCTGCGTGATTCGCGTGTCTTCGAGTGAATGGTTCTACACCAAACACATGCGTGTGCGCTCGGCCCTTTCTGTTCCAAAACACTTCACAGTCACCGGAATCAGCCACTCGAGAAGAAGCATTTTTCATTCTTTTCAGCTAGCCACGGTTAGCGTGTGAGAGAGCGAGCGAGGAGCGCAAAATGTAGCGCTGGATCAACGAACGAGCTATTATCGGATATTCGAAGTCCCAGCGCGGGATTTGCTGCAAACCAGCTGATAAACGAACCAGTGTGTGCCTTGATAATTTATCTACGGAAATGGAGGAACATTCGGAGCTTAGTTAGTGATACGATGACGCCTTCATTTGCTAATCAGGCCGATAATCTAGGTGGTTTAGTGTTATCACAGTGAACCAAAGCTCCAGTAGATCTGTCGTAGTCTGCTTGTTAGTGATTTCAAATTTCTTATCACGGACTGTGCACCGTCATAAGCGTGTCTGCTGGATCAACCGTTACTGTGTTTGGATGTTTGTTGATACGTCAACACGCTGGGGGCTTAAGAAGCTTCAAACTATATCCTAAACAAGCGTTAATCACCTCGGTATCCGGTTATAATGAAAGAGGGGTTTCTTCTACTTTCAGGGCGTACAGCACTTGTCTTTGGCGCACAATGCATTACTCCACGTACCGACGACAACACTAAACAGCATGCCCAATCTACGGCTTCTATCGCTTCGTGCAAACACCTTAACCGAACTGTCTGCAGAATCTAGTAAGCATTTACCATCACTCGTTTAATGGAACACTGTCTTATGCCAGCAATCATTACTATTTGCAGTCACTTACACCAAACTACCACCATTGGCGGGATTGCGCGTGCTGGATTTACAGAACTGTAGCCTGCGAGCGTTGACACATGATTTCTTCGAGGACACTCCCAATCTACAGTACCTTTTTCTGGCCGGCAATAGCTTCCGAATGCTTCCGATGGAGCTGTTTCTACCGCTCCGAGGGCTTCTTCATCTCGATCTCTCCAACATGGACACGAGCCGGCAGGGTGAGGAGCGTATCGAGAATCCGTTTATGAAACTGATTGCGGGCCTCGATCTACACCATAGTGTGTTTACGCCGCTTTCGAATCTAGTGTTCCTGGATCTGTCCAATACACGGCTCGAGTTTCAAGCATTCATCGCCCTTCGTTCGATTCAGCGACGGGTACGGTACGTGAGTTACTGTAACATCGGGCTGCCAGCGATCGTCGATTACCTTTTCGTTGCTCGCTCGATCGAGATGCTTGACATTTCGTACAATGTCGGTATGGCGCAGAGCCTTCACAAGGGGAGCTTTACGTTGCTGCGAAACAGTCTGGAGGTGCTGTACTTTAAGGACTCGATGGTACAGCAGCTAACCTGGTTAGCGCCGCTCGGTAAGCTAAGGGTGTTGAACCTTCGTGGTAACATCATACGAGAGTTGCGCCGTGATAGCTTCACCAACTTGACCCGGCTGGAGCGGCTTGATCTGAGCTACAACTACATTTCGGCCTGGAACCAGCAGATCCTTACGAACACGGGAGCACTGCGCAGCGTGAATCTGCGCAACAATAGCATCGTTATCCTGACGACGGACATGCTGTACGATTTCTCGCGCCTCCAGAACATGGGACTCGGTGGGAATACGATCCAGTGTTCGTGCAACTATTTGAAATTCCTCCGCAACATTATGCACAACCAGAGCGACACACCACCGGGCGCGTATGCCATTTCGGCGGAGCCACTGTACGCCGATAAGTATCAGGGTGGCTCGGGACCGTTGGTTTCGTTGCAACACGTCCAGCTGTTCGATTACGATGAGTCGGAGTACTACTGCATGAACTTTACCAGTAACCAGAAGCTCGATCCGATGGAGCTTTCCGATTGCGTGCTGTCCGATGAGGAGTTGATCGATATCGATCTACCGGAGACGACGACCGGTAACACGTCAGAGGGGGACACGCTCGTGTACATCTTCGTCAGCATAGCGGCCACATTCGTGGTGGTGACGGCGATCGGTCTGTTTTACTATTGGTTCCACATCAAATACTTCTTTACGATCCTCAAAAACTCGACCATACTGAGCTTCTTCAACGATAACGAGAAGCTGTATCTCGATAGGAATGGGTTGCTGAAGGACTCGGACTACCATTACGATGTGTTTGTGAGCTACAGCAACGATGATCGCAAGTGGGTGCTTGATCATTTGTTGCCAAATATGGAGGGTGTGAGCCAGGTGAATCTGTGTCTGCACGAGCGTGATTTTGAGGTGTGACTTTCAGGAACGAATGGAGCGCAGGGGAGCGTCTAATGAGCCCGCTGTGTTTTTTTTTCTCCGTAGGTTGGCTATGGTATTCTCGAGAACATTATATCGTGCATGGATCGATCGCGCTGCCTGATGCTGATCGTTTCCGAGAGCTTCCTGCTTAGCCACTGGTGTCAGTTTGAAATGCATCTAGCGCAGCATCGGTTTGTTTAGCATTCATCCTTCTATTCAGATGGTCCAAAGGATTAAACAATTCATTTCCCTCCGTTATTAGATTGCTGGAAACGCGCCGCGAAGAGCTGATACTGGTGCTGCTGCAGGACATTCCACGGCGCAAGTGTCCGAAAACGTTGAGCTACTTGCTGAAAACCAAAACCTATATCAAGTGGCCAACAGGATCGGTGCACGAGCAGGCCCTGTTCTGGAAGCGGCTCCATAAGGCGCTCTCGACGTCCAAATGTTGACGATCGTGATCGGTGGCGCGAGAAGCAGCAGCAGCGCGCTTGGTGTGGCTCGATCGGCGATCAGCGCGACCGTGCATACCAGTTGGGCGATTTTTTCCACCCCATTCGGGCTGCTATCTCTTACAAATTCGAGCAGATGGATTTAGGATTTAGGATTCCGCGGGAATCGTATGTTATTTTTCTTATTAGGAACTGTGTATTATATACCATTAATTATTAAATATCTCCCAAAAAAGGTGTCTTGCGCTTATCTATCTATCTTCTATATATATAAAAATCAAACTCTTACTTTCTAACGCACATCACTTGAGAACGGATGGACCGATTTCACTGTGGAAGGTTTATACGGCGAGAAATTTGGAGTAAATTCTGTCCATTAATGGCAAATTGGAACTCAATTTTGACCGGATTTCCACTTCACAGCCTACTTGACTCGATATTGTTTCAAAACATTGGATGGCAACCTTTCAGCTCCACTGCCCGCTACGTTGAATTCGATATTGTTGCTCTACCGATCACCTTTGCCTACCTGTGGTAATTTCTACAGTGATCACAAAATTCGTTTTTAAATTTTTACTTCCATCAGACCATAGAGGTTTGAGCAAAACAACGATGATTCGTCAAGCAATTGAAGTTTGGTAATTATTTTGATACGAATAAAAACTACGGCGAGTACATCTAGAACTATTTGTGGTAAAATGAAAATTATCTGATTTTAGTTGAGTCATTTCATAGACAGAAAAAATGCCTTCAATCAGAAGCTCAAGTAAAGTAGTGCGGTAGCAATGCAATCAAGATCAGATTTTTCATCAAAACTTTTCCCTGAATGCTGATCCTTTCAACAACATTGTGTAACATTTTTGGATCAATCGAAGCAAAACTGACCAAGTTATACAATTTTGAAAATCCGCGCTTCATACAAGGCTCCATGCAGCACTTCAAAAATCTGCCAAAAATCGAAAAAATGGAAAATCCACAAAAACTCGACGGGACTACCTGGATAGAGTTATAATCTTTCCAACGAGTATCGATTTGTATTTTTCTGATAACCCATCACGCAGCTATGAGCCATCAAAAAAGAACCGATGTTTTCAGAATCAAAAGACTTGCCCTTCTAAGCGACGAACCCCGTTTGATAAAAGTGTGATCAATTTTTCAACTTCAAAAATCTGCCAAAAGTCGAAAAATAGGAAATTAAACAAAAACTCGACGGGAGTACCTGGATAAACTTATAATCTTTCAAACGAATATCGATTTTCTATATTTCTGATGACCTGTCACATAGCTACGATGGGCACCGTAAAAAAGTATCTTTTAGCAGACGCACCTCCATAAATTGGATGCCATGGATGATGTTTTTATTAAATCTTCCCCAAAATAGAATTAAATATTCTTCAAAAGTTGTGGTTTAATAGGTCAATCACTTGAGAGAAGTATGTTAAATGGTTTCTTCACAAAAAAAAGGACAAAAATGATCCTCTTTTTGGCCAGAAATTACCAAAGCCCTTCCGAAGCCGAAGCGAAGCCAGCAATTCCTTGTTCAATCATTTTTTGTATCGCTCCGATAGTGATTAATAGCACTCTTCTGTCTATTTTCTAACTTTGCTGCTGTGAGCTGTTGTATCATGTTTCGGTTTTGGAACTGTGTCATACACGTGTCGCTTGAAGGTTTCCAGAACGATGAACCCAAAAACGGGTTTTAGGCGGACCCATTCGGCAGATTATCGGTGCTGAAACGCTATTTTAAATTGGATGATGACCACAAACGCACAGACACAGACACACGCACACCGGGCTGTTATGCTTCTAAGAGAGGGATTTCTTTATTCAAGAAACACAATAATATCCAGACAAATAAATACGTCTTCCAGGCAGCTTTACGTCTTGGCGAGGTGGTACAGTTGATGAAGTCGTTGAACGTCGAGAATGGGTTGCATAAAGGTGTGAATTCTCGGTAGAAGTCCACAGATACTGAAGACTCGGATCACAGTGCAGTGCGACGGGGATAGCGAAATAGTTCCCTTTTCCGAAACGGTTGCTGCTTCGCACAGCTTATCCGTGATGACCGTGATGGTGGTGATGGTGTCCGTATCCACCGTATCCACCGTATCCACCTCCATATCCACCATATCCACCATATCCACCGAAACCGCCTCCATATCCTCCGAAGCCACCCCCGTATCCTCCGAAGCCACCTCCGTATCCCCCAAAGCCACCCCCGTATCCTCCGTAACCGCCACCATGGTGCGCCGTCTCGGCAACGGCCATATCGTCACTATCGTCCGCCTCAGCTGCCTGGACGAGCAGTACCGTCGGGTTTTCCGGTGTCTCAACCGCCGGCGACAGCTCGCCAGCTGGCATGGCCCAAGCCACGGCCATCAGGCAGCAAACTACGGCAACAAACTAAGAGAAAGAGAGCAAATCAGAGCAATAATAGTTTAGCGCACTTCTTCTTCCTCCTGCGACACTTCCGGTCACTCCCAATTCCGGGCGATTACACACCTTTAACATGTTGAAACACTTTCGGCTTCTATTAGCACCACTTGACCATAAACAAACACACTGGCTGACTGTCTTGAGGAGCGTTGAAATGAAACTGTTGCCAAAAGTGATCCCCCGAAGTCGTATTTATACTGAGGGCGACGCGATCTAGCGATCATCGCGACCAAAACAACCGAAAAATCCCCGCATCTTGAGGCCTCCAAAGCCCAGACCGGTGCGACAACAAACAAACAGGAACAGGCTAGTGGGTTTTTCCTTCTTTTTTTCGTGCTCCTCAACTTCTCAACTCCTCTGACCGCTCCCTCGTTTCTTAGCGTTTTATGTTTCTTTCGCATCTGCACAGTGTAGCGTCCGGGAGATAGCGGAAGAGTTGTGGGACCTTCGCTTCGATCGGTGATCGGAGGGGGAGAGGGATGGTTCACCTCGCAGCGTAGCGTTGGGAATGGGTTGATGATAAATCGTCTTCAGCGCCTTCCGCTGGGCGTCGCCTTGCGAGGGGGGGTTCCAGTTAGGGCAGACGAGGTTTTGCTGTTAGAATTTAATTTGTTTTCTTCAAATTGCTACACGCTGATACGGACATGTGGTCGCGATCGATGGTGACATGCGAACCCAGTGACAATATTTGCGTATTAAAGTTGACGTAATGACCGATGGAGCCCACATTTGATGATTAATTGACTTGTCTCGCTGCTGCCTGGGGCTAATAGAGAATAGATCCTATTGTCACGGTACACGGTACTTTATTTTTGCTTTCTAGAAGACGACATACGCGTACGCATATTACGAAGCATAACACCTGGCATACAGGAGAGGCTGTGATCGCAATCACGCGCACGGTGGATAAGAAGCTCATTAAATGACCCACCATTGTCATTGGATGAGTGTGCAAAACGCGTTCTCGAACATGTGGTACGGATGCACGTTCGAAGTTGTAGGTCAACGGAGTAAGAGTTCAATTACCTCTTGTATGATGCTGCCCACGATTTGATATCAGTCGTTCGTGTCGCCCATTTTGTTGAAAAAACGTAGGAGCTTAACATTTGCTTTAGGTGCCTAGCAACCGTCGCTCAGTACAGTTGACACTGGACTTTCTACCATCGAAAGTTACGATTAGGGATTCCGGTTGCAAAAAGTGGTGAAACCGAACCGCCAGTGCGTGGGAAGCAGGATCCTCACATAAGAGAGCCGGCTCATGGCTAGCCAGTTAATTTGACATTTGGGTCTAAATCATGGCTTTACGCAATCTTATCGTTATCGTTTTCGCAGCAGACGACCACGTGGAGCACATTGGCGGTCCGATTGCCGGCTAAACGCTGCGAAACCCACGCCGAAAAGGATGAATCATCCTGGTCGTGAGCTATGAGGCTGCAGCAGAATCGCCGTCCACGTCACGCGCAACTTAATAATCAAAACAAACAAAGCCGCAACCGCCTTGCTCGAACCGGTTCGGCAGCATCTCGAGCCGCTCGCCGAATGGTGGCGATTTGTGGCTGGTAGCGGCGTTTCCATTCATCTGAACACACGAGTCGGGTTCGTCGCTGTTTAGTTCCGTCGGCTGTTGAAGTCGTTCGTTCGTTCGTTTGTTCGTTCGCTCGCTCAGTTGAATTAATTTATTTTCAATTCCAAAAGCCCGGAACCGGAATTTTATTTGCGGTTGCGATCCTCACGTGAGGAAGCGAAGCAGGATTTGTTTACTCTTTGCTGTAGCTGCAGCTTTGGAGGCTAATTTTATCTTTGGGATTTACCGCGCATTTATAGCAGCTCGTCGGTGCTCGACAGACCGATCGAAATGTAAGAACAGATCCAGCGGCGTTTAAAAACACGCAACGTGGTGTAATTCAAACGGACGAAAGTGCTGCCATCGTATGGAGAGCCATCAAGAGGGCGATCTTCTCTCTGTTCTGGCCCTAGCAACCGCGTTAGCAACGGCGTAGGCTACCAGAAGATGCTGAGCTGCGCTACGCCACGCTGCGAAGATAATGATCGTGCCACCAGCCGTGCGCTGCGCAACGTACGACGTTTGCCCTCCAAGAACCGTGTTTCGGTGTCAGTGGCGGAGAGATCTGCTATCGCGGTACGCCCCCCCCCCCCCCCCCCGCTTCTCGATTTGATTTGATTGTTTTCTATGTTATGTCCTCCCTCCGGACTCCCCAACATTCTTCCCTGCCAGCAGCAGCCAACAGTAGCAGCTTCTTCCCGCGTGCTAAAAGCGATGCGAAGAGGATGATGCGAACCGAAACGGATTCGCGGCGAGCGTTGAAGGGATTTTAGAATGAATAAACGAATAACGTGTGCCACTCGTGCCACACCACGATAGCTTGTCGGTGGGCTGGGGCGATGAGTTGTTTTTAATTTGTTTGCCCAAACAAAGCGCTGCCAGGGGCCAGTCGACATCCGCGTATCTACCTTGCTTAAGAGCAAGGTCGGTCGGTGGAAACGTTGACTGGAAATGTGTTAGAACCGATCATTAGACCGTCGATTCCGAGGCTGGACTCTAATCTGTTCTGTCGGGCTGTTGCTGATGATGTTGATTGAAAAATAATAATAATCCACCATGTCGGTCGCTATTGCGCACCAACAGAACAACGCGTTGCCTTAATGCGGTTTCCGATCGAAATTATGTTCGCAATCGAGAGCGATTGGCCTGTTGGGTGGATAAGATCCTCGCCTATCCTTTATCGCAAATTAAACTGTGACGAAGATGAGATTCCAAATCATGGTACGCGCCCCACAAGAGCACTCGTCGTTTTGATTGTCGACACCATTGGCCACACTTGGTTGCTCTCCCCAACAATCCCTCTTCTTGCCGGGCTTTTTGTTGCGGGATCTCGCTCCTTTTCGGAGGGACTTCTTCAGCAGCTCCACTTCACTTCGGTTCCCAAGTGTCCGTTTTTGGGCGCCTGGAAGGTGCGCGCAATATATAAAACCATCGGAGCGTGGCCATCGGGCAGTAGTTTGATTGAAGGTGTTGGACCTTGGAAACAGACATTCAGGACAGAAGCATTCCGCTATGGGCCACAAGGTAGGGCGAGCGTTCTGTGTCCGAATTCGATATCCGATCGATCGATTGATAACCCGCGATTAATGGCCACGTGCCCCCGTTTACTAGGTGCTGTTGGTTGTCTTCAGCGTCGTGGTTTGGTTGGCGCTGGCCGTACAAACCTCGCCGATGCCGGTCGCAAACGATGAAAGTAGACTGACCGCTGGAGACGAGAGCGATCTGGAAGGCGCGGAAAGTGCTCACCACGGTTACGGTGACTTCGGGGGAGGATTCGGTGGTGGTGGTTTCGGGCACGGATTTGGCTTCCAAAAGTTCGCCCGATTCGGTGGCTTTGGCCACCCGCACGGCTTCGGAGGGGGTGGATTCGGTCATGGGTTCGTGGGTGGCCACGGAGGCGGCGGATTCATTATCGGCGGTGGCTTCATCAAGGGCGGCGGATTCTATGGCAAGCGGCGATGATGATGTTGGCGACGAAAGAATGAATGAAGAGGGATGCGAAATAAAGACGAAGTTCGAAGCGTTGGATCAGCGGTGATGAGCGGATACTTTATTCGAGAAGCGTCTAAAACCGGTTCGTTTTGTGGTCCATTCACCGAGCGGACGGACCATCCTCGACCTGGAGCTGGAAGCGAACTCTTCTATACGCGACTGCGACCGCGATGGTGGCACGTCACGTCCCTACGCGAAAATTGAAACGCTTGAGGGCCATTCTAATGCACCTTCATTTATCATCTCTACACCCTAACGGCATCCTCTACCGCTGGCGAACTAACGAACGCGAGAGCTTCTTTGGGGCACCTGATAGCAACTTACGGTCTAACGTTAGGCTCTCGGTGAGAATGCAGCGCAATCTTCGACCGAAGGCAAGCAAGAAAATAATCGAATGCAAATTACAAGTTGCCAACGGTAAGAACGCGCGCAGTTAAACTCATCCTCACGGTTCTGGTTCTGGCCGGAATGGCTTCAAATTGAAATTTATTTCGCGCTAATCAAACGCCAGATGACGAAGGTGGTAGTATAGTTATTGGCCAGCGCGTTACGGGCGGTGACGTGACATGTTCGGTGCGCTGGGACCTACAAGTACTAGAGCATAATCATTACCGCATAAATCATCCTATTAAAATCTGTCAGGCAGTGTGTAACCTCTGTAGAAGAAGAAAAAAATGCAAAGATCGCACACGCTCGATCGCAGTCCAAGCGACGATCATTTGCTAGCAACATTGTACGCAAGCGGACAAGATCACTGTTTGTGCGGTTGCGATGCGATCGAACGTGTTTGAACGATGCCTTTCGGTTGCTGTAAATCACGAGAGAGAACGACGATAATGGAAGGATTGTTTAGTTTAGGTAGAAGGCTGGAGCGCTCCAGGGGGGCGGGACTAAACACTTAAAATGATCATTCTGTTTTCATATCCTGCTTAGAGCGCAATTTGTACGACTCGATGCTGAAATACACATCAAAGCTAGAGAGCGCACGTGTTTGTTTTCAGGCCATAGCTTTCACAATTAAAAAGGTAACGTATAAAAGGAGGTAGTACATAAAATAATAAACTTTTAGCTTACATCTCTTTGGCACATTGTGTTTGAGTATATTGATTAAAGTATGTCCATTAACTTCAGGCAAAACAGGAAAAATCTATTCGCAAATAAAAGGTAATCAAAGGAACTTCTTTTAAATCTGTGACTACTATGATTGTAGCACAAATACACATTATTACATAAAACGAATTCTTCTGCAATTTCCTCGTCTCGATCAATATCTAATCGAGATGTCGCGCTCTCAGTCGCGCGGCCGACTGTGATGATTCCTGTGATGAGCCTCCGACCTCATCGGCCAGATGATGGTTTGTGTATCAGCTTGATCGTATGTGCGAACCTTTTGTACGTGCGAGCCCGGTGCGGGAGGATGTCTGTGGCTCTTGGCTGCCTGCGAAGAAGGCCGTTCTCGAGTTCCCCTTTTGCTACAATTTTCTCTTTTGCCTCGTGGATTTTTTAAACTTTTTTTCAATTTTGTGTATTTCATTTCCCGTATCTTCTATGAAAATGAAGAGCAGGTCCAAAAGGCCGCTGAACTGCTCAAAGGTAAGGTTTTTGAGGGTAAGCGCATCCATGCGCTGCATCTGTGTTCGGCGCTGCTGCCAAACTATAAGACGTCCGTCTACGTTTCGCCGCTCGAGCTCATCGTCACGGAGGAAAAAGTGTACGATCAGTTTAAGCAGTTTGCCTGGCTGGTAGAGGCTGGTTCCTTCTCCATAGGGAGGGAAGAACTACGCTGGTTAAGTATTAGCCGGAGCTTACTTCAGCCGAGCCTGGTTTGGGTTAATTTCGTTCGCTGTTCTTCTTCCCTGTTTACATGTTCGTTTAGCGATCTCTAAGCCCTATACGATCCATGAAGTATATGTGTGTGTTGCTAGGGACGAATAGTTAGTAATGCGCGCTCTTTTCCGCCCTTGCGATCCCGGCCTGCCGGTGGTCGCAATCTGTTTCAGCACAGAGCCTTACAGCTCACAGAACCTTACATTGAAACCGCTCGAGCGGAATGGAGTAACGAGGGGAACGCGAGGAATCTAAATATAGAACGCCGTGGGTCACTAGGTTTTCAACAAAGTTTGGCGTCCTGTTCTTCGCAAGCGGCCCTCCGGTTTAAGCCGGTTTTTCCCATTTAATGCTGCAAATGCAATCGTAATTTAAAATGATCAAATCAGAGATATTTTGTTATTTTAAAAAAGAAATGCTTTTTCCGAGTCTCGATCTTAGGCCGGGCATGGTAAAATTTGGCAAATTCTTCAAGCATTTAGAAAAGCTCGCAATAACAAACTCTGATGGTCCCGTTTGTTCAACGCCATATCGTCAACAAGACGTCACAAGTTCGATTCTCATACACGGTCACCTTATCCATTTTATCTTTCTTGTAACCACTTCTCCAACTCTTCGTTTAGTGTGCCCCCGCATTCGGGACGCTGCGTGTGAGAAGTGGTGGGTGGTGTCCCTTCTCCCCTCAGTTTGGTCGGTCACCCCTCCCCGAAGACTTTTGACGGATGGGGAAGAGAAGGAACGACGGCCAAACGCCGCGCGAGCGCGCACAGCAGCGACTTTTTTCTTTTCGCGCGCCACTAAACGCGGTGTTTAGTCAGTGCAAAACAGTGATAAAGTCGACTTTTAACACTGGATTTTGTATTGCCGCACAAAATGTCGCGTGGCAAAATGCATTGCGTCCGCGCACCCGTTCCACCCTTCGCCTGTAAAAATCGCGCAACTATGCTACTTGGGTTTTCTATCACTTAAAACGATTCCTCGCCTCGATCAATATCTACTCGCGCACGCCGAAGTGCGGGCCATGAAGCCCAACAACATCATTGTTAACCACCGCAATCTCTCAAGATCGCTGACATTATCAAAGCAAATTCGCTGTAACGAGCAATGGGCAGTGATGTAACAATGAAGTATATCATGCTCATGATCTATTGTGGATTCACCCATTCAACAGCGGCATCTAGCTACTGCAAGAACCGCCTACCGTTTGCTCTGTGCCCACTTTGTCAGCACCACCAACAGCAGCAGCAGAAGCAGAAGCAACGAGATCACTATCAGCTAGCGCCATGACGGCATGGCGATGCATTCATTAACAAAAAGGGAGTTAACCCATCTACAGCAACATAATGTTATCGGAGGGCGTCATCAACACGGCATCAAGAAGTGGGCAGTCAGAAATCCGTTGATAGCACGTACCATTTGATTCGGATAGTGTTCTGCGCTCGGGAAGGAGATAACTCATTGCTATGTTTTATGTACAAAACGCGCTGTTCCTTTTATTGGGATTCCTTCAACGAAATAACACCGGATCGGTTGCGTCAGGGCAGTGAGTCGGGGTCCGTGTCCGGCGCTGTCATGGGGCACCATTTACCATCCGCTCGATCCCCAGCCACCGGAGCTACCTCCCGAGGACCAGCCACCTCCGTAGCTGCCACCTCCGTAGCCAGCGCTTCCACCGGATGACCAGCCCTTGCTGAGGCCACCTCCGGACGACCAGCCACCTCCATGGCCAGCGTTTCCACCGTATCCTCCGCCAAGACTGGAGGACGAAGACCACCCCTTGCTGATACCGCTGCCACCCGACGACCAACCTCCTCCGTGACCACCTCCATAGCCGCCTCCATAGCTGCCACCTCCATAGCTGCCACCTCCATAGCCACCTCCGAGCCCACCGGAAGACCAGCCCTTGCTCAGACCGCCTCCTGAGGACCAGCCGCCTCCATGACCACCCGATGACCATCCACTGCCCAGGCTACGTCCACCACCGCTGCTCCATCCCGAGCTCAGACCTCCTCCGTGGCCTCCACCATAGCTGCCACCTCCCCCGCTGCTCCATCCTCCATGCCCACCACCCCCATAGCCGCCACCGCCGCCGCTGGACCATCCCTTGGAGATACCACCACCGTATCCTCCGCCGCCGCTGCTCCAGCCGCCATGACCGCCACCACCACCGCCCGAGGTGACGATGATGATCTTCTTGCCACCACCACCACCACCGCTCCAGCCGCCACCACCACCACCGCCGCTCTTCCAGCCACTCCAGCCGGACTCGGCGCCCTCCAGGTCAGCCGTTGCGAGGACCACGGCCACCAGGCAGCTCAGAACGATCGAACGCTAAAGGAAGATGGAGGAGACGAAAGGGCAAACCGAATTAGGCTCCGTACCATAATGCTCATCTGGTGTGTGATGGTGGTTCGTTTATCTTCGTTCGAGGATTTGCTATTAACGTTGAAAGGGTTTCGAAAGATCTGAGTTTGATCTTTGTCTTCATAAATTCAACGTGGCATAATTTTATGAGACAAAGAATCGTCTTGATGCTGGGAAAAGGTAGCTGATCTACAGCCTGATGTCGTCACTGCATAGAATAGCGTATCCTTGGAAGGCAATCGTTGGATAGCTCGGCCAGTTGATTGCACTATGTAGACTAATGAATGTCCATAAACTTTGTTCCACCGCCACTAAGTACACAGCCACCTTACTACTAAACCACACACCTTGATCATCTTCTTGGCGCAGGACATACGGATCCGGAACCAAGAGCAACACAAACAAACGAGACGGAGACTGGTACGGAGGAGGATGCACGGTCTAGGATGCTGCTGTTACTCGGATGAACCACCCAAGTACACTATACTACTAGCTGGGGCTGACGATCGCTTTTATACCAATGAACTGCACTGCACGCCGTTGTTGGTGCGTTGAGCGGGGTCGGATCGAGCCGATCACGGGCCTATACCTCCCCTCCACCCTCGGGGAGGGAAGCCATCTTTCGTGAGATCAAATAGACGCACCGTGGACTTGTGGCCCATTCACTTTGCCTAGGTACCGCGCCTCAGCACCTCGAATGCTTCGTGATCCGATGATCTTCCCGACGACGGCACCTCGAGAGGCTCCCCCGCTCTGCCCGGTGGTCGGTACCTCGGTTCAGTGCTCGTTCAATTACTAAAACCCCCCGGACGAGACGAGTACAGGTTGACCCTCGCTCGCTTGCGCACAGTAACCTCATCTTTCGCGAGGATCGTTCGGTGATCAGAGACCCCAAAACAGATGGTCAGCTTCATCCTTCCGTCCCACCGGACAGCGGGACAACGGGAGGCGTGCTTTACCGGCTCAGATTGGTGCCGATCAAGGAAGGAAGAGGAGACGATCGACAAATGTCGAACTGATCCATCAGCTTGCAAACAGATTGCTCGACGTGATTTTGGACACACCAAGAGGGATCCACGATCAGGTGGAGTGCGGTTGCGGAGCGGCAAGTAAACAGAGAACCACCGTAAAGGCAGCTCATGATGATGGCATAAGCGACGCGATCTGCTCTGTTGTAATACAACGATCTCCATTGTACACAAACTGCATTGTACTTCCTAATTCGAACGAACGTCGCTTCAACGCTTTATGATTCATCCGGCCTGTGCTGGTGGAGGTTGTTCTACTCTGATTTTACCCGAAGCTCTAATTGCCTTGACTGCTCGATGACGCTTCCGTGTTCTGGCGCTGGTCAGGTGGGCGTTGAGTTGTTGGCAAAACCAACACCAGCCACCGAACCCCGAAATCATCCAGCGCACAAGCAATCGCAAGCGAAAGATAATTGCTGGGGCATAATTTCGTTGATACGCGGTCGCGCGATTCAACCGGACCCCCAATCTGGCTGTGCTGTGTGGTCTTGCGAGAAGGCAAAGCGCGTTTCTTGCGTTTTCTGCTCCGTCACTTCACATTGCGCACCAGGAGCCAGAAGCCAGGGCTCCCACCGCGGGGCCAATTGACTTAATTATAGGTCTGGCTTGCGTCTGACCGGACTCCGGGGTGGACGCAGAAACATTTACGCCCCAAAATCGTGCTCAGGATCTGTGCTGGCGATGGAGGATCGATCGATCGATCGGTCGATTGGTCGGTCGATCGGTGCGCACCTGCTCGCAGTGGATCGCCGCCACCGTGTCTGGTTCGAGCTGGTTAGAACAAGCGCAGAGCGTCCATGAAAAAGATCGTGATCTGTTTTGTAAATTCTAATCACCAACCAGCGACCCGTGATTGGGAACGGGAGCGCTGCTAATTTGTAATCTGCGCGGCTTTTCTTAGGACATCCAGTTGAAGTTTGTGGAGCAGTAGCCTCTGGAAACGGATTGCATAATCCCTTTTGGCCACATCGCGTGAAAGGCACTTGCGGAAAGCGTTCCTAACGCCGGTGAGTTTACTTAACCACTCCACCCGGCAGGGAAAGAGTGAGTTCGGGTGCCGAAAATGCCGCCAAACGCCATTATTGTCACGTGATGGCACTTTGAGGCCGGATTGTGCTGCGCTGCGAAACTGTACATTAATCTAATGTCACCCACCCTGCATGTGTGCGCCCCAAATGGAAGGCGCACTCGAGACGCGACACAATCGAATTGTGCCGTCGCAAAGAATCTCTGCCCATCAACCCATCTCGGTGCTCATCATCTTGCTGTTGAGCAGCAGCAGCAGCAGCCGGGGCTTATGATGGATCCTTTGTTCTCTAATGGCCTGCCGTGCGGTGCGCGCTCAAGGCACTTGCACTGCGTTTTTAAAGGGGGGGAGCCGGCCGGTAAAGGGTCGGCAATCGGAGATTGTGTTCCATCCGTCCATCCGTCCATGTGTGTTGGATGTTTTTTGGTCACCATCATCACCACCGGTGGTGGACCATTCAGCGCCCGCGACCAGGAGTGATTGTGTATTTTAAGGTTAATTATGATTCGTAGCATTTTTCACGCTGCTTACCATCAGAGGTTGGCACTGGCGGTGGCGCTGGTGGCGTTAAGATGCAGATTTGATTCGCTTCGCGGCTCGGTCGGCGGTATGATATCATCGTCTCATCAAGATGGACTGGCCCACCTGTGGCGGCCTGTGAAGGGCTGGCCGTTTTCCATCGAGCAGAAATGCCTTTTTTTCTGTTGCCACCGATCAGCGCGCGACCATCGGCGATGACCGTGAAGTGTTGTGTTCTGACATACAATGTGCAGAAGTGTGCGCAGTGTTCGTTTGCTCTCGGATCGTTGCTGGTTGGCCGAGCGGCGCTTCGTAATGTGGAAAAACCATCCCCCGATAAGCGATCGTTCGTGGTTCGAGGGTGTGCGAGGGAAGATGTAAGAATTTGTAAAAGTGTCAAGATAGATGGATCAACCAGCCGGTCGAGGAGGAGGAGGTCATTATGACGGATGAGCATCGATGAATATTCAACGGACACGGACCACATCGAATTGTTTTCGGCTTGAATTGACGCCTAGTACGAGCGAGTACCGGTTTGTACTATTCTAATCAGCATGCGGGGTACTTACCGGTTCCAAGTACTTACTCATTGATACCGGACCTATCGCGGTGGTGCTTTATCGGCCGGTTAAGACGGAGAGCAGAGCATGACTAGTGGTGCTAGAACGGTGAACGCATAGTTTTAGTCTAATTATAAGGAGATTACCATCATGAGTGCATCATCATCATTAGTCATTCCATTGAATATAGCAGTGATGCATGTGATTGTCATGTAGTCGTCCAGATTTCAATTGACTCTTCTTAAATCAACTCTCTTGCCTTGCCTAAAGCAAGAAAATACATAAATTATCAGATATGACTTGGGAGAAAGATAAACAGCTTGAGTCATTTGAATCATTCTCGTTGAATGATTCACACCAAAAACTTCAAAAAATTTTGAACAGAAGCTAATGAAATGGAAAACACAAAATAAAAATTAGTGAACATGCACTGGTTTGTTAATTAGAAAAAAAAACCGAATTGCGCAGTCATGTAACATCAACTATTAAGCGCTTCGTGTGCCAACACATGATAAGCGTAAACGAAGTTCTCAGCAAACAATTCAAATCCTTTCCAAACCATGAATCGTACTAGCGTAGCGTTCGCATTCATAGTACAGCCCTACGCATATAATGATGATGGATGATGGACCTATACCTTTTTGTTACAAATCCGTCGCGATAGCAATCCTGAACGCTAGATTCTCGCTCATAAATCAATGCTCGCAGATTGAATACTGACCTAACAAAGGCTGCGAAACCGCACCGAGCGAACTCCTGTGCCTGTGCTTCTCATCGGCAGGCGCGTAATCTTGCTGTTACGATCCGCGTGACCTTCGACTTCGGTGGCGACCAGAAGACGCTCCGAACGGCCCGAAACCGTTCCAGTAATTATTCTCTCGAGTTCCTGGTTCCGGGAGCAATCCGTACTGTTCGATTTGGAGTGGAGTGGAGTCACGCGTCGAGTCCCCTCCACCACCATAGCTGGAACTTCTGCTGCAAAGAAAAGAATCTCATCTCAGGCAAGTGCTCGTTCGTCAGCGAGTTCGTCGGGGGTCTTCCGGGGGACTGTTATTAAACAAAACGCATGCTCGTCAACCAACCCACCCGCCGCCGTGGCTCGAGTGACACGAAGTAATGAGAATGAAGTGGAACTGTGGGTAAGCCGCTGGTTTAAGCGGCACGCCAACACGTCACGAGTTGGGGATTCACCGGAACGATGGGATGGGGACAACGAAAACCTGATGCGAGCAAACGATGGGAGGGCTGAATCAACAGTCGGCAATTAATCACAAGAAGCACAAGAGCACAAGTGTTTATCTCTTCACAATTGCCCGTGGTCCCGTGAAAAGGCCGTTTCCTGCACTCCCCGCCATTGGACCCCTTTTGCCAACTTTGCGGCCGTCAGTCAAATTTTGCATTCGAAAAACGAACGCAATAGGCACTAATGAGGTCCGGCGACGCTGATGATGATCATGATCGCAGTTCAGTGAATCTGCACTCGGCGGCCGCATGTAGCGTGACCCTCGCGCGGCACCTAGCTGAAGGTAAACGGATCATAAAATGTAAAACGAACCACCAGGGGATCGCCTTTTCCTTTCATTCCAATTTCGGACTTAATTCAATCCACTAGACTGACTGACTGACTGGCAGTTTAGCTGGGAGCCCCGGGGAGGTGCTCTGATGGTTGGAATAAATCATGAAAATGCAATCATCTGCCTGCCTTACGAGTTGATCGGTGGAGCTGAGTTGATGGAGCCGTACCACAGCGAACGCTGAATCGAATCCGGTAGCAAACCCAATTCCCTCTCTTAATCGTTTCCAAAAACCTCGCTCCACAGACTACCGGAAATGTTAGGCAGCTTTAATGGATGGAATCTAAAGAATGGTTCGCACAGTGTCAGAACCACGCCTGTAACGTTCCCTTCCCCTGTAGAGGTGTTAACATCCGATCCGATCACTACCGGATGATCTGGCGCCGATCACAAAGCGATTGTGCGGGCCTAATTCATCGATGACGATACCTAAGCGGTACCCTGGAGCGGTTATGATGCATTCGGTTGAAGGGAGACCCTTTTAACTGGCACTGGGCCACGGAATCATCCGGCTGGCCTGCACCAAATTGATTATGATCATCAAGATGACGGGCGTTAATTGTGCCCGGCGGGGCACTAGTGTGATGGTAGCTCAAATAGAAACGCTAAAGGCGCTACCATCGCCTACCATGAGGTCACGTGTTGCCACTATGAATCCCGGGCACACCGGGCACCGTAATAGTGCGAACACGTCATACACGCCGTAGCCGTAGCCTTTCACGCGGATTCATGCAATTCACCGTACGATCGTACTCTCCCACGAGAACGCGCTATATGTCAACCGTGGAAATCCGAACCAGCGGTAGTAACAGCGGAAACGGAAAATGATGCAAGCGCGCTGGCAAACGCATGAGAAACTGTAGATCAGCTGCAGCGAGTTCAGAGAGATAAACAGAATGGGCTCGTGAGTTTAAAGGCGAGGCGACACTTTTAGGGAGCTTTTGAGGGTCCGTTTGCTGATCGACTGCACTTTAGGTGCCTCTGTGGCATTGAGCACGACGATTGTTCCGTTGGCTACAGAGACGGAAAGTCCATCTTGCATCCACTAATTGATGAAGAAAGATAAAAGATAAATCGATTGATGCGCTTGATCTAGACGCTGATCTTGCGATACTGCGGATGGATGGTTCTGTACATCATCCTTTGATCTGAAAATCCTTTCACAGTTGATTAAATGGGTCGTTTGCTCTTGACTGGTGGTCGTGGATTTGATTATTTTAAATCAGCAAATGGATCTCGTGGAATGTGAGATCCTCCCTCGCATTATCACAGATGGATTTCCCTTCGAGCTCTTTGAAGCGCGTGTACGCTCCACGTGTTATCAACTGTCTCAACGATGAAACACCACTCGCAGCTGGTTGCGATAACAAAATGGGGGTGCAAAATGTGCTAAACCAAATGCCCGAGGCACAATGAAAAGTTATTCCAAGTTGTACATTAGCCTTTTGCCCTTCGGTTATCGCTCTACATAGGGGTTTTCCAATTAATCGCTTATATGCTGCATGGCCGACAATTCGGACCGGGGGAGGCCTTTCACAATCTAAGTGGAATGCTGTAACTGATAGTTCTCGTTCAGTTTCATCTTGCCAGTGATGCAAAGTAGTTCAATTTAAAGTAATTTCTTCTTCATTGACCCCAACGAGCTCAACGGATGAAGAGTACAATCAACTTGAAGAAAGTATCGTATGCCATAAGCTAGTGCGTGCAACCGGGTGGATTCGAGCATTAGAAGCATGGAAACGGTACACTACAAACGATCAGCTCAGGACAGTAGTTCGCCAACGAATGAATCATCACGACCCCAGCGGTTGATCGCGATGATGCGGTTTGTGATCGTAAACAACTACCTTTCCAACTATCCCCGCATAAAACGGTCCTTGAAAGGATGCTGGAAGCAAGTGGAAAAACTAAATTGTTGTGCAGCGCCTTCAGCCCGCTCCTTAGCAAACCGAGAAGCATCGAAATGACCGAACACTGCTACATTGGAGGAGGATCTAGTCGAAGAGCACACGATCAAATTGGTTTCAAGAAGCAGCAACCAAAACCGGAGGTTCTTTTGGAGAGTCGTATAGTGCCATCTTGCAAAGTTCGTTAAATACAGCCCAACAGTGCCTCCCAGCAGCATCAAAAACCACTAATCCAGCTTATTTACATTGAGATGACCTACAACCTCGAACCGAAAACAAATACCAGACCGCAACCAATCCGAGCCCACGGATCTAACGAGCAAAGCCACTTCTACGCCCGTCGATCAACCGTATGCGCGTTGCTCGGGCGTTCTCGTTCGTTCGGCCTAATCGATTCGTTCCAGCGCTGCCGTTAAGCCGTTGGATCGGATCGAGACCTTCTTCTGGCCATCCCAGGGCTCACAGTAGCGTCTACTCAAGCCACAGGTCAAGCTAAGGTGTTGTCAGGTCGTGGTGTACATCTGCTGGAAACCAATTCACCACCAAAGGCCATCGCTTCTAAATGAGTTTTTTTTGCTCCAGGACCTTCCTCGCCTTTCCACTCCACTCCACACGCTACTTGACGTTGATTGATGATTGACCGCCGTGCGTTCTACCGCGGGAGCATCAGCTCGTCTCCGTCATCAGTGTCATCATCGTAGTATCGCGTTAATTAGAAGCACAAACTCTCACTTTTCAGGCTCTAATGCACACATCGACACACGCGCCCCTTAAAGGTGCACGGTTGGTTTATTGTTCCGGAAAATGGATGGTATTTCCATCGTCACCCGTGGCTTCCGTTTCCTGCGCCTCGCGGACACGTGCGTGTTTAGGGTGCAGGGTCGAACGTGAACAAGGACACGCTGGCTCTGCTAGGTGAAGTGGTAAAAGGTACACAACAGATCCGAATGGTTAGGTGTTTGCTCGCATTCACAAGACTGGATATCTATAGTCCACACTACTAATTTGTCCACCCACTATTGCCGGTCACGTGTTCAGTTTTTATTATCATTTAGTATGGCTACTACTGGTGTGTAAAGTTATATATTTAATTTTGTGTGATCCTGCTGCATGGTTGAAGATCCTTATGCCCTATTTACTTAGCACTTTTATTGTTAAATACTTTTGTTTCACTTTCGACATCTCGTATCTTCTAGCTTCCCTTCTTTTGTTTTTCAACGGTTGTTCTTTTGTTTATCTATACCTCTGCCTCCATGCCTGCCTTCATCGCCTTCCGGGTGGTTTCGAGTGTAAGGAGCAAGTTCTTCCCTTCTTCCCCCCCCCCCCCCAACACAATGCACATCCCATCCCATCAATATGGATTGCTCTTGAAGAACGGGTAAGTGTAAATGTTATCCAATAAATGGGCTTGTTTTCCTCGGTTTTTTTTTATCACATATAAATTGTACAAAAAATCCTATCCTATCCCTACCATCCAATATAAGGAATGCGCTCGATTCGCGGTTACAGGTTCCTCCTCCACCGCTGACCCTCGATTCACTCGATCTTTTCCGTGGCACGTGGCGGCCCCCGCTTCGCTCTTTGACTGCAAAGTAATGCCAACCTGTTCATTCCTTTATCATCGTCCCTATTGCGAAATGGTGCCCGACCCTCGCCGGTGTCTGTGCTGTATTTGTGTATAGTAGAAAGTTTTTCGAGAGAGTTAGGTAATTTTGTTTTAATAATCCCAGATTCCTTGCGGAAGGAGAACACAGTTTGGGATAGAGTTTTTTTTTCTTAAATGTGTGCTTGTGTCTGAAATGGGTGGAAGGATGTTGCTACTGCTGCCGCTCAAGAATCTACGGTGCGATAGTTAATAAGTGAGTACGCCAGCGCATGTAACGTCGCGGGTTTTTTTCTGGGGTGTTTTTTGTTGTTTCGCTAATACTTTGTGTATCTTTTGTGAACCGAAGCGCACTCACATGCGCTTGCGAACGCGAATAGAGATGGGGAATAGAGTTGAGGGATGAGGGGAGCGTGCAGCAGAGAAGGGAAAACGAGATGTAAGGATAAAAAACGGTCGATAATACTAGTAAACACATATCACCCCGAGATCGGTGGTCAGGAAATTTTGAATTTCTGCCACCGACTACGCATCGGCTTTGCACGCCCAGCCTGGTTGGTTTTTAGTCTTTTTGGAGTTGCCTCGTTCATTTATTTCCATCCATCGGACGGGGCCCCTGGTGGTGGCGAACGCCACACAGGAGGCGCAGAGGCAGAGGGCATCAAATACCATACAGCCCCATTCCAATGGGCGTCTGCTACAATGTATACCCTATGTTTTCATATATCACAATCAAAAACTAAAATACAAAATCGTCTTCGCGCTACGGACTACTGGCTAAACAGGCTCGGTCGCAAGGGTGGGCAACCGAGCTTCCCTTTTGACTTCCGGTTTCCGATCAACATCGTTTGTCTCTGCCCTCTGCGGGGCAATACTTTAATGACTTCTGCGGGATGTAATTTTTGAAAAAGGAAAACAAATGCTACAACCTGCCCAAAAGCACAGCAATTCCTTCAGCCAACAGGGCGCTCACGGAGCGTGTCTGGACTTTGCGTTGAACGTTTATAGCCGCCGAGCGCGCTGATCGCGCATATGGACTCCAGAAACTCGCAGGTGTGATGCAGGTGAGCGCTTCGATTGCCTTCATCGTGAAATGATAAGTCTCTAAAATTAAATACATTCACACTGAGATTCAGGTTTTCTTTCCTGTTCCTCGAGACAGTTGCTCTCGATACATCATCGGCGCGGCTTATCGGTTCACTCGCAGCGTTTCGTTTGAACGCAATGCATAATGTTCTCTTTTTGCAATACACTTAAGCAACGTGTTTGTGTAGAAACGCTGCTGTAAATTTAAGATAATTCAAAACAATGCCCATTGGTTGCAAGCGAGAACACTTTGGTGATGTGGAAAGGGTGAACCGATCCTTCGAAAGGTGGGTTCTGTGTTGTCCCCCTCCCGCAGTAGTACAAGGTACATCGTTCAAAGAGGAGGGTGTCAAGTTACAGTAAAACAGAAACAAAATCGTATCACGATTCACATCCTCTCCTCTTCTCGCTCCTCTCCTTCTACACGAGAAACGATTGCGAATCGCGGGATGCTGGTGTGTTATACTGGGCCTGGCGCCAGCCTGGCCGCGACCATAGAGACGCGTGAAGGCGCTGCTGGTGGTGGTGGTTTCAATTATCGTGACTTCCATCGATTAGCGACTCGTGCTGCTCCTCGAGGTCCGGTATTCTGACAACACTGGGCCTCCGGCACAACCATAATCGTCGGTAAAGAGTTTTGCCCAGCTTCAGCAACGGGTCACAGTCGTCGAACTTTACCAAACAGGCTACAAGCAGCAGTGACAGGAACATGGGTAACGAGCCGAGATAAAACATTGGCGGATAGGTTTTGCCATGCAGTACCATATCGAATAGCATGGCCAATGGGATCTGCAGCGAAATCGCGACCGTACCGATCAGTGACGAAGTAAGAAAGCAACCCCTGAATATGTAAATGAGAGAAAGCAAATAGAAATGCCCATCAGTACGGTATCAACTCATCAGTAGCAGCACCAGCGACAAACGATTCTTAACGTACCAAAGCCAGAGCGCTTCCGAGAGCACCGTTCCGACCAGCCCGTTCAGAAACAGCACGATAAACTGACGTCTCGTCGGTAACTCGAACACTTCCAGCTGCGAGAAGTTTAGCACAAACAGTAGCGGCCACAGGAGCAGCAGGTTCCACAAACCAACAAACCCGAAAAACAAGGGAATGCTAAACTTCCCATCCGCGTCACTCTTTCGCTTGACTAGCACCAGGTACGAGGCGTAAAAGAAGGCACTCAGCAGTGCCAGCACGATGCCTCGGGACATCTTCGGTTCACTTATCTCCGACAGTGATACCATCACCTGTGTTTCGGGGGAAGAGCAAAAGCGGGATTAAGATAAGAATAGTGTTAAGCAATGCTGGCCTAGGGATCACTTACCGCACCGGAGATGCTGAGCAGAACGGCGAAAAACTTGGACACCGTTAGCTTATCACCACAGGACGACGGGAACATGGCGGCCAGAATGAGGGTGAAAAAGCTCGAGGTTGAGCTCAGTAGCGTTACCATGGCCGTTTCGCTCGGTTCCAGGGCCAGTTGGAACATGTAGTTTGCGATAAACCACTGGAGAAAAAGAAGAAGAAATCCTTTTGATTAAGTAACTTTTCGGGAACTACAACGGGACGGAACGAACGGTGTCTTACCAGCACACAAAACAGTAACGCTATTCCGGCCGTTTTGTGGTGTGACTTTTGCCGATGGACACGTAAGCTGGCCGCGTACGAAAGGCGGGACATGAGCGCTTCCGATGCTTCGTGCGGTGACATCTCGCGCACCTCGGCCACCTTGCTGAAGCGTACACTTCGTATGCTTGAATCATCGCTCTCGGTGCCCGAAACCTGGGACTCGGTTTTAATAGGCACAAACGAAGAATCACTCTAAAACGGAACAGAGATATACTGTAGGTGATATGGAGCACAACGCCACGGAGCCTTTCATCGCTGCTTACCAAGCTGGATGGGCCATTGGCGAAATAACTTTCCTCCTCTTCAGCGTTATCCATGAGCTAAGGGAAAGGGAATAGAAAAGGGTATGTCACTCTATAGGCTTTTTGTCAATGAGCACCACACCCATGGGAATGCGGTAGTAAACCCAATGCTTACCGAATAGTTACCATTGCGCCCGCAGCTCTCCTTCCATGGGGCTACTAATCCGACCACTATCAAGTACAGCGTGAACATGGACGCCTTGAAGTACGTGCAGAAGAAGGGCTTGTCATAGTTTTCGTTCTCGTACAAGAACTGAACGGTGCAAGAGAAAAAGAGAAAAAGAGGAAGAACGGAGCCAATTATTAGCCACAAAACGGACGAGGACGAATTGGGTGCTACTACGGTTACGCTAATGAAGTGCCCCATCGACTGACCTTGGTTAGCTCACTCGACGACACCCAGATGATATCGACCAGCACCAGCAGCACGATACCGAGCACTAGCTTCTGTGCCTTGTTCATTATGCTTTCGTTCTACGTGTCTTTCCACACCCCTCGCCGATCGTGGCGGGGTCAGCGGTCTCCTGGCTTGACCCCGGAGGGGGGAGCGGAGACAGATGATGTCTACGGCACGGTTCACTTCGATGTAGGGATCTGCACTCCCTCTACTTCCGATTGGCAGTCACTGGGGCGGTTGGATTGCGAAATGGGTTCCACATTTAATCAAGATCGCGTGCAGCGTCGTAGACATATGCTTCTGCTAACGTTCCTGTATGCCCCTCGGAACGGTCCTCATTTCCTTGCGGTGCATTAAATTCCTGTATTAACCTGGTTCAATTTATGAACAATTAAATTCCTAAAACAGAGAAAAGAGAGAGAGCGTAAACCATTTTATCGACATCTGCAATATTATATAGGGCGCACTTAATTAAGAAATTCAATAAAAAGATTCCACTACACTACGAAAAAGTTCTGGTAGTTAAATCAGATAAGCAATTCAGATATTCATC
This sequence comes from Anopheles aquasalis, assembly GCF_943734665.1. NCBI lineage: Eukaryota > Metazoa > Arthropoda > Insecta > Diptera > Culicidae > Anopheles > Anopheles aquasalis. The sequence continues at coordinate 62,453,214 of NC_064878.1, read as the reverse complement.
TCGGGACACTTTGTTCACTAAGCTAGGGCGATACCCTGGTTACCATATGGCTCTATCATATCCAAACCTTAGTACGTCGTAGGAACCGTCGTCGTTGGAAAAAGCCAACTGTGATTTGAGCGCCTATTGTGATGGGGCCGCCAGCAGCATCACACGAGACGGCTGCTATCTCTTATCGCTGCTGTCAGGAGCGGGTTCACAGAATATACACTCGCCGCTTTTATTTGCTAGCCGGGAGGGTTAATTGCCCGAGACCCTAAATAAACATCCACCAAAAAATGGGCCCATTAACGTACCGGCGCCACAGGCCAATTGAGTCGCCGTTCGTCGCACGCTGCGCTGTGTGTTCGGGCGTATGTTATTGCGTTTTCCACCAGCGGGTGTGTTTCACCAAAAAGGAAAGCCCAATCACTCCCGCAGTAACCTTTCGGTAGGTGGTTCACTTTTCCCCGTTATTCTCGTGCCTCTTCTCGAAGGACTTCTAAATCGCGACTGCGGTCGCGATTTATCACGCGATCATACACTCGCACGTTCACAGGCGAAAGCTGGGTATCTCCAAGATGCTACAAATTTATGTTCTTCCCGCCGGCAACGGGAGTGGCGGAGCGACAAGACAAACAAAGGGGGAGTTCAAGGGAAGACCCCGCGGCGCTCTGGTCACCAAGATGCTGGGGTGCTGTGTGCTTAGAACACAGTCGTTTATTGCACCCGTTTACAGGCCTCTGCTGCTGGCGTCATCGTGACCACTGGCCCCCCTTTCCTCCTACTGGCTAGCTCTTCACGTGTCCAACCACGCATATGCTGTAGTTTGAACTGTGGCGTAGTGTTTACGCTCGACAACGCTCGCGATACGGCCCGAACCACTCCGGGCGTTGAACTGCGGGCTTATACGGTATTCACCGGTGGCCGTGTCCTGTAATCCTGGGGTGTAGATTCAGCTTCAGGTTTACGGTTTTCAAAAGAATATTCTAAGCTGATCGAAGCAACCAAACGCAGCACACAGAGCGGCAGGCGAGGCGACCTCGATGAATCATAATTGATAATGTAAATAAAGAATCAGCCACTGCCGAAGGGGGTAGACCCGGGGGCGCAAGATAGCGCATCACGTTCCGGAGCCACCCTTCAAAGGGCTTAATTATGTAACGAACTCACGAACCTTCACGGAATATCACTAAGACACTACAAGCTGGACACACGACACGCATTTACAAAGCAGGACACTCCAAATTAATAAATAAAGGACACGGGGACTCGGCGTAGAAAGTACGGCCCTCTCCGCGCACAACAGCCACAGAAATCTTCTTTGCTTGCCGCTGAACTTTCTTTTTTTTTTGCGCCTCAATCTGTCATCAGCCGACAAGGGGGTTTACAACTTGGTACAACATGGTACCATTTGGTACCACTTGGTACAACCCGTTGGGAAGGCTCGAAATGCGCGGCATCCTTCCGGCTGGACTGTGGAGGATGTTCGGATAAGTTATGGTGCACAGAACGCAGATGTTGTTTTCTCCTCCTCTCCTTCCTCTTCTTCTACATTTATTTCGTTTCGGAAAAACCTTACACACGGAACCGCAGGTCATGATTTCCCTGCGTTGTGGCGTGTACGGATCTTCCCAGAAAATGATGTTCGCCTTGCGACGGTACACCAGCACTTCACTTGTTGCACCTTCTCGCACTGTTAGTTGTCCGCAGAATACGAAACACACTCGCACAACAGCCACACTAAGATTAGATGACGACACGCAGCGACGATACCGTCTACTCCAGCTGGAACTCGAAGTACGATGAATCGAATACCTGGACACGCACAAAACCGTCCTCTCCGCCGGTGGTGAAGCTTTTGCCGTCCGGATGGAAGGCCAAGCTGTTGATCGGCCCGAAATGGCCCTTCACGCGCGCAAACTCCTCCTCGTACACCAGATGGAAGAAGCGGGAATCGAACTTTCCGGCCTGGGTCGAGGTTGTCGTCACCTCCATCGCATCTTGACCGCCACCGAGCGCGACATGCTCGTACAGTGGGCTGATTGCGGCCGAATTCACCGGGCGCTCGGTTTTGTACGTCTTCAAGCACACCAGCGACTCGGAATCGAACAGTTTGGCCGTGGTGTCCTTCGATGAGGAGATGAACATGGTGCCATCGTGCGACATCTGCATATCGGTGATGCTCGCCGTGTGATCGTTGACCGAGTTCAGCTCCTTGACCGCGCGCAAATCCCAAATGCGAATCGAACCGTTCTCGTGTCCCGTGATGACGGTTTCATCGAGAGCGCCCCACAGCATCGACGTGATTTTGCTCTGTTGCTCACCCATCGTCAGCTTCAACACCGGATCGGCGCTACCGATGCTGGAATCGATGTTCCGTACATCGATAATGAACAGCTCACTCTGCTGCTGCATACTGCGATCGGTGGAGTAGGAAGCCTGGTTACCGGAATAGCTAAAGTTGCACGTACGGACGGGCGAAACACACGGGATCGTTCCAAGCGCCTTTCCCGTTTCGACATCCCACAAGCTAAAATAAATGGTCAGTTAGTTCTTTCACTGTCTCCCAAATGGGTCCTCTTTTGGCTTTGAACTTACAATGTTTTCATGTCACCGGCACCAGTGATGAGCCGGGTGGTCGTCCAATCCACGTCAACACACCAGACCGCGCCAATGTGTCCATTGTACGTACCGAGTCGCTCACCGTTCAACGAGTACCAAACGCTGGGGCTGCTGTCCTTGGCGGACGAGAAAATCAGATCGCCCTCACGGTTGTACTTGATTTGCGTGATGGCACGCACGTGTCCCTGCAGCATCAAGGGTTTCTGGAAAGGGGGAACGACGATACCTGGTCATTAACTCATCCAATGATTCCGGTTCTGCCTTCGTTTTCTCGCCACAGCACTTTTAGAGGTTAGAATCGACTAACGAATCCATCCGGAAAGGATGTGGCCAGCGGAGAGCCTTGCTTGGATGGTTCGGGGCACCGTTTTCCGGTTGACCGTCTCGGCGGCACCTACCATCTTGAATCCTCACGTCCTTTATTCGACGAAAAGTGGAATTTGTCGCGGACGACGAGGTGTTCCGTGAAAATGCAAACTGCGAAAAGAGTCGGCCAGGGTGGTTTAACTAAGCGCGTGGAGTCGTAGCACTTTTCTTCGCTGTCATATTGGAATTTATTTTTGACAATCGGAGTTCACGTTCTGTTATGGCTGATACGAAAGAATTCAGCAACAGTTCGAGTAAATGTTGGACGATAAGAAGATATCTTTAGTGTTGTCGGATATTTTATGTTGAACCAATCAACACTTAACGTAAGTCATGCTATCTCTTTAGTTATCGTGGTGACGTGTTCTTACGGGATACCCCAACGGAAAGAAACATAAGCATGTTATCAGCATGTTAGTAAACCTTATCCAGCTACTGGCTCAGTGATAAGACCTGCGTGAAACAGGTATATAACGAGTTGCTTGAGGCAAAGATTGTTCAATCGATGTAGTCAAGATGAAAGGCTTCGTGGTTTTAGTAGCTCTGTTCGCTGTAGTTAGTGCTAAATGGATCGACATCGACTGGTCCAAGGTTCGCCCGATCGAGGAGTTCGATCACTACTGGGCTCGTCTACCGGCGGAGATGCAGATCTACCGTCACGCTAGCCCATCGCCGCGTATCGTTGGAGGCCAGGAGGCGACCCCAGGACAGTTCCCGTATCAGGTTGCGCTGGTGGGCGAATACGCCTTGGGAACTGGCGTGTGCGGAGGATCTATTTTGACCAACCTCTACGTTCTTACCGCTGCTCACTGTATCGTCGAGGGACCATTGAATGAACCGATCATCGGAGGTATTGCTGTCATAGGCGCCCATAACCGTATTGAGGCAGAGCCATCCCAGCAGCGTATCCCATATGAACCGTCTGGAATTGTAGCTCACCCGGAGTATACCCTGACGAACATTCGCAATGATATTGGCGTCGTCCGCCTGAACTCGCCAATCGAATTCAACGATCGTGTGCAACCCGTTCGTCTACCGGCTCGTTCGGATGATCGTCAATTCGGAGGATTCATTGGCACTGTTTCTGGATTCGGACTTACCGCAGACGGTGGAACCCTTCCGGATGTTTTGATGTATACCTCCAATCCGGTGCTTACGAATGCTGACTGCACTTCCCAGTGGAATTCCGATCTGATTGAGCCCCAAAACGTGTGTCTGAGTGGTGCAGGTGGTCGTAATGCTTGCAACAGTGACTCTGGTGGTCCGCTGACTGTACAGGATGGAGGCAGTCTTCAGATCGGTGTGGTGTCCTTTGGATCGGGTCAAGGCTGTGAGATCAACGTACCGTCAGTATATGCTCGTGTTACTTACTATTTAGAATGGATTGAGGCAAATTCTGACTTTGTGGCCAATTCTTAATTTGGAGATTGGAAAGGGAAAGGGCACCTTTGTGCTTCCGATAAGTCATGGAGATTCATGCAGAAGTGAAGAAGTCGTTAATAAATATTTGTCGTGAGACTTATTTTCAAACATTCAATACAACCACAAATGACACCATCCCATTATTGATATGAAGACTTCGTTTGAATGGCTATACGACTCACGTATCCTTATCTACCGGACCCCAAATCACGTTCTTATCAATACAATCTCCGATAACAACATTGGCAACGGAATTCCCAGGATGCACGTAACGGGTTTTCCTAAATATTTGGGATGGGAAATCCCCTGGAGTATCATTGATCAGTTCTATGAATTATCGGCATCCTTTAAACAAGATATTTGTGTTTCAAGCTAAATTCCGCCCACCGATTAGTCTCTTGTAAGTCTGGAGCTAATCGTGGTGACGTATTCAAGCCCAACGGAACGAAGCATAGCGTGTTATCTTTAAATAGCGATCACAATGCTTTACAGGTCGAATCACCAATCGAAACACCAATAAACCTAATCCAGGTTCAGTGATAAGACCTGCGTGAAACAGGTATATAACGAGTTGCTTGAAGCAAAGATTGTTCAATCGATGTAGTCAAGATGAAAGGCTTCGTGGTTTTAGTAGCTCTGTTCGCTGTAGTTAGTGCTAAATGGATCGACATCGACTGGTCCAAGGTTCGCCCGATCGAGGAGTTCGATCACTACTGGGCTCGTCTACCGGCGGAGATGCAGATCTACCGTCACGCTAGCCCATCGCCGCGTATCGTTGGAGGCCAGGAGGCGACCCCAGGACAGTTCCCGTATCAGGTTGCGCTGGTGGGCGAATACGCCTTGGGAACTGGCGTGTGCGGAGGATCTATTTTGACCAACCTCTACGTTCTTACCGCTGCTCACTGTATCGTCGAGGGACCATTGAATGAACCGATCATCGGAGGTATTGCTGTCATAGGCGCACAGAATCGTATTGAAGCAGAGCCATCTCAGCAGCGTATCCCATATGAACCGTCTGGAATCGTAGCTCACCCGGAGTATACCCTGACGAACATTCGCAATGATATTGGCGTCGTCCGCCTGAACTCGCCAATCGAATTCAACGATCGTGTGCAACCCGTTCGTCTACCGGCTCGTTCGGATGACCGTCAATTTGCAGGATTCATTGGCACTGTTTCTGGATTCGGACTTACCGCAGACGGTGGTTCCCCTTCGGATGTTTTAATGTACACCTCCAATCCGGTGATCACTAACGCTGACTGTATTCCCTATTACAACTCTGCTTTGATTGAGCCTCAAAACGTGTGTCTGAGTAGTGCAGGTGGTCGTAACGTTTGCAACAGTGACTCTGGTGGTCCGCTGACTGTACAGGATGGAGGCAGTGTTCAGATCGGTGTAGTGTCCTTTGGCAGGGCTTCTTGTGCGGACATCGTACCGTCAGTACACGCACGTGTAACCTACTATCTAGAATGGATTGAGGCAAATTCGGACTTTGTGGCAAATCCTTAAAGTGAAGATGTTGTTGAAAAGAAATATTAAACATTCAATTTCTCTCACATTGAAAATACATTGAACCTGCGAAATACATATCCTGCTGCCATTCTTTTCGGGAAATTTCTCGGTTTATTACTTAATTTATAATTATAACAGCATTTTCAAAGGGAGGCTTTCTTGCCACGGAATTTCTTCTGGGGCGTTTTTTTGACAACACTGGCCTGTTCTGTGAAAACTAGGCTACAACCCTGATGATTTTGTTTTCCTCTTCTTGTTCCACTCCGAGCTCCCTCCGTGAAATCGCGTTAAAAATGGAAAATTCTTGAGTTTAGTGGACGAATAGGGTGATAAGAGTGAGTTCAAGCCGTTTCCCAACTCTTGTCGTCGTTCCCGTCGGCAAAAGTGGGTCGGACAAGTGTATAAAAAGCTTGAAGAACCGCAGCGCGAAAGATTCACAAAACCACGGAGCTGCAACCACGTAAAAGGATTCAAAATCCTTTTTGCAACGCTGTGGGAACTAATCAACTGACTCACAATCAACTGCAGAGAGCACAGAAATCGGTGGCTGAGATCCGGGTGTCTCTAAAGCCAACCATCGGAAACCGCACAAGTAGAACGGTTCATGACTCTGCAAGGATCTGTTGCATTAACGATCGGGCCACCAAGTTTAGTGACGAGGCCTATATCCTCAGCGCTATATCCAGCTGGATTCAACCTTCGCGCGTCCCGTGCCTGCTTGTTGTGGTTTGGAGGGAAACCCTTCATCAACGATTTATCGATTTTCCCAGCAGCAGCGGCAACAGCACAACACATCCAGGGCGGGGGAAAAGGACGGTTGCCGTACCCAGGTGTAGTCGCGTGAAGCCATTCAAGGCACTCCTCGAGCCCTCGAGTGTTCTCAAAATGTCGCAGGTCAGACCGAAACGGCTGGACGGCGATCGGTGTCACGACGGGAAATGGTGAAAACTGTCCCGACCATTCGCAGTACCAGTAGCCGTAGTAGTAGACGCGAAAGCGAACGGAGCTAATCGTCGCAGCACATCCCAACAAATCATCGCCCACACTCTTCGATAGACGGCCAACCATACGAATCCTACGACCAAGCAAGCGCATCTGCTTTAGGAGTATCATCACCAGCGCCTGCTATGCCTCGGACCCTTCTATGCCCTGGCTGAGCTGCAGCTTCTCGTTCCCAGAGACACAGCGCACAGTCTACTTCGTTGTTGGTTGTGAACAGCGAGGACCGTAAGCAACGGAATCTCCGACGATCGGAACAGACGGATAGGTAGTCAGGAGGGCAACGCGAGAGTGACCGTTGGTGTGGCAATGGGCGGTTCCGTGAGTCAGGTGTTCCGTTCTGGCAGCGCGCTGCTTTCGAACCGTGATGGCCATAAGGTGTCGGAGGCAACGGTCGACAAGGTGAACACCATCTTCGATGCGCTCCGGGCCAATCCCAAGATTTCGATCCATCGGCTCGAGCCGCTCCTGCTACAGATACCGAAGGTACGTGCCGTTTCGCGGTGTCGTTGATCGGCCTGGCGCCCCGTACATGCGTCAATCCCCATAACCGAAGTGATCTCTCGCGATCAAAACGATCGTTCCGTTCGTCGTCACTACTACTGTTGGTCATCCTTGTTTACCCCTCCACTCTAACGCACACAAATAGACACAAACACAAACTCCAGTGAGCCCTGCCTCCCGCCCGCCGGTAGCACGCCGTGATTTGAATTCCATCGAGTGTGCCTATGCGCTAGTTGACCCACGGTGCGATCTATGACGCACGCATTTATAACTAATGTTGCCTGCATTCATTATCGCCCCAAAGCGTGAGTGAGCTTCCCCTTCTCCTCGCTTTCCGGTGGCGTTGTTGTGGTTCGCGCTTGCCACTGATTGTAGGACACGGCGTGCGGCGTGTGCCATCATCATTTTGCATCATCGTCGTCATCATCATGAGTTTCGCGCTTCACTGTGCACGAGCGCGTGCTGATGGCATTGATTGGGGTTTCGCGGGGAACTGTCGCATCAAATGGCAGTGTTTTAGCGGAACGCTAAACGTCAATTGGAACGATTGGCAATGGGAATGGCTTCATTGAGGCACGGCGGTATTTTTTTACTGTCCTAATTGTCCTTTTTCCAATTCCATTCTCACCAGTACGAAAACATTCTTGCCATACACGATGAAACGGGATACAATCTGCTCCAGAAAAGCGTCGGACTGAACCATGTCGAGCTAGCCAGGTGGTTACTGCACCGCCACAGACCAGACGTGAACCGGAGCTCATGTTCGCTGCCACTGCACATCGCCTGTTTGAAAGGGTAAGTGTCCGCCGTACAATCCCGCTATGTTGCTAATCATTGTTATTGCTTTCATTTGCTCGATAGTTACGAAGAATGTGTGGAACTGCTGCTGAAGCATGGTGCTAGAATCGACACCGAGGCGAGAATGTGCTTCCCCGGTGCCCATTCACACAACTGCGAAGAGAGCGGGAAATACAGAAGTAAGCAACCGAGCTTCCGGTGTCTGTGACCAAACCGAACGTTAACCATTCTATCACCGTTCTCTTGCCATTGCAGATCAAGGTGACAACACGGTTGGTGTGTGCGAGCGGCCCAACACGAAGCTACAGAATGCCGTCTGCTACGCGATCGACGGCGATCAGATCAATGTACTGAACATTCTGGCGCAGAAGATGGAAGAACCTTGGATGCTGTTTCGCGTTCGCAAACCACTGCTGCACATTGCTTGCGAGCGGGGTGCGTGGAAGTGTGTGCAGCATCTGGTGCAAACGCGCTCGGATGAGATCAATCTGATCAAGGACGAGTACTACCCGATCCATCAGGCCGTCCTGCACGACGGACGGTTTCTGGAGCTGTTGATACAGCACGGTGCCATTACGACGGTGCGTACCTGCACGCAACAAATGACACTACTACATGTCGGTAAGTGGCATCAGGATTTGAGGTTCCACTTTCGAGTACGGCTCTAATGTATGATTCGCGTCGTAGTGATATTGGCGGCTAGGAAATCGGCGGAAGATACACTGAGCACCATACGGATTCTGCTCGAGCGTGGCTGCAAAGAGCTAATCAACAGTCCGGATTCACTCGGTAATACACCGCTCCACGCTATCATCGTCCGGTACGCGCTAGAGGAAGCAAGGTAAGCTGTCACCGCGCGCAACGCTACCGTCTCGTGGACGCTCTTAATCGAAACTACTCTTTTTCCCTTGTAGATACGGTTACGATAAGTGGAACAAGTGGGACGTGCTGCATCTGGTGCGATTCCTGCTACAGAATGGCGCCAAGAGCTCGATCAACCAGAGCGGTAACAGTGCGCTGGCCTGTGTCTTTCGGCACATTCGCGACTGGGAGGTGTGCTACGAGTTGCTGAATATGCTTATCAAAGAAGGAGGTACGTATTCTCGGTCCCGCTTATAGTGCGTGCTGATCTCAACGGTTCTATCGTTTTACAGGCGATCCCAACATCGTCGGTCGAGATGGCTCCGTCCCGATTATGGTCTGTTTGGTACCTTTGATCAACAAAGACCCGCTGCACCATTTCACCCATTCAATGAAGGTAACTAGCCGCCAAAAGTGTCACATAATACTCAAACATTGGGCAACAGGGCGGATATTGACCGTGCACACTAGCACATGCACACACAGTTCTTGCACAATCGAATGGAATGAGCAAGGCTTCGGTACGGTGGGGGTTCCAAGGGCACACTGTCTCTATTTATAGCTTGTAAGCAGCTTACCGATGCCAAATACTCATTACGAACTGTTTGCTTTTCTTTTTTTTCCGTCTCCGATTACCTCACCGTTACGTAGGTTTGCTATCTGAACTGTATCCGGATTCTGCTGCAGAACGGCGCGAATCCAAACTGCTCGTACCGCTCCAACCTAACGCCACTGCACGTGCTGATCTTTACCGTGTCGGAGAACTTTACGCTCAATTGTGATGGCCAGAAGCGGGCCAACTTTGATTTTATCAAAAACATTCTACTGTTGCTGCTACAGTATGGGCTGGACTGTAACATCACCTCGCACCACATCCTCCAATCGGTGATCGACATGATCGTGAACGTGCGCTCCTGTCCGGATATCGTGTGCGTTTACGAGCTGCTCCTGCTGCTGATGCAGTACGGTATCGATCCGAACATTTCGCTCAGTAACAAGCTAATGCTGAATGGGGCCGCCAGTAGCGGTGGCAGTTCGTCCATCATTTTCGTCAATGATTTCATCAACTTCGGTACCAGTGGCATGCGTGGTGCACCGACACCGGCAGTAGTCGCCGAGGTAGGCGGTGGTGGCACTGGCGGCCCAGCTGGACCTTCCGATGCAGCCAGCGGTGCTGGTGGTGGTGGTGTAGGCAACGGTAGTAACGGTAACGGAGGATCCGTTGGCTCGAGCACTGGTTCTAATGGAGCAAGCAGTAGCGGCGGTGGCAATGGAGGCGGCTCGGCAAGTGGATCGGTATCGAATGGCAGTGATAACCTGCGTAACTCGTTCCGCCAGAACGCCCGGAACCATCTGCTGTTCTACTACATTATGCTGATCACGCGCAAGGAGTTCATTTTGCTTGATCGCGAGCAGACGTACCAGCGCATCATCTACCTGTTCTACTACTCGATGAAGCACGATTCACTGTTCAACTGCCTGAAGTCACTGCACAATCTGTTCATCGCTCAGGTGCCCCACAAAACGATCGATAACCTGCGCCATCTCATTATCACGCTGTACAAAAAGCCGCGCAGCCTGAAGCAGCTGTGCCGGGTGTGCATCTACGACAGTTTGGGCAAGAAGCTGGCCCCGAACATTAATCGGCTCAATCTGCCCGGCCCACTGAAGGAGTACGTCATGAACTTTGACACGTAAATGCCCATGGCCGCTAAATGTGGAGACGCGTTTATATGTTTCCAATCCGAGATCTCGATAATACTGTGTGTGTGAGTCTGTTTGTGTGTGTGTGTTTGCGTGTGTGTGCCTGAGTGTCTGTTTGTCCCCGGGGAATGGTCCGGAGATCGTTGTACTGTCCTTTGGTATTAAGATAATGAGCAGCGCGAGCAAAAGACCGTTTGTTACAGATGCTAAGTTTATGGTTAATGTTTAAAGATTAATGTTTAATGTTAAAAGGAGCTCGAATCCGTGAATTATTCTTGGTGAACCCACAGACATATTGGCCGACATTTACGTTGGACGCGCTCACCTTTCGGTTGGCGGATCGGGCCCGTTGCACGATCTTATATTCTGCAGTAAGCATTTCTCTCTTTCTCGTTCTTTCTCCGATTCGTAGTGATTCGCATCGGTCACATTCGTTTCAAGCTCTTTTTCTCTAGGTATCTCAGTATCGAATTATCCGATTATTAGGTAATCTCTTGCTGTGTTGTTAGGCATGTAGAACAAAAGTTTCCCCAAAAGCCCCTCCAATTCAATGATGGTCTTCGGTTGAGATGCTCATGCTTGAAGCTGAAACCAAACTGGTCCTGCTACTGGCTGGCATTATATGGTCCGGCACGAGCGTTGCCACACGGGTCTGCATCCCGATTTTCGGACGGAATGCCTCTGACACCAAGTTAGAGACGCCTCTGACTTGACTTCACTCAAGGCTGCTAGAAACTAACCAACTAGGAAAACATATATTTCATATGTGTGCATACTGTAAATACGGTGTTAGCCGCATTGCCGAAAGTATAAAAAAAAAACAACAGAAAGCAAAACATTTAGGTAGCGCGAGATATAAACAAAGAATATATGAACATATGAGAGTAAAGCAAGTGGTGCTTGGTGCGCTCCTGCCATTTGTCCCGGGCAAATATACTGAACTAGATATGATAACGAAGTAGAGCAGCCTTCTATACACTCTGTATTGAATCCAGCCGACCACGTCTGTGGGACTACGATAACCAAAACATACACACAGACACTTTTTCGTACAACAAACCGCCAGAAGAAAGGGGTTAAGAAGAAGGAGCAATTGTCTACGTCTACAAACTACTACTGCTGAACCCGAATTTCAATTTATGGAACGTGACTGAAGGACAAATCGAACAAAACTTGAACTGGAACAGTGTACTTGGCACTGTGTTGAAAGAAATGTAAAACAAAAACTGTTAGTAAATCGGCGACGGTAGTCGTCGTTCCGAGAACACTGGTCGTGTAAGTCAAGGGGGTTGAATCGAGCGTAATAAACTGTTTGACAAATGTGATTGTTGCGCGTTGAGTTTGTATTTTCATACCATCTACCGTTACATTATCTTCGCAATATTCCTCGTTTAAAGTGTGGCCTGAATCACGAAGCAAACTAAAAGGGCCACGAGATGACCTTCAACTGTTCTCCGAGAGCAACCTCTTGTGCGTCTGTTTCGTTCGTTCTTATATCCGGCTTTTCAAGGATGAAAGAATGGCAGGACAGGTAGAATGGATCACGGGCAAAGGCTGTTCATCTCCATGGCGACCAATTACCGAAGGTTTGAGTACATTGGAAAGGGATGTAGAACCCTGAAAGGTAGAACTATGCTCCTGTAATCCCCATTGTGCTGGAAGTAACTGGAAAAAGATCCTTGAAATTCAAAGATGTGACATTTTATTTCCAATCCTAGCGGTAGCAGTTTGTAATTCCCTTACCCAAGACATCTGTTTCAGGATACCACCTTTCCGACCTGGTAAGGCAGAGTAATGTGTGAAATGCACTTGCAATGCAGCAGCTAATGAGCACCGCACAATCCTTCGCAACCGTTACAGGGGTTCCGGTCTCTAGGAATGTTAATGTGTTTCGAATGATTACCGAATAGGTTCATAGGATGTCTAATTGTCTTTGAACCAGTAATAACTTCGCCCATACCTGCTTAAGAGTATCGATTTCCGTACCGATCCGGTTTCAGAACGAAAGTTTTGAAATAATTACGTTACAGGAAGGCATGTTTCAGGGTGGTGTAGAATGGCCATTATACCAAGCGGTAGCAAATATAGCAAACTTCCAACCACACAGTAACAAGGTGGACATTCGAAAGACCCCAGCTGGACGTAACGCTGGACCTCAGCCTCAGCTCAAGCTAAAGTCAGCAGACCGTATCGAGTGACGCTTGGTGGCTCAATAAACAATTCATTAATTAAAGTATCGCAACTAGCCCCCCCCTCCTGGTTCGATCGTCGATGCCGTCGATGGTGATTAATAGGAACACTGAAAAGCAAAAAGCTATTTATTGCCCGGTTTGAACACACGACGGCCACTCTGGCCAGCGCCAGGAGCAGGGTTGAAGCCTGGCACTGCAGGAGAGACGCTGTATAGCGATCAACTATATCCTTCGCGGATGTTTATTGATCCCGTGACTATGCGAGGATATGCGGTTAGTAAAAAGCCTTCCCACCGGTATCCAATCACTGCCACTCCAATTAGATGCCAATGTTGTCAGCTTGAAGTGATTGTAATTTTGCTATTCATTTCACTAATAGATCCCTTAGTCTGCTACACAGTGCTGTACAAACCATAACTGCCTTTAATATGCTTCTACATGCACGCCTGCGGCAATGGCACCGTCACTGCCACTCCGCTGCAGTTCACCCCGGAATCCGTCCTTCGAGGGTACAATCGCACGCGTCACAAGAACTGCCCAGCAAATCCATAAGCCTCTTGTGCGAAAAGCGTGAGTGTGCAAACCTTGAGCAGTGGCCAAAACTTTGACCTAACTGCAACCCCGCATATCGGCTCCAATCATATTTCGATTATGAACGAGCAGATCCTGCGGGTCCAGTCCGTCGGACATCCGCATTTGGCGACTTTGACCTTCGCGTGGGTTTCACATCAGGTTCGAGGAAATGCGCGACCAGCAGCAGTGACTTTAAGGTTCGCTGCTTGGCCTGCAATCGTCGCTAAACTCATTTGGGCAGCATCACGAACCTGTGACACCTGTGTCGGTACGGTAGTGACGTTCACGAGCTCTCCTTTGCGTTCGACGGTTGACGTGTTCTACAGGCACCTTAAGAAGGTCAACCCGAATCGCGGGGTTTTTAAGATCATGAACGAACTGGTTCTGAAGGGGAGAGAGAAAGATTAAGATTTGAATTGTCACCACAAGGAGGCCGGTTCGTGTACGAGTACGATTAGATTACCGGGGGGCTCCACTCTAAAACGTGTTTATTAGGGCGAGTTTTTTCGCTGCACACCTCAACAGGAATTAGATTAAGAAATGTCCAGAACCTTTGCCGCGGATACCTGTTTGCGATTAACCTGTTGTCCGCTTTGTTTGAAATATCGTGCAGTTCATCGGTTCAATCATTCTCATTATTAACAATTATAGAAGATTAGCTTCACCGACAGACTTCGTTCTTTGTTCGACTAAGGTTAATTCGGGTAAAATAATTGCTCATTTTTGATGATGAAGAAACTGTTCTGTTTTATTTTTTCAAATGAATGCCATATTAAACTGCTACTTTTCAAGTATAATTGGTCGTATTTTGAAATAGATTTGCTTAAAACTTCAAAAATGGCATCAATTTTAGAAAGGCGTGTCCGCAAAAAAATACTGTTCCGGTCCCCATCGTAGCCATGTGATGGGTCATCTGAAATACGCAAATCAATATTCCTTTCATAGATTATAAGTTTATCCAAGTAGCCCCGTCGAGTTTTTGTTGATTATCCAATTATTCGATTTTTGGCAGATTTTTTAAGTAGAAAAATTGATCACACTCTGGTCAAAACGGGTTCGTCGCTTAAACGGGCAAGTCTTTTGATTCAAACCAAAAACGGCACACTTTTGCCGATTTGTTTGTAGAAAACTATCAACCTATACATGTTTTTGAAAATGCCGTAATAAACTACTACTTTTCAAGTATATTTTGTCGTATTTTGGGGACGATTTGTTGAAGACTTCATCAAAAACTGATGCATTTTACGATTCAACCTAAAAATCCTTTTTTACTTCTTTTTTACTTCTTTTTTTTTTAAACTCCTCAATACCAAATTTCAATTCAATCAGTTCAGACTTTCGGAGTCAATAAGGGACATCCGAAGAGACATGAATTCGTTTTTATATTTACAGATATGCAGCAACATGTTGGTCTTCCTCAATTTCGAAACCATCAAGTGCCACTTACCGCAACTCACAAAAAATCTCGTACTTCATCTCGTGCTGCTGCGATCGACACGACATCGCGAGAAAAAGGTGAAGAAACGCAACGTTAATGCCAGAACCGCGTGTCCTCCCACACGGTCACCAGATGGCAAGGCGAGCGCGGCTTCATGGTGTGAGACCGACATCATCGGCATCATAGAAGGTTGCTGGTCACACCACCGGAAACATAGCCCAACCGTGGCACCTGGAAGCCGGAAGGAAGGATGGGAAGGTAAGGAGGCCGCCGATGGCAATTTCGTTCTGTCCTCGAGCAAGATCACCACCACCTTGCTACGGGCCCGCTCGCACCGGTGCCATTGCGGCTGAATGAATCAGGTGCACACCTGATTGATCGCACGCCTTACCCCGCGTTTAATAAGACATTGCTTGAATGCTTTGACGAGGATCGCGGTGGCTAGTTAGATTGATGACGACGACGACGCGGACGACGATGATGATGGCGATCTTTCTCAAGTACTCCCTTTCACTCATTTGCCTGGTGTGAGAACGCTTTGTCCAGTGTAAGCTACATGACCATCGTTTGCGTGGCGCTAAAACTAACCAATGACGGCGACAGGTCGTCATGCTGCAGCACCGGCTCATGCTATGGGCTTCGCGTATAGCATGAAATTACATCTTAAAACAATTCTCCTCAAACGTGCAAAACGTGGCTGCAAGGGCCTCAATCGATCGTACGCAAATTGGTGTACTACGTGCGACCCACTAGAAGGTGAACCTTCGCGCCGGATGTTGCACGGATTGCGTGAGTCAAGATTGAGACTAATAAGAGAAGAGGTCACACACATCTCTCCCTCTCTCCCTTTCTACTGGGAAGCTCAATATACTTGGTACATTCAGTGCCAATTACTGACCATACCCGTCATAAAGTTTATGCGCATGATGTGTCTCCAACAAAAAAAAGCAATCCATTTCCTCGCAAGGAAACACCCGGTGACCTTCGGAATATTCGCAGTAGTGAAGTGAAGACGCAATTTGCTTACCGGCGGTATGGAAAACCCCAAAAAAAACGCGCCAAAAGCGAGCGGTGCTCCAGTGTCCAAACAAG
Source organism: Anopheles aquasalis (assembly GCF_943734665.1). NCBI lineage: Eukaryota > Metazoa > Arthropoda > Insecta > Diptera > Culicidae > Anopheles > Anopheles aquasalis. Next base: position 62,437,149 of record NC_064878.1, on the reverse strand, counting down.
GAAATCGCTGCGATCAATCGACCGGCCGAGCGATCAACCAAGCTTAACATGGGGCGCTGAAAGGTTCTTTGTCTTTTGTGGCGCGCGGTGGAAAATGGCGCGCGCGCGTTTGGGAGAATGTGCGATACACTTTGTGTGCGGTTCGGAATTGCGCGAATCAAGAACACCGTTTCGGGACTAATCAAGGTTTTAAACCACACACCAAAAAAATACAATTTAAATACTGCATATCGTATTAAGAGGTTCATTAAGGCACAGGAGTGTGGAAGGATTGAAGCGTGAATTTTGTTTGCTCAGTAAAGCGTATTCGTTCCATGGCTAGCCCGCGGCTCAGATCGATTCGATGTGATTGTAAGGCCCACACAGCAGGAATCGAGAACATGCTTATAAATCACGATGACCAGGAAAACGGCTAAGAAACAAGTAAAAAAGTCTTAAATTCCTGTGCGTTGTTTCGATCTGCGCACATATTAGTTTCAAGCATACTATAACATTCTACTGATCATTTGGACAATGACGAGTGAATGTTAATGATTATGAAATGCTCAAATGTCGTATACGGAAGGTTTTTCTCTATTTTCTTGTTTCTAATAATATTCCACTAAATAACAATTATAATGTACAATAAATAAAAAAATCAAATTAAATTCTAATTTGAAATCAGAGTAAACATCGATACATAAATTCCCATCGAAACTCAATCATAGCTACCATTGGTACAATAAAAAAGCGAATCGCCAGTTTTTTCTTCTCGGTTAATATCGATAGATGTTAAGTGACAAGTTACCACAATTTAATAAGTGTTAAATAACAAAAATCATGCAAAATCCTCCAAAACACAGAGCGTCATAGACCCGGATTGAGATGGAACGACGGTATCGATATTGATTTTAAATTCTGAACTGAATTCATAATTTGGAAGCCAGCAGCGCTCAATCGCGAATCATACTCGGGTAGATCATTCCTAATCCCGATAGAACACTTCCATTTTCGCTCCGAATGTTCAGAAAAAAAGAGAAAAATACGTAAATGCCCTGAAAATGGTGAGTCGACTACCGTAGATGTTCCAGTTTTACTCCCGTACCAGTCCAGTTGTCGGTA
>NC_064878.1:62423548-62433548 GCF_943734665.1 Anopheles aquasalis | reverse complement strand
TGGACCAAAAACCGGCACATACAAACACACGATCGACGTTTGGGTACGATCTGAAGTGCGACTTGGTGATCATGCAAGCGCAGCCATCTTTGATGCCACGCCGCGCCGCCTGCGTAGATCGTGAGTAGCTTTGGAAGGAGAAAAAAAGGCGAAGCCTTCTTTTGGAAGCTTCTCTGTCAAGGTTTTCGACGTTCACCTAGCAGCGCTGCGCATCGCCGCCTGCTAGTGTTTGAGGTGCGCGCGCGCGCGTGCGCGTGCGCAATCGAGTACAGGTGAAATAAAGCAAAAAAAGCAATGCTTCGGAAAGCAATGAAGCGCAGTCCTCGGATGGGTAGTATATGGCGGCGATGGCTTTGCATAATGAATCCTAATCCACGGTGGATTGAAAGCGAATCCATCCTGCAGCAAAACTGCTCTTCGAGAAGCTACTAGCGAAGAAGCAAGCGAGGCACTGCATTTGCGATGCAGCGAACCGCCGTCTGCGCGAACCGTTACAAGTGACCGCCACTTAATAACCCATTTCATGCATTAGATAGGGGTTTTGTTTTTTCTTCTGCGTTCTTGGTACCACGTCTGGTCCATTTAACCTCAACAGCGAACACGCTGGCTCATATGCCATGATGGCGTCGTTGCACTTCCTCATCGCACAAGGACCCCCCCCCCCCCATCGCGCCGTGGTGGACTGGTACGCCGCCTGGCCAGCATCATTACAAGCATCAAACGCAGCTACGAAATGGGAAAAAAGGAGATACAGATTTATAAAATGCACACGGAGGCCAGCAGCAACAAACACGCTGCATTATTACGCGAGTGCGCACGTTCTCGGAAGCGCTAGACTTCCTTGGTTGCTAGTCACACCGAGTACGGCCGAGTACGGCTTCTGGCCGCTCATATGTCGGATGAATCGCCCTTTACCGTGAGGCCCCCCAAAGCGGCTTCATTAATGCTTGACCACCACGTACCGCTAGTGCAGCAGCAGCTGTGTTGGAATGCATGCATTTTATGAATAACTACAGCATGTTAAATGCCGCCAACACCGCATGCACATTCCCGAGGTTTGCAATTTGCGAAAATCCTCCAGCTTAATGAACGCCTGATACTTTGTACGAAAGGTCCTCTCTCTCTCTCTCTCTCTCTTTCTATCTGTATAATAAGGCATATCAAGAGCACCGCGGTGAAGTCAGGTTACCATAGAAACATTAATTGAGAAAGAAGATCAGTAAAAAACAAAAAAAAAAAAATAAAAGTCAAGATCAGCATCGACGCCGAGAGTGTCGGGCTAGCAAGTGCGCCAGTTGGCCATGGAATGGCGCATTATGGCTCAACAATACCTATTCCAAATTAAGCGCAGCAATTGCCATTACCATCGATCGGCGGTTTTTCGTGAAGATGCTCTATTGCGATGCTCTCTTGCGATCGAGCTAATGGACCGCCACGATGATCGGTGCGTTTGGTCAATCCGCATGGCCACGTGCTGCGCGTGATTAGCGAGCATGATCGACAGTAAAAATTGCGCCACTTTAGCACATCATATGTGTTGCCTCTTCTTCTTTTTCTACTAAAGGGGTATGTGCGTTGGCTACACATCGCACAGGCAAGCACCTAGGTACCGCGATCGCAATGATCTCGCAGCAAACTTCAACTTGACCCAAATTCGAGACTACGACGACTCTGCGTTACACGCAGTAACAGCAAGCGCGTGCAGCGGAAGCCCCTTCAGCAGCAGCAACAGCACAAGTCTCAGTGAAGCCGACGATCGCTCTGCTTGCTTGCTGTCACTAATTGGCTGCTGCTGCTGCTGCTGGTGGAGCTACTAAATCCAAGTTCAAAGACACATTTGCTGCGACCATAAAGGGGTTTTCCGCGGGCTTTACGCGAACTGAAACCAACTTCCTCTCGCATCATCTGACCATCGAGCAATTCGACCTTACCAAAGAGCGCATGGCGTCGCAGAAACAAGCTAGTTTTGCAAGCAATTAACGATGCTGTGCTACCTGGACCACAGTCAACGACAAACCGATCACACAAAGAACTGACGATTATGTTGTCCGGTACCGATCCAGTTATGTCCAGTTATCCAGTAACACCTGCAGAGCACGGATGACTGGACGGGTAACAGTAAACCGCAAACCACGCGCCTCCCGGGCCAGGTTAAGGTCACTGGCCCACTGGTGTGACTCAGGTCGCAGCCCACTCGATCGTGCAATCGATCGTTTTTTAATCATATTATGTAGGGCTACACACTGGCGGGGATTTACGGTACTGGTCACTAGTTTGCACCCTGCTCGTGAGTGGTGGTTTGCCGCCTCCATCGACCGGCCGACCGACCGACCGAGTGTCCTCATTGGAGCTGCGAAATACCTATTTCACAACCCCAGCACATAGATCGCGATGCGAGCGGCGCTCAAAACTAAACCTGATTCACCCGAGTTGGTGCGCAGTTGGATACAGCTGCAGATCACGTTTTCGACAAAAACGCAGTTTAGCTCGCCTCTGGCAAAGCCCGGGGGGCCAGTGGACTATGATAATCAATTACATCTATTACACAAACAACAATATCAGCACCTGCAATCGCCCTGTTGTGGGTGTGCTTTGTTGCAATTGAATTTTTGGCTAATTGTGCTAAATGGTGAGATTGCTGCTATCAACATCAATTTGAATCCGCAACCGGAATCTAGCATCGGCTTTGGTTGGGAATTCTTGAGGCAAAAGCAATGCATAAATGAAAAAACATTCAACTCCACTTTGGCACGTGCCCAAGACCTCGACAGTGCAGAATTGTGTTTATGCTACGATCAGAACGGGGGAGCGGTGAGTCTCTTCAGTTCTAGTGTGGCTCCGTCCGGTAGCTTGGTCCGCTCGAGCAGGTGGTGAAGCATTGCTGCGCCCCTCCCGCTGTAGAGAACTCGCCCAAACGCAAGAAGTTTATGGCTGTGGAGTGGTAGAGGTATCGTAGAATATATGGACAGCACAAAATTGAGAACGGCCTGGCTGTCCGTTCCAACACTCGAAGGTCGCAATTAAACGGTGTACACCGCCTCGTATGTGTGGTTGCGAGTGCGCGCGCACGCTCGCACTCTCGTGCTAAATCTACTATAGACTCCACCTGAAGCAGAGGAAAACCTGACCACTGGAGCGCAAGTGGAAACTCGCGATGGCGAGCTGCTACTGTTGTGTTGTTGACTTTGGCGGCCACTCGTACACACGTTCTGTGTACATTCTGATCGAACAAACGCTACAATGTTGTGTACTGTAGAGTGAAAGTTCTGAGCACGCGAATGATCTTTGCCAAATGACTTAATCGGCGACTGCCTCTGAATGCTGACGTAATGACGGTTCGGACGATGTGACGGCCCGAAACGAGGAAGTCCTGCGCTGTCCATCGACCCATTTATCGGTCGATCAAGTCATGGCCGGTCGGTTCTGCGAAAGGAAAGGTGTGTCCGCGACGTCTGACGCGACGGACGTTGGTATGAGGAAATGCGGTGCGTAACTCTGAGCCACCGTTCTTAGGGCTAATTGATGCTGCTCTAGAGCGCGTTGAAGGAGCAGCTGACGCTTTTTAGTGATCGATAGAGTGCGATCGTGATGCAGTTCGTTTGTAGGCCACACATCCTGTAGCTCTCTACGATTCCTTCAGATGTCGATTTTTTTTTCTTTTGTGTTTGCCGGATCTACCGTTGACGTCAATAGCAGTCGACATCTAGCGCGTATAAGGTGGACAACTGATTGATGGCTACACGATTTGCCTCTTAGAAGCCGCGGTGAAGTAATGCAAATGCCGGAACTGTATCGACCCGTATCCTGTTTGGCTATTTTGCGCCATACCCTAAGCTAGCCAAGTGTGTCCGCTTCCTCAATACCAGCATCACATCCACACAAAGCTCCAACTGTAGTGCAAGTGCGACCGCCACTTCATGTCGATAGCCTGTCAATGATGATGAATTGATTTGAATTGTCACCAACGTGTCATAATTCCATCAAGGCTCTTGCTTAATCCTTTCACCAAGGACCTTTCTCGGAAACAGATTATCACCCCAGGTAGGAATCCAGTTTTGGTAGCTGAAGTAAAGCAGCAAAAAAACTGGCTTCATTTCCTTGAATCGTACAAGGTGATACCGACTACACTGCAGCACAATAATTTGCATAAACGTTAGGCCAAAACGGTAGCGCGCTAGTTTCTGGAGTAATTAATTCTCAAACAGAGCGACTGCAGTCCTTGTGTTTTGTGGTAGCGGTTTCGGTAAACCTTTGGCTGGATTTTGATAAAAATGCAAATTCGTAGACAACCTCGACCTTGGCTGATAGTTCTGTTGGATTCCAGTTCCAGTTCTTGTCCGTCACATATATTTGACGACTCAATCCACCAGTTGGAGGAGGTTCACTCGATGGACAGAAATTAATTAAATTAATGGCGTCAAATGAATGGCGTAGACATGATGTCTCGATGGTGACACACGCGCTGCGCGATCATGCCGCAGCGAAAGATCAATCAGCCATAACTGCTGCTTTGATGGAGGCCGCAAGGCAAATGCGGAAACGTGGAAGCTCCGTCCGCAGTACCGCGAATGGACCATAACCATGAAAAAGGGTCGGTTCCCTTCAAGCGAATGCCAGGCAGCAGCACGCCACCACCACCATCGAAGCGAAGGGCCACGCAGTCGCCTAACCGTGGATCACCGTGTGGTCCGTTCTGCTAATAAACCTTGAAATTCGATTTAAATCTATTCCCCCCAACAAAGCTCCAAGAGCGCACCGGCTCCGGTCACGGATAGTGGCCGGTTGGTCGATGGTTCTTTCTTGCGTGTGGCATCATAGCTGTTGAAGGGTTTGCAGCCACGGAATTAACGCGGTTTGCCATCGGAAGTCATGTTCAAGATTATGTTTTGAGACACAACAGCTTGGTTCTACTATTTTGCTGTTTTGCTTTGCTCGTGTCGTTCTCGTGTGCGTTCCGGAACTCGGGGTGGTTCTACCGGGGGGTGAGGGGGGGACTTAACTAGCCAGGCGGATCGAAACATGATTTTACTGTTTACTCAATTTCCGTCTTTAGCTACTTCTGTTGATAGTTATGTCGCCGTGAAGTGGGCAGGTCCTCTGAATTGTTTTTCCCTTCAGTAGATACGATCGTTTTCGATTGGAGATCAGTCAGAGAATTGATTCCTTTTCAGCAGTTATTAGAAGCGCAATTAGTGCGTGTCAGTGGTTAGATGTTTCGATCACGATTCTTTTTGTGCACACACCAAGCTCACTCAGCTGGAGGCACGATTATTGATCGCTTCTTAAACAGGTCTGCCAAAACATTTGAGTAATGATCGCACTGGTACTTCCATAACCGGTTGAGAGGATGCTAAAACGAGATGGAGATCCAGCCTTTTTGGCTTTAATTTATGCAGACAGGCACCCCGTTTGCCCGCAACATTCGACACATTCTTGGCCGCGGAGTGAACGGGAAAGGTTTCGCTTCCGCTCCGTGCCTTTCAATCACTGCTGCGGATGATCGTGATCACTGTTGTAAGGATCGTGGTACATGGAGTTTTTTTGTTCGTTTGCTTTTCGGGTTAGTTAGTGTCGCTCCCTTTCTGGTGGCCCGAAAAAACTATCAGGTTCCGCGTTTGACTTCTTTGTTGTCAACCAACCGTCCCGGAGACTTTCAAATGCCAATGGTCCGGTTTTTGCAGAGCATGAAACTACGGATCATTAATAATCTGCGGTTCGGTTTGTAGAGCTGGCTAATGGTCGTCGTTGTCTTCGTTGTTGCTAAGCGCACACACATTTACTTGCACTGTAGCTGAGCAGCCAGTAGAATGGACCTGTGCAAGTGTCCAACCATAATGAGCCGGCACAATCCATTCGAAAGCCTTTTTTCGGACTTCCGTGTAGCTCGGGATCGGAGATCTGGATTGTATGATTGATGCTGCTGGCTTTGAGCGAGAATCATTCGTTGAATCATTCGCGATCAATGCGACGCGACGGTTTATGGCTTGATGATGCTGCGGGCGCTGAACTGCTAGGAGATCGCGCAGATCTCAAGGCAAAACCAGAACATTAGAACGACGCGCGGTGATCGTGATCGTGATGAGTTGACGGAATAGCGATGCTCGATGAGATGAGAGACAAACGGAAACAAAAACTGGCAAAGAATCGAGCTAAAAATAGAACAATCTCAGGTGTAGGGTGGCTATCTCAAGAGGTTCGAGATGAAAAACACATAAAACATGATCACGGGCTTCAAGCTCGACTCGACTTACGCAAATAAAACACACGTTTGGCTCATGTTGTATGTAATATCCGTGAAATTGTCGTGTAAGCGGCTATTAGAATACGATGGAGGTCTAGCGTTACTGCTAGTTGCCTAGTCTTCTCTATGCATCCATTCTGTTCTTCCCGCCAAGACAATAGAGAAAGAAGGAGAGCGCGAAAACTAGCGATCTCGCAACAACCTCCTATTATCTCCCGCGGGAGAAGTCAAGGTGGACTAACATGTTGCCACGGTTCATCGACTTGCTTCCGATCGAGAGAACGTCAGATACTCCCCACCGGGCAGTACGTTCTCCCCCCGGGGAAGAGGAAGAGCAATGACTGCTAGGGCATCTCAAGGATACACGATCGGTGTCCCTCTCCACCCCCCGCTCCCCCCTTTCCAGTTGCTCATTCCTTTGTTATGGACCTTGCAAAATAGAAGAGAATGTTCGTTCGTTCTTTTCTCTTCACCCGAACCTAACCGATGACCATTCTTGCTAAATTGTCCCGCATCCCGTATCGCCATATATCGTGTAGTAATTTCCGATTTGTGTCTTCGATTCTGTTTCAACTTTCCAATAGACGAGCGTTGTCCATTCCGGTCGATGAGTCGGTGACGGGCCACTTTGCCGAGGATGGCGAGACGATCAGCTACAGCAAGTGCACGATGTATGCCGTCAACTTCACGGAGGTGCTGGCCAACAACATCCGCAAGGCGGATCCATCTTGGCCAACGCAACCGTGCCAGAATGGCTGGGAGTATAACTACACGGACGTCCCGTACGCGACGGTAGCCACCGATGTAAGTCACCTTCATGATCCCTTGGGTCTCCTTCGTACAATTTAATTTTTAATCCAATTATTCTTCTTCTGTCCACAGTTTGAATGGGTGTGCGACCACGCGTACCTGCCGACGTTAGCGCAGTCGATCTTCTTTCTCGGTGCGATCGCCGGTGGGCTGCTGTTTGGCTGGATTGCCGATCGGTACGGTCGCATCCCGGCCCTGGCCGGTTGCAATCTGATCGGTTTCGTGGCCGGTGTTGCCACCGCATTCGTCGGTAACTTCTGGCAGTTCAGCTTGTGCCGGTTTCTGGTCGGATTCGCGTTCGACAACTGCTTCACCATGATGTACATTCTCGGTAAGTGCGCGCCAATCTTCATTACGATCACACGGCAATCTTTCGTTATGGGTGCGTTTGCGTTCATTACGAGCAGTTAACCGTTTCGCGTTCTTCGGACACGGGCACGGGTACGTCATTTGCCTTTCACGCTTGGAGCTTCATGATCCGGTTCTCGATTCCGGCCGGTTTCTGCTTCTCTCTCGCAAGGTGATCCGGATTCTCCCCTGTGCAAATGGTACACCGAACGAACGCATACAGGACACCCAGGCGTCGTTCTCGCCGAGTGAGTGTGCCGGAGGCGTTCAGATATCATCGGGGGGGGGGGGGTGGTGAGGATGATTGATATCGATAAAGGGGGATGGAACCGTTGGAAGCGAAGTAGATTCTAATCATTCGCCACTCGCATCCATTGCCACTGTCTCCGGGGGCCGGCTTTGGCTTTGACTTCATTCCGCACCGGTTTTGGTGTCAGAAGCGCGCCACCTTGATCTATTCCACTTCTAGTATTACTTATGTTTCTCACGTTCGATCGAGGATCACGTGTTAGTTGGCAGTCTACCGGGGCGATTAATTGGCACTGGTCAGTACGATGGTTCTTTATTCTATCGAATGATTTACACCTTTAATGGGTTCGATCGAGTAAAAAGAATCGTGCGAATGCGGCTTTAAAGCGCGCATAACGATCAATGATCGCGTGGAATAACTTATCATACCAAAAGGTACCGCGGTGTTCGATTCAGGTTATGAACCACATTTTATGCTTCATTGCATCCCGTTCTGTGTCCACCGGTACCAATCAATCGATGATTAGTTTTGCAAACGAACGAGAAGTCTACTAACTGTGCACCCCCACTAATTACGAGCAATTATCAAACCTCTTTTCCCCTGGGGGGTTGCACACCTCCCATTTGTCACAGATTTATGATAATTCTGCACACAGAATACCGGGACCACCGGTGGGTGGTGGTACATTAGCAGCCAATCAGCACCTGCAGCGCTCCGCTGCTACGACAAATTGCTGCTCTCGGTGAGTGTGTGGCCTCACTCTGGCGAGGCGAGGTTGATGTTAATTGAACGACAGTTAGATATTCATCTTCAGGACGAGGGCGGTATTCGGAAGTGCATTGCAGATGCAGCGACTACACAGCAAACAGAAAACGGAAAACAATGGGTTACACACGAGCTACGATTCACCGATATGCGTTAATGTACCGTTTATGGCTTCTGATCAGATTGTGGCGTTGTCTCGCAGTGCTGGAAGGTTGAGATTGAGTGCGCTGCTTATCAAAGCCAGCGTGTGAGCATAAAGCATGGCTCTCGGCAGCAGTAACAGTTTCCCGGGTGGCTTACATAATGGGGCGTAGCGAGTGTGTCGTGTGTCGGATTGGACACTTTACGATCAGCGCATCCGCTAAGTGTTTGAAATGAATCCGCGCATAACACACATTTTCGTTGCGTCGTACGTTGTCGTCGTTCTCCTTCACGAAAGGTGACGAATCTCAGTAGGTTCTGGTACGTTTTTGGGTAACCTTTTTGGGCGCGGAACTTTGTGGAGCGGAACCACAAGACGGTCAGTAACCTCTTTATTTTTTTTTCGAAAGAACCCCACTCCGGATCTGGCTCGCAGGTTCAAGTACGTTCACATGTTCTTGACTGTCACGTTTGGCCTAATTAACACCGGGCTCAATCGTTTGCTGGTCATCCATTTTTGGCGAACCACTAGCGTCCATCCGCAATGCAATTCGCCAATGAACTCCCGTCCGTTGATAATGGCCCCGAAGGACATCTGCTTCTGCTCCATTAATGCAGGTCATTTCCACAGCTCATTGTGGTGGTGCGCCACAATTGCTCTTAGCCGTAGCACTTAGTAGTGCTGGCTGTGGATGGAGCCACACAGCCAGGTTGTCGGCCACAACGTCTCACTCGCGTCTCCGCTTGTATGTGTGCCCTAGCCTGCGGTGGTAGCGTCGGTTCCGGCTGTGCGATTTCCGTTCCACGGTTTTCGGAGTGAATGTTCCGCGACCGCGCTTTGTCGGTGGCAATGATGGTGTGCCCGTGATCGTGCTCAAGGCCATGTGATCGACCACCTTTTGCTGTGTTTTCGTGTTTGTGTATCTGTCGGTGTGTGTCTCTGTTTTTGGAGCAACACTAAAAACTCGGTAGTCCACCCCAGAGGACACGTCATTTGAATTGGCTGGATTTTCCTCCAGATGCGACCACAGCCAGCCTTTCACTTGCTGCGTGAAGCTCCTCATGGCAGTGGTAGCCGGTAGTCATACCTTTCGACTTCCGAAGGTCACGCTGACAAAGAGTACTCAACTGATGGTGACCGTGCGGAAGGAAACCCCGAATGATTGCAATCCAAGTAGGCAAAGGGGCTTATGCAAACCAAGGCGTGCCTGACGGACAAAAGACCTGTTTGGACGATGGCTTGAAAAGGATACTCACAGTTCGCGAAACACGTAAGAGACGCTGTTGCTGCTGCTGCTGCTGCTGCTGCTCGTTTACAGAAACCTGTTTGGTTAGATTCCATCATTTCACCATCATTGTACGCCTCCGCTGTCTTTTGGTTTTGAGCAAACAACAACAAAAAATATAAAAAAACAGCCTCCTCAGCGAAACCACGTCGAAACATC
>NC_064878.1:62408548-62418548 GCF_943734665.1 Anopheles aquasalis | reverse complement strand
GTCGTCTTGCGATTTCCGATATCCTTCTTGTGGATGCTCGCACTCGCCGCTCGGTCGTTTGTGTGCCTACCAGGGTGTCCCTCTTTTATGATATATCGTTTGCCTTCTCTCGCACAGAGGCCATGCGCCTCTTGGCGTCTTATCAGTAGTCGTCTTGGGTTTGTTGTCCTGAAAATGTGATAAAATGCACGGTTCTTCGCCCACGTTCGCTCCAGCCGTCCTACAGTGCTGGGCAGATTATCGCGTATCATAAGCTAGTAGTTCTTTTGGAAGCGATGCTCGTTTGGATGATTTTTTATCAGGATATAGTCAATTAAAAACGGGACATTCATTTAATATTGAAGTTCTGCTCACTATGTGAACACTTTTTTTCTATTTAAAATTGAATTATTTTACTCGCTCTCTTAAATACAACTTCTTAAATCATCTGAGCAACCATTTCTCAATCGAACCATGCTCAGCTGTTACACTAAACCCGTCGAGCACTGTTTGAAGAGCTGTTGCTGCGGCTGCTGCTACTGCTGCTGCTGCTGCACGTATGGAGCCCCCGTTACTACGTAACAGTACGGCTCCAACGCTGGGAGGGGGATGAGAAACCCCACTCTCGGCACTTCTGATGTCGTGCGCACACACAGACCCACATGCTCAACAGGTCGATCATTGGGACGACCGGCGACGATGGCCACACGACCGAACAGCAGCATAGTATCTCCTTGTATTCGTTGTTTGCGCGTCACCAAGTCCGGACCACTCGCATCGCTGCCGTCGTCGTGGTCGTGGTCGTTGGGTAACTTTCACTAACGGAGCGCCGTGCCACGCAGGTTGGGACAAGTGCGAAATGGTTTCCAGTAGAACCACAAGCAGCAGCAGCAGCAGCAACACAAGTGAAGTGTAGCTCGTTGTGGCTACAAAGCAAAGAACCCGGATACACCCGTTCTGCTAGTGGACGCCGTGTCTGCTCGGCACGCTAAGTGTTCCGTTGTCTTAGCAACGTCGTATAACGCACCATAAGTGTTGACGCAATACCCGCGTGCTCGCTGTAAAGTTTCGTGATAGTGGACGGTGGCTGTAGCTTCCAGTTCTTATCGCGTCCTCGCGGCTACTGATCGGTTTGCGATTGGATTAGATTCTCGGTAACCACACCACGAAACAAGGGGTGCCCACGAGGCGTACCGGAAGAATGTGGGCCATACCAATCGTTTCTTGTCTCCTCCTGATGACCTTCACGGTGTGGCCGATTCAACAGGTGAGCGAGTGAGTGAGAGTGAACGGATCATGCTTTGGAACATTGGAAGGGGTTTGATGGGGGTGAGGAAGCGATTGGTAGCGATCTATTGCAATATCGAGGCTGTTCAGGCGACGCTCGTCTATTGCTTTGCGTCACTGTCTCGTGGAAGTAGTGTGCACAAGGCATTTGCCGGGCAACCCACCCCCGGGGGGAATCCATCACATACCGGGATTGCCGGCTTCGTCATGCGAATGCAGCGGCACCACTTCCAGCAGCTGATGTCCAGCTGAGAGAAGCAAGTACGCAAACAAGCATGGTGTGCTGCAGTTGATTCGCATGCACTGCGATGTTGGTTTTGATGTTTAATGAAATTTAAAATTCGAAAAAGAAAACATTCTACATAAAAAGAATTCCCTCAATAGAGAGGGAAAATTACGCAAATTATGTTACGAAGTAAGGTAAGAAATTATGAATTTGAATTACTCTAATTATACATCTCAATGGTAATTGTATCGTTTGCATATGAAATGAGCATCCGATCGGAGCAACATCAATGCAACGATCTGATCCGAACCGTGTCGCAACAAATGACTGCCGGTGTGCAATGCAGCGGAAAGTGCACCGTAGTTCAATGCACTCTCCAGCTCCAGCTGCCAAGCACAGTAGGTGGATCGAGAGGATGAGCATAAAATGCAGCTGTTTATGGCCCAGCCAGAATGTACATTCCAGCATGAGTCCCATATGCCATTCAGTAACGGCTTCATTCGATGTTTCCAGACCGACGGTCAGCTAACGCTTGACCAGATGCGGATTGTGGCGACGCGAACGAACGAGTCGCACTTCGAGGCGGTACTGAAGAACATTCTGAAGCCCCGGATCGTCGGTACGGCCAGCCATGCGGAGGTGAAGCGCAGCATCATCGGTGAACTGAAGGCGCTCGGTTTCGGTGTCGAGCTGGACGAGTTCAACCAGAAGACGCCACACTTTGGATCGCTCAAGTTCACCAACATCATCGGCAAGCTGAATCCCGAGGCAGACAAGTACCTGACGCTCGCCTGCCACTACGACAGCAAGTACTTCCGGGAGCACGCGTTCGTTGGGGCCGTCGATTCGGCTGTCCCGTGCGCCCTGATGTTAAACTTGGTTAAAACGACGGAATCGGCGCTGAAGCTGCTGCGCAACAACACCGATCTTAGCCTGATGCTGCTGTTTTTCGACGGTGAGGAAGCTTTCCGGAAGTGGTCGGCCACGGATTCACTTTACGGTTCGCGGCATCTCGCCTCCAAGTGGACGACGGCTCCTTACGTCCCGAAAACGATCGGAGGAGGGAAGTCGATGCGAGAGATCGATCGTGTGCAGTTGCTGGTACTGCTAGATTTGATCGGTAGTGAGAATCCCAAGTTTTACAACTTTTTTCCCAACACACGCAACCACCACCGTCGCCTGAGCAAGATCGAGAACGGGTTGCGGACGCACAAGCTGCTGGTGAAGGGAGGTGATGCGAAGAGTGGCACCATGTTCCTGGATCAAACGCTCTACAACCGGATCGAGGATGATCATTTACCGTTTTTAAAGCGAAGTAAGGCGCGGGAATTACTTCTACCGCACAGAAAGGATCTAACAAGGACATTTTTTTATTTTTACGCCGTGTAGACATTCCCGTGCTTCACCTGATTCCGGTTCCGTTCCCGAAGCACTGGCACAAACCGGAGGACAATGAGGCAAACCTGAGCCGGTCGACGATAAAGAATGTGAATGCCGTGTTGAGGATATTTATGATCGAGTATCTTACGTTTTGCAACAGTAAATATGGTCGTGCACCGGAGAGCTGCCTGCAGTGAGGTGGTCCACTTATGGCCAAGCAATTTAGATCTCCTACGGTGGCTAAGGGAATTGCCACAAAAGCGATTCCAGTGGTCGAGTACTTCCAATACGTAACGCTCGTTTGGTGCTTGATGCAGTTTTATCTTTACTTTAAATAAATATGTTAACAGTAGTAGAAAAATGATTTGAGAAATATTGTTCATCTTTCATGCAGATCTATATCTTTATACCGGTAGGCCAATCGCAAAAACCAATAATGATCGAAATACTTAATCCGGCGCACCTTTGGACCTATCGGTGCCCATCCATTCGGAGATATTGTACAGAAAAAAATAGGAGCCTGATTTTGTTTATCTTGCATTTGAACTCACGAATCGACAAACTGGTCGCTTTTTATACTCCATTCATATCTTCTAAATTGACCATAGATATCAGCTTATCGCACCTTAGGGCCATTGATAAAGCAACAAAGTGTACGTGAATGTCAAAATCTCATCAGCAAATTCCAAGAAGGATCGAGTGTGATAAGGTGTGTAATGCAAACCAAAGGCTCCGTGGCGAAACAGAGGTTGGTCGTGCGCAACAGGAAATAACTAAACTGATAAAAAGATGTTCCAATAGTTTAGGAAATATAACAAACTTCATTATGTTTAAGCGATAAGTTAATTTTTATTGCTCAAGGTCTCACTACGTAATCCGTGTTGGCCTCGATCCATGGCAAGAACGGGATTACTCGCGTATACACCGATGGCAAACCAATGGAGCATGGATTTCCTCGAACAGATTCAATACCGATCTGTAGAGGTCCTCCGTCCTGGACAATCAGAGGTCCACCGGTGTCACTAGCGCAGGACGAACGACCGCCATCACCACTCATGCAAACGTTATCTGGCTGCACTATTTCGTAATCCCATCTAGCCATACAAAAGGAATTTATCATGATTGAGTTGGAAGTGTACCTTAGTACATCTGAGAGAGGACCATCGTCGGTAGCAGTGCCAAATCCAGCAATAGTTCCCATGAATCCTGCGAACTGCCGAGTATCGGATCGAGCTGGGAGACGAATAGGTTGAACATGATCATTAAAGGTCATCGGTGTGTTCAGCCGGGCAACTCCAACGTTGTTTCGTCTGTTTTGACCATTCGCCACGTATTGCGGATGAACAGTAATTCCAGAAGCATCGAAACGAATGCGCTGCTGGGAAGGCTCTTGATTGATACGAATATGAGCACCCATCACAGCGGTTCCTCCGGTGGATGATACGCCTAAGTTGAAGAACGTGCTTGCCGCCGTCAGGACGTAGTTGACGGTCAACACGGATCCTCCAGTTAAAATATTACCAACATCGTTGGAAAACTCAGTCAGCAACATGACCTGATACGGAAACTGTTCGGGAGTGGCCTCCTCGCCGTTCACGATCCGCCGAGATGGTACATTGGAAGTATAATTGTTGGTCTGCAACTCGTCAATCCACTTCGCATTTGCAACAGCGGCCAGAAACACCAGAACTACGACCGATTTCATCTTGCACTAAAAGTTGGACTGATGTAAAGCCGCAGCTGGGCCTTTTTATACTGAACTCATATCTTCTAATTCGCTCTAAGATATCAACTCTCCTTAGGTCCATTGATAAGGTTACAAATTTAGATTCGCTGTAGCATAAATGGCAGGTATAATCTCATCAACTAATTCCAAGAAGCTTCGAGTGTGATAAGACGCGAAACGCAAACCGCAAACCGCAAACCGGGTCAGTAACGAAAACGCTCGTCGTACACTGCAAACCAGGGAAAAATACAGATAAAAGGAGATTCCGATAATGTTTCATTTGCTAGTGGATTATATTTTATTGCTCCAACGTTTTTTCGTCTGTTGGTCGCCACGTATTGCGGATGAACAGTAATTCCAGAAGCATCGAAACGAATGCGTTGCTGGGAAGGCTCTTGATTGGCAAGAATGTTGGCTCCAATCACAGCGGTTCCTCCGGTGGCTTGGGATCCTACATTGAAGAACGTGCTTGCCGCTTCCAGGACGTAGTTGACGGTGAAGACGGATCCTCCATTTACAATATTACTAGCAGTGTTGGGAAACTCAGTCAGCATGATGACTTGATACGGAAACTGTTCGGGAGTGGCATCCTCACTGTTGACGATACGCCGAGATGGTACTTCGGAAGTATAATTGTTGGTCGGCAACTCGCCAATCCACTTCGCACTAGCAACAGCAGCCAGAAACACCAGAACTACGACCGATTTCTTCTTGCATTGAAAGTTGGACTGATGTAAGTGGATTATTTTTTATTGCTCAAGGTATGACTACGTAATCAGTGTTGGCCTCGATCCATGGCAGGAACGGGATTACTCGCGTGTACACCGATGGCAGGCCAATAGAGCATGGATCTCCATGAACCGATGATATTCCGATCTGTAGGGGTCCTCCGTCCTGGATGACTAGAGGACCACCAGTGTCACTCGAGCAGGACGAACGACCACCATCACCACTCATGCAAACGTTGTTAGGGTGCACAGTTACATAATCCAATCTGGCCATACAAAAGGCATTCATCATGATCGGGTTGGAAGTGTACCTCAGAACATCGGAAGGACCCGGTTCATCCACGAATCGTCCAAATCCGGCAATGGTTCCGATGAATCCTTCGAACTGGCGAGTATCGGATCGTGCCGGAAGTCGAATAGGTTGAACACGATCGTTAAAGGTCATCGGTGAGTTCAGCCGGGCAACTCCAACGTTGTTTCGCCTGTTGTTTGTCACGAATTGCGGATGAGTAATGATTCCAGAAGCATCGTAACGAATACGCTGCTGGGAAGGCTCTTGATTGGCAAGAATGTTGGCACCCATCACAGCGGTTCCTCCGGTGGCTTGGGATCCTACATTGAAGAACGTGCTTGCCGCTGCCAGGACGTAGTTGACGGTCAAGACGGATCCTCCATTTACAATATTACTAGCAGTGTTGGGAAACTCAGTCAGCATAAGGACCTGATACGGGAACTGTCCGGGAGTGGCCTCCTCGCCGTTGACGATCCTCCGAGATGGTCCATCGGAAGTATAATTGTTGGTCGGCAACTCGCCAATCCACTTTGCACTAGCAACAGCAACCAGAAACACCAGAACTACGACCGATTTCATCTTGCACTAAAAGTTGGACTGATGTAAAGCCGCAGCTGGGCCTTTTTATACTGAATCCATATCTTCTAATTCGCTCTAAGATATCAACCCTGCATAGGTGTATTGATAAGGTTACCAATTTAGATTAAACAGTATAGTGTGAATGAGACAGTTAATCTCATTATCAAATTCCAGGAAAGATCAATTGTGATAAGGTTCGTAACGTATACCAAAGGCTTAGTAGTGAAATTGCTTGGCTTGCACTACAGACAGGGAAAAATACTGATAAAAGGAGATTCCGATAATGTTTCAATTGTTAGTGGATTATTTTTTATTGCTCAAGGTCTCACTACGTAATCAGTGTTGGCCTCGATCCATGGCAGGAACGGGATTACTCGTGTGTACACCGATGGCAAGCCAATAGAGCATGGATTGCTAAAAACAGATGCTATTCCGATCTGCAAGGGTCCTCCCTCGTTGACTACTAGAGGACCGCCATTGTCACTGTTGCAGGTTGACCGTCCGCCGTCACCACTCAAGCAAACGTTATCTGGTTGAACTGTCAGGCAATCCCATCTGACTATACAAAAGGCATTCATCATGATCGGGTTGGTAATATACCTCAGCACATCGGAAGCACCCGGTTCATCCACGAATCGTCCAAATCCGGCAATGGTTCCGATGAATCCTTCGAACTGCCGAGTATCGGATCGTGCCGGAAGACGAATAGGTTGAACACGATCGTTAAAGGTCATCGGTGTGTTCAGCCGGGCAACTCCAACGTTGTTTCGTCTGTTGGTTACCACGTATTGCGGATGAATAATGATTCCAGAAGCATCGTAACGAATGCGCTGCTGGGAAGGCTCTTGATTGGCACGAATGTTGGCACCCATCACAGCGGTACCTCCGGTGGCTTGGGCTCCTGAGTTGAAGAACGTGCTTGCCGCTGTCAGGACGTAGTTGACGGTCAAGACGGATCCTCCAGCTATAAGGCTAGGTGACTCGGGGAACTCAGTCAGCAACATGACCTGATACGGGAACTGTCCGGGAATGGCCTCCAGGCCGTTCACGATCCTCCGAGATGGCCCGTCGGAAGAATAACTGTTGGTCTGCAACTCGCCAATCCACTTCGCATTAGCAACAGCAGCCAGAAACACCAGAACTACGACAGATTTCATTTTGCACAACATCTTAAACTGATGTATCACCGCAAATGGGCTTTTTTATACTGAAAGATAAATGGGTCTTCTATTTCGACCTTAGATATCAACCATACTTAGATCCATTGATAACGTTACAATTTTAGATTCTCATATCTTACCCATATCTTCTTATTCGACCTTTGATATCGACCGAATTAAATAGAACAACAAAGTGTACGTGAAACCTGCAACCTCACATTGATAAGGCGTGTTTATCGTAAGTATATCCAAACACAAAGGTTCCAATATGTTTGCGACCTATCTTTTCTCAAGCTTCTATTTTTACCAAACTACGGAACCGCTCTCATCAATAAGTTGGTAGCGAGATTAGGATTATCATGACCTGTTTCGTCACTACCCACGTGGTCGGATCATGAGCAAAACGAATTCTCTATCTTTCGAACTTAAATTTGAGCTAAAAACTTGCATGCGAGCTCTCAACTCGTTGCCATCGCACCAGTTGCCCTGAAATGTAAACCATTATGTAAGTTCATTGTGCATTAAACACGAATTAGAAATGTTCTCATCAATGGATTTTTGCTCAAGTAATGTTAATTATAATTAAGTTTATCCAATTTACGCCTCCTGCAAACGCTTTTGTTGCAACAAATCGAATATTTCTCCGCGTTGTGCACGGATCACCACGTGCTGGTTGCACTGCCCGCTGACGTTTCTTTGTTTTGGCCCCTCTCCCACCGCCGTTCCTTGCACGCTTAACCCTTTTCCTTTTTTTGCGCGAGCATGTGTGTGTGTATTTCGTGCCCTCATCCTCTAGGTGCTGACGTCGTGCGTGCGCTGGCGAGATGTCGCGAAGTCGTAAATAAAGTGTAAATACGTCGTCACACACAAGAAGTAAGCACCAGCAGCTTTAAAACCCTTCTTCTTTCCTTCCGCACGGAGCGGCCGTGGCTCGTGAAGCCGCCAACCTCGTCAGCAACGCGGAATAGAAAGCGAACGGCACACGGAACGCCTCCCCAAAAACCTCGAAGGCCCCTGGGGGGGTCTCCGTTTGTGAGAAATTGTGCGTTGGTTGCTGATGCTGGTGCTGCTGCTGCTGCTGCTACCCGTTCGGCACGCGCCTCAACCATAACAACTCCAGGGCGCGTTCTTGAAGTGTGTTCTGTGGCGCAGTTCCTCTGTTTTTTTTTTGCGTGAAGAGAGAATCTTCGAAACAAAGTTGGCGCACGCGGCGCCTGCTTACCCACCCCGGGAACGATGGCACGTTCGCCGACGCGATAGGAAAGGTCACCGTGTTTTGCGTGTTGCGTTTTGTTGCGGGACCATACCGCCGCCGATTAGAAAGCAACAAAGTGTGCGGCGCTGGTCTCTCGGAGTGTTTTCGAATCATAACAACTTATGATAATGAGTCAAAAAAAAGGGCGAACCGCAAGCGCGGAATTCCCGTCGTCGGACGTTTTCATTTGAACCCTTCTCTTTTCGTTTCGTCTTTCCCTTCCACAGCTGAAACCGATTCCCGTGCCGAGGAAGAACGCCGCCGCCAGCGCCACCATCACCGTCGAGAAGTCCTTGCAACCGCCAAACACACATACAAACGCACAAGGACGCGCAGTGTGTGTTAGTGTGATGTGTTGTCGAGCGGAAATTTGCCTGTGCCGTGTTGTGCCCGTTAATTTGTGTCCTTTTCGTCGCTAGAGAACTGTCGGTGGTGAGCGTCCTTCCGGTGCACGGTACCCGAGGGGCACACCTGTAATCCACCGGCCTACGAGTGAGGTCCTTGCTGGTCCTTGGTGCGTGCGTACGTGCAAGCAGAAGTAACAAGTGAGAGGGCGGCGCTTTTGAAGGCCGACAAGCCCCCCGTCCGCCCGCCCGCCCGCGGATCCACACTACTTGAAGTGTTTCCTTTCGGTCGCACAAGCGCCCCGCCGCGAGTGTGCGTGAATGAAACGGACGAAAACAGATGATTTGTGTTTCGCTCCAACCGCGCACGGCCTACTACTACTGCAGTAAAAACAAAACAACTTCACCGCGGCCTCCACCGTCGCCGTGCGCACCGTCTTGTCGTGATCGCGAAACCCGCCGCAGATGCCGAACGGGTTTGCGTTGCGTCGACCACCACAAACAACACCGCAAGCACAAATAGTAGGAATAGCAGGAGGAGGAAGAAGAGGAAGACGAAAAGCAGTGTATGTGTGGGTGTGCGTACTCGGATCACTTGCGTACGGAGTGAAAGCAACACATCGGTGGCGAGAGAGTGCAGCAGCACCAGCAGCAGCACACCTTGGTGTTTCGAAGGGGGTTTGGGGTGGGATCAGAAGGAGGAAGGCGATGCAAACTCGTCGCCGTCGTCGTCGTGGTGTTGCGGATCATCCGGATCAACGTTTTTACTCTTCAACGGCGAGCGAGCGATCCACATCCTGCGAATCGCTAGCGGAAGTCCTTTCCTGTTCCGTCCACCAGGTGCTAACCAGGTGAACCCGTTAATCCCGCTACCGTGTGTGCGTGCGTGCGTGCTTGTGTGGCAGTGGCGCCTGGAAAGAAAGTCGTCACCGTCACAATCGTCCCTCCTCATCCGGGGGAGACCGGGGAACGTGAGAGAAAGTGTGGTGTGGTGTGGTGGTGACGGGTCAGGAATCCGCGAAAAACGGATCTGCCTCCCTGTGG
>NC_064878.1:62326048-62398548 GCF_943734665.1 Anopheles aquasalis | reverse complement strand
GACCATATCGCATATCGTCGTCGGTATTGAGTTATTGCAATCCTGCCGGCCGCTTCCGGTGGTGTGTCGGTTGGACTGGTGTTTCGCTGGTGGAGCCGTGAACCTTGGCTCGGGTGTTGAAGATGAGAGTTCTAATTAAATAATGTTGTCCCATCAATTATTGGCATCGGGGCCATTGGTCGAGAGCTTGAGAAGATGATCTACCAATAGGATCCACCGTCCGATGGACCGCAATCTCCTTGATTGAGGAGATATTGAGTTCTGCGAGAACACTTTGCACTTCATTAACTTATCCTTTAGTTCATTAAATTATAAAGAATACTTATGACACATAATAATAAGATGCCATTCTTGAATCCTGGCAACTTTAACTTGTGCTTCAAGCGTTCCTAAAAGTTGTGTCTGGCCTTCTATTGGCTCCCTTCAACCTGCTGGTGACATACAAAGTCAAAGTTAATTGGCCATTTGCCCCTGGAGGGCAAACGGACTATTTTAAATTCCCCAAACGACTGCCGCTTCCCGATAGTGCACGGCCACCATTACCGGCTATCAAACTCTCCAGAGACCCATTTACTGCCTTCACAACTGGCCCAAAACTCAGATGGTTCGCCCATTCAAATGTGATCCAATCTGCCGCCAGTTCTCTATCCACCGGCGTGACATCCGGAGCAAAGTTTCAAATGCTCATCCTTTCCCTCATCATCACCAGTGGTCTGGTGGTGGTGAATGTTCGGTGCAGTTTACAATCCCTTCTCGCAGTACCTTCAACCGTTTACGTTCGCTCGTCAGTGGAAGCATTGAGTTACCTCACAGAGGACTCGTCCGGAGCACCCGAATGTCCACCAGCGGGACACCATGAGCTTTGTGTGTCGAGTTTGCTGAACGATCACTACTGGAACGATGTGCTGCAGCAGTATCTGTCCCAGTACTCCAGCCTTCCCCGTGTTCTCGTCAACACTGCACTCCGGCAAAAGAATCTACCCCGTTGTTCCCTCTATCTGCTGTTCGAACCGGACACACTACCGCGCCAGGTTTTCATTCGCCTACAGTTCATGACACAGAACGCCAACTGGAATCCGGCGGCCCAGTTTGCGGTGCTGATTAACACGAAACGTATGGTGCGCGATCTGACGAACCAGTTTGAAAACTTTCCACCGATGGGCATCCGGCGCGGACTGTTGATGATGCAGGTGGCCGAGTTTAACTACACGGCCACGGTGTTTAGTAACCGGCCAGGGCAGCTCGAGAACTCGATCGATGCGCCCCGGCAGCGGGAGCTGATGAAGCGGTATCGTCCGGTGAATAACTTCTTTCGAATGCGCGTTGGAGTGAAGATGATGAATGACTATCCGTTTATGATGTTCGAACGCGGTGCTGCCGCTGGGATCTATCATCAGTTCTTGAAGGCATTCTCCCAGAAGTACCAGGTGACGATGATGTACGATGCTGGTAACATGGAGCTTGGTCTTAACATTAATCTGTTCGAAAAGCTCGCCAACCCGTTAGCGATCGGTAGCTTCTCGGGCTACTGTTTGGTAGTGCCGGAACGGCCAAAGGCTGGATTAGCTTACTTTCTGCTTTCCCCTTTCTCGGATCCGGTATGGGCTTTGTGTGGTTGTCTGATCGTGCTGTCGTTGCTACTGAACTGGAAATACAACCACTGGTTCCACAACAACATCCTGCTGACGATCCTGCTCGGTGACCAAGGCCCGGACGGTGGCCGTCCCGAGCGGCTGATCGTGTTCGTCGGTGTGCTCATCATGTTCTTCTTCAGTGAAGCCTATTCGGCCAAGTTACTTTCCACGTTTATCGATTCACTTAACCAACCACGGATTCGCACGATCGAGGAGTACGTCCAGTCCGGCATCCCTCTGACCGTGACACACTTTGTGCATGTCCAAGCCTTCGGGGAGCTACATCCCAGCGTGGAGGTAAACGAGGGAGCAGATTACGATGAAAACATACGGCTAGGGAGCCATGCGTTTATGCTACCGTGCGGTAAGGCCGAATTTCTTGTCCACGTGTCGATGCCACGGAACAGGACAGTCAATCGGGTGCCGTACTACATTGTGCCCGAGTTTGTCGGTTGGCAGCTGAATGGGTTTGCCGTTTCGCGGTTCAGCTCGATCGGTACGGCGTTGCTGGAGTTTACGGGACTCGTTTCACAGGCCGGACTGTGGGACCATTGGAAGACGACGTACGATCGCTTCGTACAGAAACACGTCGAGCGGCGGTTGAACGATCGGCAAACGTTAGATCTGGATGATTTGATTTCGTTGCAGTACGTGCTGGCGGTAGGATATGGTGCCGCCACGATCGTTTTCATTGCGGAGCTGTTGGTCAACCTTTTCGCGCAGCGCAGAAGCTCGCGGCGAAGGATTCGTCCAGAGTGAGAGTCAGAAGAGGGTTGCTAGGATCTAACTATCAAGTTTTATCATTATTTGTTTGTAGTTTAAATAGCTGTAACTGGCGCTTATATTGCTTTAAATAAACTGCACATCAATGCACAGATCCTGCTAAGTGTGGAAAGAACTACAATAATGTTGCGGAGATAGAGCAATGGACTTGATGAATTTGATCTCCATGATACTCACATTATGCGGCTGAAAGTGGCTGGCGTCCTTTAGCTCGGTTAGATCGAGCGGTGGCTGCTTATGGGGCGTTCCGGACCAAATCGATATCAGCCAGAGGTTTCCTGTTCATGCAACGATACAATGGAAATAGAAACAGTGAGCCCATTGAATGACTGGACGGATAGAATCGCCCAGGCGATTGCGTTGATAAAAACGTCTCTCCATCTCATTCACCGAGCGTACCTGTGTTCCGGTCCTGCCAGTACGCTTTATGCTTCGAGCAGCAGCAGCAGATGACGTTCAGCGCGATGACGAACACGCCAAAGACGGTGCAGACAGCGATGGTGACGTAGAATGGGTTGAAGTTGCCGTAGATGTGCCCTTTGAAGTACGGGTTATCCAGATACGCTGTTCGCTCCTCGATGGTGGACATTATACACCATAGCCCACCGGTTCTGGGTCCGGTATTTGTACGTCCTTTGCCGCGTAGCGTAGTGTA
Source organism: Anopheles aquasalis (assembly GCF_943734665.1). NCBI lineage: Eukaryota > Metazoa > Arthropoda > Insecta > Diptera > Culicidae > Anopheles > Anopheles aquasalis. The sequence goes on along the minus strand of NC_064878.1, from coordinate 62,395,476 downwards.
GGATGTGGCCTGTAAAACGAACAGAAAGATGATGAAAACGTAACAATAGAGTACCGAGTGTGTTTCGCCGACAGACAGAACCGGAGCACCGCGCGTTCAACATTTTGCGGTCTTCGCGGATGCGGTCCAGCGTAGACAATTATTGATCAATTTCGCATGACCCGATGTCCTGGTCACTCCTGTTTGTTCCGGTTGTGCTGCACCCTGGTATTGGCACTGGCAGCCCACCAGGAACGATGTTGTTCGTTTGCTCGGTGCCTCTGGCCAAAACTCGCGTCCCACCTGGCATGCTGGCCAATAGCTCTCGGGCAGAAGTAAATACCTCACATTCCAGTGAGTGGCGTGGCGGAGGACACACCATACAAGCAGACCGGGCCCCCTGTGAGCGAGGGAAGGCAAACAAATCCATCCTTGATCCTTGCTGATTGTTCGAGCAGCTGCACCAATATGCGAGCGTTTTCCCGCACAGGCCCCGGCCAATAACGGCATTCAAGGTAAATGGAATGTTTAATTTGATCAAGATTGAATTGGATTTGATTTCGCGTGAAGAGCGTTTCCGTGGTGTGTGCTGTTCCTGGGAGGGCGGTGTGGTGCTTTATGCTACATTATGATTGTTCGTCCAGGTCAACATTCATCCATCGCAGGCAGGCAGCAGCAGCAGCAGCAGCAGCAGGTCCTGGCACATTTAAAGCAAAAGTTCCAAATGGAATTCTGTGCACGTTTCGCGGATTCGGAAACCGCTTCGGAGCAAAACCCGATGTCGCAGGCGTCATTGGGACAGATTTCGGGTTCCGGCACGTAGGGCTTACTTTCTCGTTTTTATTTTTGCGATTCTGCTTACTGCTCTAGCCGTGTTTGTGTTGGGATAGGTTTAGCGAATCGATTCCGTGGTAAGCAATAATGGAATTTATGAATTGTGCGCTCGTTTCGCTGGACGTTTGCATGGAATTGACGCATTGGATAGGAAAATTCTGGTTCGATTAAACACTCAGGCTTCAGAGAAAAATATATTCAAAATAGTATTTAAAAAAAAGATGGCCATGTGATCAAAAAGGACCCAAAGCGTGCATCCACCTGTTGCGTAAAGCCCAGCAGTTGGGCCTTTTAAATTGCTGCTGCTCAACCAACAACTTCTCAACCACTTTCTGGTAAAAAGAGACATAAACAACAGATCGTACTCTCGCACCCCGATACACAATGGTCCGGTGTGCGTGTTGGTGGTGTCTTCCCCGCCTTACGCATCGCAAACCACACCAACACTTGCCTGGAGAGAGATACAACCGCTCGCCCATCATAAAAATGTGATCATCTAGGGTGCAGGTATCTTCTGGCCCAATGGTGCCGTCTCGATCGAGACACATTAAGATCACGCCTAATGAGTCCAGAAAAAAGTCCTTTAACTGGCAGACAACTCCTGTAAACCACTTATAATCTACTTGAGAGTTCGATTGGGCACGCTGAATGAATCACCAGTTGATGCCCCACTCCTCGATCGTCAACGATCGTTTGAATTACTGATCGCTCGTTTTTCGTTAAAAAAAAAACCCGTGATCATTTAAGGATGTTTCGTTTTTTGATGACACTGAAAGTGATGAGACGACCTGGATTCCCTTTATATATGCCAGACAAGCACAAGCGTCGCGCCGCGTTGCACGAGTGCGGCGTTTTAGGGTGTGGTACGCGATCGATGGCGAACCCCACCCCATCGCATGGCGGTGGATGACACATTCACGGAACGGTGTCTTGGAGCGTCTTGGGCGGATTTTTTCCAATTCTTTACCAGAAATTTCACACAAAAAGCAAAATACTTTTCAGTAAACAACACACTGTCGTTCTACTCACTTCCGGTCAGAGCGTTGCGATGGAAACGGAGCTGGAACCAAACACACAAACGGGGAAACCCGAAGCGAGTCACTGGAAACGCCAAACTGTCACAGCGGAGCGTGGACAACGTTATGCGATTGTTTGACTTCACGCAACCCAACGGCAACGGCACCAACGTGCCAGATAGAGAGACGATGGGAAGCAACAACCAAGACACCAAAACACACACAGTCTCATATCGTGTGCTCATGGAATGCGTAGCCAGACCTCTAGCCAGCCAGGCCAGATCAGACGAGACCAGAGCAGCAAGGGTTAATTGGCTCCGGTTGTGGGATGCTCTATCGCGTGCGCTTCTCGGTGGTGTTTGTGGTCCACCAACGCCGTCCGGCTGGTTGGTTTATGCTTATGCTGCTGACTGCATGCGTACGCACACACATCTGTAGTGCCATGGTGCAGGCAGGTATGTAACGGTCGCGAGCCGGTTCAAAATGACCAGCAGGTGAGCAGCGCCCGTTGAGTCCGTTTGATGTTGAAAACAGCTCACAGTTTGCTTTGATCATGTGGACATATCTCGGGCGTAATGGAGTGTTCTGTGTTTGTATTGTTTTGGAGTTTAATTTGTTTCTCTTGTTACTTTTTTTGCGAAAAGGAATGCTCTCCATTTGTCCTCTCCTAGCAGCTTGCAGCCCAGGACTTCCGGGGGTTATTCTTTTAAAAAGCTAAATTTGAATGACGCTACCAAAGCGGCGATTATCACGGTCCTCCCGTGCCACCATCGTTAAATGGTTCCCAGGAAGGATAATAGTTAGAAAAACCGTGCCTTTGATGTTAACTATCTCACGTAATGGCGGCGATGTGGTTGATTGTATGTTTGCTTTAAAGATGAACTCCTCGCAAGCGGAATAGAGCAGCATTTGAAACGATTGACTTTAATTTCGAAATAGAATTCAGATTGAGATCTGAATAAACGATGCGCATTAGCTTTTCAATTTTTAAATATAATAATCAAATGATCAGTTTTTCAAAATTTTTGCTCCAAAAATTAACTAATTTTCAGAACCCAGGGAAATCCAGTCCAACGCTGAATCGATATGAAATTGGAAAAATTTCTTCCTTGTCCACACCCCATTACTTTTATAAATATTTTTCAATTTAACATATTTAAAGCATATATCTTTTTCATTATATTTTAATCAAGACGAGGTTCGACGGGATTGACCTTGGATTGCTTCAAGTCTAGAAGCTTCTAACAAGTGACGCCGTGTACCATTTTCAACTGAACAAACGGACCATTGGCATTTCAGGTCCAGCCTTATTTAAGTAAAATCGTAAAATAATAAATAATAAAATCTAATATAATACAATATAATTCAGAAATTTCCTGAAAGGATTTAAAAAAGATTTTCTTCTATGCCTTCATCTTGAAATTTCCATGAATTGGGAACCCTTTGGTCCAACATTTCTATCAGGCGTAATTACAGCTAAAAACTGGAGTATGTGTGGTAGGATGTGATGTGGAATTTAGATAAGCTCGTATGTAAAGCCGCCGAGGATTGTCCGGCACACAAGAAGCATCTCGACAGCAGCAAACGACAACATAATCCTTAGCACAAACGTTCTCTATCGATTTGCCAAGCGAAACGGTACCGGGCAATGTCAGAGTTCTCGATAAATTCCTTAATTAACGACCACTCGACTCGAGCATTGTGCGTTTAATTAGATCTTATTGTTTGCAATTCCGTTCGTAGTGCACCCGGTGCGGCTTATATGGTGCCACCGATGATGCCCGCTCCCTCCCTCGTTCCGTCGTGGCCATTCATAACCAGCGTTCTATCGCTGCTCGAGAGTCGAGAGGTCGGTTCCTGCTGATGATGCTGCTGATGCACACAATCGTTGCGGACCTGGATTTTCGATTCAGGCCAAAGGGACAGGGATGGAATGTCGGTTTGTCGAACAAACAGAGCTGAGCACGCTGCACATGTGTGCAGTGAAGTTAAATTAATAGATTTTCCCTCGTGGTGCAGTTGCATTCGTGCGGCTCATTACACCATGGTCGCTCGCTATTCGCTATTATTACGGTTGGTTGGTTATCGAATCGATTTGGGCTTCAAAAGTGAGGAAAACGAATAAAATCAGATGAAATGTCACGGATCATTGGCTGTGTCTAGGGATGTAATAGACACGAGTGCATTTACATTGTAAGTCTAGCTCCTCATAAAAAATAAAATCAATCAAACATCATGCCTGTCTACCAGTTCTAGATGGCGACTGAGGGACGGAGTTTCCAAACCATCGCTCCGCTCTGGTGATTACTGATCACTTTCAGCCAGCTCCAACCGTCGGTTCACGGATTTAGATCGTGTCATTCGCGGTATTTCTCGATTATGCATCATTTAGCACTCGCCCAAGCGTGCTCGCCGCGCTGCAAGCCGCAGCATCTTCTGCTATCCTTCCGAACCACATCCCCCCCCCCCCCCATCTTCTCGTAATGGCGGTCGTGTTCACCAGCATCATTCCGGGAGCAGCTTTGGCACGGTTGTAAGCTTGGTGGTTGTAATTAGAAAACCAAGGCTTTACAATTCCATGGAACGATTGGATCCCGCAGCATTGCGCTGCGCTGCGATGTGGTTCAGCTTTGCAACACTTAAGGATCACCGGGAATAACCCTTCAAGGTGGAGCCTCAAAGAGAGAGAGAGAGAGAGAAAGAGAGCGAGAAACCAGAGGCCCGTGATAGTAATTAAAAAGGAATTATTCAGGTGATTAAAGGAGAAGCGTGAAAGAGAGAGCGAGGAAAGGAGGCCATTTTAGTACTGACCTGCTAGCCTGTTGAATGGTTGCAGAAGCCCTGCTTCAATTACATCGGTTATTGGAGACAACAGTTCATTGCCGGTCATGTTAAGGGATAGGTCAGATCCTGTTTTTCATTTGCTTGTAGAATTGACAGTGGGATTAATAGTATGAAACTTTAACGGCGGCTAATCTAACATCTATTGGGTGAAAAACGTAGTTCTCTGTAGTAACTAGCTAGTAGTTAACTAGCTAAACAAGTTCTTTTTTTTTGTGAACACTCCATTGCTTTTATATATTTTCAAATTAACAAATATAATGAATACATCTTTTTCATTATATTTTAATCAAGGCGAGGTTCGACGGGATTGACCTTGGAGTGCTTCAAGTGTAGAAGCTTCTAACAAGTGACGCCGTGTACCATTTTCAACTGAACAAACGGACCATCGGCGGGCTCGTTTGAACCGGGACAATATTCTATATGTTATTGGATGCGTTATGTTTTTCAATCTGACCTCTTGTTAAGAAAAAAAGGCAAACAACAATGCAATAAACGTGTGCATTTCTCTGAACTCTGAAATAAAGTATAATTCAGGAATAAATAAAGTATAAATAAACAAAAGCAATTGTATCTCGTTAATATGAAAATAATTGTAACAATAGATTCACAGCCGATGGAAAACCGTCCATTTTCAGAGATGTACCGTTAGCATCACGAAGGTTTTGATTGGCGCTACTCTTGAAAGAAATTCTCCCAATCCTATCCCTTTGTTCTGTTGAACGGTTACTGAACTCGTTATGGACCTTCAGAACTAAATTTCCACTTTGATTGACACTAATAACAATTTGGAAGTTATTCATTTCACCTAATGCCACATCAAATGAAATCGTTTCAAATAAACTGGAGACGTTCAGCGGCTGGAAACGTTTGGAAAATGGTGCCACCAGCTGATGCCATACTTAAATGCAAGCTTACTTAATTAGTAGCAGCAGCAGTAGGGGCAGAAGTCATGCGTTCCACACTGTCCTCTCTACAAGGATAAAGTTCTCAAACCGCACAATATACACTGCGCTCTCGAGCGCTCATACGACTCCGGAGCTCATTCCACAAACCATCGCCTTAGATCCCGACCATTCCCAACGTCTTACTTTAAGCAATGGTGAGCGGCGGGTGAGACGGGGCCTAGCCCTGTCCTTTTCCCGGTCCTGTCACTGGCTCACCCGGCCACGAACCGGCATTTGTCACCCGGGGCGCCACCCATCAAGGGCTTGTGGTGCGCCATCCGGTGGAAGTTTGACTAGTGGCAAGTTTTGCGAGAAGTTAATCTTTGCCGTCTACCATTTGCCTTCACTTCCGCTCCGCGACTCCCGGCGCTTTTTGTTGTGTGACCGGATGTATGTGTGCTTTTCCGGTGCGCCTCCATTCCCCCCTCCCATGATGGCACTTGACTGGAAACGATGAAACTTTCACAACGCAGCCCGTTCGTCGCTTTTTGTCGCCATAATTATTTTCCATTTACGCCAGGTTTTTCTTTTGTTCCTTGTTCCTCTTTACCTTAAGAGTTCTTTTTTATTCCTTCCTCGAGTGAAAATGGCTTCTTAATACACTGAAAAAAAAGGATGCCTTTGAGGCGATGTGAGGATCGCGAGAACAAAGCGAACGGGAACGTGCGAAGGAACGTGCGAAGCTCACCAAGTTACGGGCACAAGGCGACATACAAACACAATTACTGCCAAGCCACCTACCCGGCCCCATTGTCCCGGCAAACCAGGAAGAGTAAAAATCCCATCGCCCACGGCGAGTCTGTCCCGCGGGTGAGTCCTCGCCTGTATCGGATGATAAAAGAAGAGAAATGGTTCCTTCAAATGTCCTCGCCCTGACATACACATACCAAGCTCCACCACGAGTTTCGTAACCACGTGAACGAGTCGCTTAAATTTGGGGTTTCCTTTCCTTCCTTACTCTCCAATCACGCTCTTGCTTCCGCTTTTCACGGGCCGAAAAAGGAAGAAACAATTCCAACTCGGCAGCCGAACAAGTAAAAGTCAACAGATTCATGTGCGCGAGTGAGGGGAGTAGCAGGAAAAGGGGAGTGAGGAAATGAAGTGATGCTGCGGAAGTCCTTAGAAACGGAAGTGACAGAAAATGGCCACCGGCAACGCGCTGTGGCGGAAGTTGTGTCTCTGTGACCCACATATAGCCTTTTTCGGGGGGAAGACCGAGGGGGTCTGCAGGTGTTACTGTACCGCTAGTTGACCGAAAATGGGCGAAGTTAGTGGTCAGCAAAGTAGGCGTTGAAAGCCAGGGAGGTAGCACGGGAGGGGGGTTTCGGACGAAACAACGAAACAATCCCAAACAACGTCCAAGTTGCCGACTGGCGTCTGATGGACTCTGAGCTGTGGTCCGGCTGGTTAGCACGTCACAATGAACTCTCCCAACGCAGCAACCGAGTTTCCGTTTGGCAGTCGGATGGCAGTTGATGGCCCCACGAAGGGCCGGAAACGTACGCATTCTTGGGATTATTTAGAAGCACCGGATGGTGGATTTTAAGGGATGCTTTGGTTACAGTTGTTTGAATCTGCCATGCTGCTGATTGGCTTTTAGGATCTATAAATAGTTTCTCAAATAACTTGTAACCAGGACGCTGTTAAGAAGCGCAGTAGAATTCCAGATAACAAGAAGGTATTGATTGATTAACATTCTAACTCTCCTCCCTTTTGAATAGTGCTAACTACTTCTTATCGGAAGCCAGTGTACAGGATCGTAACTTTGCCAACAGATTACCAGCCCTTCCAGGAGCCCCTTAACGAGTTGCGTCGACTAAGAGCACCAGTGTTCCACTTGAGTAATCAGTGAAAGGTGCACCCTGCTACTTCTTCACTACAGCACCACTCTTCCCAAGTTCCGTTTATTCGGAACGGATTCAGTGTTTCTTCAGTAAGTTGTTGCCGGCGTCGTCGTCATCGACACCATCGGTAAGTGTTTTGTATTCTGGATTGTTTTCCGTGCCCCCCCAATCTCACCTTCCCTTCCTCAACTCTGAGCTCGCATTACTCGCTTTTTGCAACCCTTTTTGTTGTTGCGAAATGGCATCACTTGTAGCCCCGTGGACGTGTTTGCCCCGACACTTCTTTTCAACACCCTCCAGGGCACCACTACTTTACACACCAAGCCCGGAGCTTGCACCTTGCGCTTGCAAGATCGACAACGAAAAACAAGAAAAACCAAGGAGGTCCATGTTGTGTTTGGGGTGGATGTATGTTTTTAATTTCACACTTCAGCTTGAGCTGCGCTGGCGGCGATGGTGGATGCTGAAAAACTGGGAACATTAGCAAGATCTCTCGATTTCGAATCCACCGTTGGGTGGTTGTAATGGTTGCAGTCTCTCTCTCTCTGGCCAGACACATGGCAACGTAAAACGCTGCTTCGTTGCTGGAATTGCTGGAACTAAAAGCGTTCTATAGCGTGACGCTCTCGCCAGGGACCAGGGACGTTGGAATGCGAGAGTTCAATTCCATTTCTTCCCACCTACCGTCGGATGTACTTGGTGCATTCGACGAGCTCATTAATTAATTGGATCGATGCAAGCAGAATATACATCGAGTGGAGGCAGGTGGTTTGAAACGGTCTGCCATTCGTTACTCGCGGTAATGAAATGTTTCGTTTAAAATCAACTACAAGTAACTGCTGGATGGATCCAATTTTTGAACAACTGCATTCGCATCATTGGAACACCAAGCACCAACCATTGGACCTTCGGAGAGAATCATCTGGATCCACATTCGAGGAAATTAGAAGTAGCACGCCGAGTGGTTCCGGGAAAACACATTAAAACAGTTTATGGAGCAACGTGTGCCACGTGACTGATCAACCGCTACACCATCTGGTCTCTTCAGTGCGACCCAAAACTGCTTCTTCCTCTAGCAGGCACTCACCTCTAACGGCCCGCATGACCAGAGAGTTCAAATTCCCCCTCCAAGGACCTTAATGTACATCGGCATGTGTAATGGTTCGTTGACAAAACTTTAAAACAACCAAAAACGGAGAGAGTGGTTCGTGGAACGCAGAGGCAGAGTGGCGGAAAGTCCGTTAATAGTTTTTCTCCCTCAAAAACCTCGACTCCCAACAACCAACATCATAAATCCATCAATATGAAAGCTCCGACCTGGGAGAAAGGTCGGCATAAGTAGCACAAGTGGCAGCACCAGCAGCAGCAGCATCACTGCACCGTACATCGAGATCGTCATAAAACATTAATGGCGAAGATGATGACTAACTTTTCCAGCAGCCATGGAGCCAGCAGGCATGCTGATGCCATGCTTTGTCCCACAGTCTCCCCACAGAGAGAGAGAGAGAGCAATGAGATGTTGTTATTCCGGGTGTAGCTCGAAGTCGATGTCGAGTGGCACATTGTGGGGAGGACGAGCGAGCGAGAGCTTTCGAGCAACAATCGCTGCTCTAAATAATCTATGCACAAACGTGCTGGGGGCGAAGGAGCATTCTCATCCTGCATGCCACTTCCCACAGACCTAATGATTCTGTCCCAGCTCCCTCCCTCACTCTTTCGAGGTAAATTGTGGGGATCGCGAAACGCTTTCGTTGTGCCGCGTGTGTACGAGAGCATAAACATGGATCTACGGCATAAGCATTGTGAGAGGCGGCCAAGGAAATGCGAGTGGAGCAATGCGAGATGAATTCTCACCAGACAGACCAACCTCAAGTGGATTAAAAGAAGGTCATACACCCTCGGTCTCGCTCGGCCCTTGGGAAGCGATCCGGTGCACATGCGGTCCCCCCGGAACTGCTTGCGACCGAGCTTACAATGTACACCAGCAGCAGCAGCAGCAGCAGCAGCACCAGCTCAAGCGGCATATTGCAAACCAACAATAATGATGCACTTAATGCGCACGGATGCAGCCGAGTGTGGGGGAGGTGGAGCTCCGAATGTATTGTTGGTCTGCATGCTGCTGTTCCTGCCGGTTTCCCATCGAGTACCATTGCCCGCAAAGATGGCATTCCCCACATTCGCTCTCAATTTCACCCTCCAACGAGCGGTCGAGCGGGAGTCGAGTGCAATGCTCCAGCCTCCTGGAGCCCTTTGGAGCAAATGAATTTTTGGACCCAGATCGGCGATGCATACCGTCATCCTCTTCGTCGTTGTTGTAGTTGTTCTCGGTGGCTTCTGTTGCAGAGACAGAGAGCGACTCGAGGAAGGCACTTAAAAAGTTTACCAAACACAAACAAATCATTTTTCACGATCCACCCCCCCTTCGCCTTCTGCTGCGGTGGTCCATCGCGGTACAATCCCCCAAAACGAACCGCCTGTTTTCCACTCGAAAGGACTCGTGGGACGGGTGGACGAAAGAGACATTTCTGCCCTTGCTTCCCATTCGCTCCCCATTCTGTGTTCTCTCTCTCTCTGCATGGTTTTGCTATCTGTTTTCATAATCTTTTCATGCGATGTTTTCTGCTGTTGGTCATGTTGGTGTGTATGTGTGGTACACACCAGACAGTAGCAGCAGCAGCAGCAGCAGCAGCCATCTCGATGTGTTTTCCCAGGAGAGACACTCGGCGAACACCTTTTCCCACGCGATCTGCCCATTTCGCGAAGTTCCATGTTTTTCTGCCTGCTTCTTGGTTGGAAATAGGATCCCGGTCTGGTTATGTGGAACAGGAATCTATTATAGAAAGTAGGGAAGCTGTGGGTGGAGTGTGTTGTTGTAAAGCGCATTGTTTAAAGCCGATTTGTGCCGTTTCGTTGTGCGCCATGCACGGCGTCGCACAATATGCATCGTGCGCGAAAGCGATACGAGTCGCTTTGTAGCTAATGAAACAATTCACCTGCCACAGGGATAGTGCTGTGGTGTTTAAAAGATGAAAAATGTTTCAATTTCGCATCGTAGTCCTTGGTTTGTTTGTCTCAGTAGCCATTGCGCGATACCTGGCGAAGTAGCGCGCGATAATCGGTTATTACCGGTTCCTCGGTCTTCCGGAAATGCATTCCCCATGATTTATAGACGCTTACGACGTGCATCGCGGTGGAGCACATTTCAATTTAAGAAATTAGCTTCCAACGGAGGACACGGTCCAGTCCAGCCGGCCGGCCATCCATCATACCGGATACCGGCTAGTCCGGATCCGGATCGATGCAGGCCATGGGCCCCCTTGTGGTGTGTTAGTAAACTCGACACGAACCGGCCAAAGCGGAAGTTATGTGTGCCGGCGGTACAAACTTCAAATTATGGTCCCGCAGGTCAGGGCGATGTGGTGCGAGCGAGCTAAATGCGCTGCATTGTGTTGCTAATAGCGTGCCCGAGATTAAATGCTTAAGATTGCCAAGACCTGTTCCCGCGGTCCCACCCAGTGGCTCCAAGCGTTCTCGTGAACGCCATTCCTCGGAGAATGGACGTCTCTGCACACATGGGAGTTGCTGTTGCTGCTGCTATACTTTACGAGGTCATCCGTACATCGTTCACCTTCCCACACAAACACACGGTGGGTGCGTGGACAACAGAATGCAAGTTGGATGGCCCCCAAACCCGCTCCCCAAGCGCCAGATAGACAAAGTTCCTACCAAAGATCCATGGTTGAAGTTTGTACCTTTTGGAGCCACAACGCAAAGACCATCATCGTCCGGAGGGGGAGGGAGGGAAAACTTTTGCTACCAACTTCACCACCGGTTCCGGTTTCCTTGCATTTTAACCGTTTTCTTGCTGTACAAAGAGCGGCGTTGCGATGGACTTTGACTCCGATGGTGGCGTCCCTTTTACGATTTGTTATAAAATTTTAATGTAAAATCTGCCAACAACCATTCGGCATTCCGTTGGTTGCAGCGATGCAGGTCCGATGTGCGATCCCGCTGATATGTGATCTCCGGTCCTTCATTTTGCTTTTTTCATCCCAGTGGAGGTGGTTTTAATGCATAAAACAGCTCGTTGATGAAATTTCCCTATAAATGGCGTTGGCCGGGGTGTTAACGTTTCATGAGAAGTGAACAGTGAGGATGAAGCATCTGCTTTTCAGTTTTAAAATTAAACTTCATTCCACTAAATGTATTTTGATGCATCCATAACGCAACGCGTTGAACAGTGATAGGGGTTCGCTTATGCAAAGATTCTACTAAAGGATCTCAATATTGAATCGTTTTAAAGCAAATCAAAAAGCACATCGTACGTACTCCCGATATTGTACTGCAGAGAAATGCAAAGCATCGGTGAAATAAATATCACCATTTTCTTTTCCATACCTATGTTATTCAAGTTATTGAAAGAGCGAGCCCCATTCAGACCTCAAGTGCTGCAAATATCGGCAGCACAAATGCAGGTTCTGATCCAATTCATCTCCGATCCTATTGTGCGAGGTCTCTATCTCTCTCTGTAATGGTTCCCAGCTGGTGCCACGGTGCCGGCAAACAATCCTCAATCCAGCGATTCGATTCTCTGCAAAACGAAAACAGCATGCGGCATTAAATTTTATGCACTTCAATCGATCGCTGTCGGTGCGAGCGCTGCATCTGGTTCGTTCCGGTAGACAACGATGCTACACGTCTGTCTGGCTGTTCGTCTTACAATATGGAATTTCATTAACCCGTTCGTTTCTGTCTCGAGGTAAACCATACCACCCCGCACCGACCGCCTGCCGATGCCCTCTTTATGGCAGCTTAAAACCCATAAAAGACGGTACCATGACTGAAGAGATTGCATTATCTCAAGATGCTGTATGGGAGGCAAACTGGGAAAAGGGGAGAGAAAAAAAAGTTAAACTTGGAAAAGCGTGTGTGCTTCTGTGTGTGAGCGGGGGAGTTTGCATTAAACCAACCACACCCACCCACCCACCAGTCCGTCTCATGTCACTTTGGAAGTCAGTTGGTCGTCACACTTTCGACCGTCGGTCGGTTGCACCATGGCCTCGGATTTGCGGCCCCAGAGGATTTATCCAACGACATTGCCAAACGTCGACCACAAACCAAAGACGGAAACGGAGGGATGCAATCTTGTGCTTGTGGTTTGTCCGTGCTTGGTACATGGGCTTGACGGGTTTTGAGAAATCGGTTCTCACTCTTCGGTTCGGTCCGACATGTGGTTGAATCGGTTGCTGCAAGGAGCATGTCGAGGATTTGTCGGAAGAATTCATTTCATTTTCTCGGAACTCATTTAATTCGTGTTTCCGTTGCTTCGATTTGTGTCCAGCTTTTTCCCGAATCACGTTGTACTACAGATGCTAATTATCGGTTGTTTCGAGTCTTTTATCTCAATTGCTATCTTGGGTCCGAGCTGCGTCCCTCCTGGTAGTAGTCGCTCTGTGCGAAGACATCGTTAGGGCTTTTGTTTGTTTGTTTGAATTCCGCACTTCACTCGGTCCACGACATTTAGCATGCCATCGTCGGCGATGGCTCACTGCAGCCAAAACTTTCCCCAAAAACTCAAGTCGTCCCTCCCCATCGCGGGACACTTGGGACATATTCAAAACAAAGGGGTCTGTGTAGGAGAAAGAGAGAGCGAGAGAGAGCGAGGGGACAAACCATTTCTGTCGGTTGGTCGGGTTCTGTTTGAAAAATCGTTCCGAGAGCCAAACTTTGAACATAAGTTAAACATAAAGTTGTCTCCGAGTGCTCATTGCGACAACGACGCTGACGACGACTGCAACGCGCAGCGTTGATGGCGGTTTGCGCTCGACATCATCTCAACGAGTAGCAGCAGCACTGGCACCTCCTGCTCGGTGATTTTTTTGTCTCATTTAAACCATTTCTCTAACTTTAACCTGATTCCGGTCCCCCCGGTGCGACGCCACAAAACTGGTGGAAAAAAACTTAATTCCATTAAACTTTTCACAAAATCTTCTTCTTTCAGCGTTGGTTAAGATTGTGCTGAAGCACACCTCGACCGCTCTTACCGGTGGGTCAACCAGCGAAAAAAGGGACGATGCGAAGTCGCGCCCTGGTGTCCATCACCATATGGTAAGAGCTTTTTCTGTTTTCCACGCCCAGAAAGGCAAATGTTCACCGAGCTGACGATGGTGGTGGCGATCCTTCTTCATCTTTTTTCGTTGGAAAAACGGTAAAATCCGTAGCCGCTAAGCCTTGGCAGACATTTGACAATGATCCGGCAGTGCCCCGGTGCGCCAGGGGGATCGGATTAATGGGACGATGTGGCGCTTGCCGTGGCCTTGTTTCTGCCCTGGAGGGCTTGTTGGTCCCTGGGAAAGTTGGTCAGCTGATGGATTGATTCGTGGAAGCGGAAAACCGAGGAAGTGGGCCGACAAAAAACGGCAATGGCACGGCAGGACACAGGACTGTCACATCCTGCCGGCCCCCGACCAGCGTGACGCGACGATGCATACGAAACGGAGCGTAAAGTAAATTTCAAGGATGAATAACTTTCTCATTTTTATCCATCTCCAACTCACGGGAAGCGACTGGCCTGGTCGCTCGAAAGCTCAGCCAGGATAAGGTAAATGCAGGTATCGCCTGCTCGCCTTGCACACAAGCGCCGGAACGGAAATATGCGAGCGAGCGAGCGCGCACGCCACGGAAACACCGGACACTTGGAGCTTTTCCTGCGATTTTTTTTTGTGAGCTACGGATTGGCACACAGGAGCTAGGGCTAATGGTGGGAAAATGGCCGGAAGCGTCCGCAGAGCCGAACGGAATACGCGCTCGCAACGCTGGCACAATGGGACAATTCACCTTGATGTCCGACCGGACCGGTCTGTGGTGTGGAGGAACATTTTCACGTTTTTTTTTCGTGCGTTTTCTTTTCCTCCCCGCTCACACTTCCGCAGCTGTAATCGTCGTGTGGTGGTCTGTGGATTTATGCATCATCGAATGTGGGAACGGACGAAACGGACGGTCCTGATCTTGATGACGTTGGAGTCGTCATCGTGGTCGAAACCCCAAAAATGGCGCAGTTGCTGAAATTAACTTTCAAACTGCGGTTCTCTGGTGGTCACCGGATCGTCGGTAGGCACCTGGTGCAGCGAAAGGAAGCCCTCGGTAACGGGTGTCGTCGGTTCTGGGGATTGAATTGGAGGTCCCAGAATTTTTGGGCACGGATGGAAGCCACTTGACTGATTTGATTACTGCCGTGGTGCAGCGAAAATGATTTGGTGGGGTTTTGGTTCGCTAGACTAGGGACTAGGGACTGTGCTGTGAATGCAATCAGCTTAGCACGGGCGTTATCAAATCCAACTCTTGACTTACGGACATCGTGGGGACGTAAACATAAGCTGGCACCGGCACGGATGCACTTTTTGTCCAATGGATGGCTATTTTTTGGGAAAATTTCCTTAATTTGCATACATTTTGCAGGGAAATTTTCATTTTTTAACCATCTGTTACGCAATCTTAAACCGTATTTTTTTATTTTTCTACGTCCGTATTCAAGTTTCCAACATTTATTATAAGATTTGAAATTGATTTATAATTTTCTTTAATTAAATGGATTCTTTTGATGTTTTTCTACCACAAACATCAACATTAAATGTATTCAATACCTCGCTCTCAGTTCGATAACCCATCGCATTAACGGCAGTATGTTAGTTTCCAATTACCAACACAACGTAAACTAGTCGATCGATTTCATTATGCATTTTGCGAAACTAAATCAACACAGCATTTGAATGCAGATTAACTAATGAATGGCATAATGTATCCCTCTCGTCGGGATCAAAAGCACCATGGTGCACACATTGGCGCCAGCTGATTGGCGGCCGGTTGCAGCACTCTCTTTAGGGCAGATCGAACTGCAGCAACATATTGATTGCAGATTCCAGGCATTTCATTTCAATCCCCTCCAACCCCTAAACACAATGATCTCATCCCTATCAATCAATCTATCGCCCATCTCGGCGCTGCTTTGTTATCGATATGTTTTGTGTGTATCGATGATCCATTTGAACAAATATTGAACTGCGACATACGCCCCGACGCCCTGCAACGGTGTTATGGTAGATGTTGCATCGTTTTAGTGGTCAATTGGAATTTATGTGCCTTTATGTTACGGCACGCCGGAGATTTAATTGATGCAAATATTAGCCTGTGGCACACATATTAGGCACACGCCCGGTACGTCAACGTCAGCGGAAATGCGCCGTGAAATCGCTTTTTCATTCGGAACGCAGAACGAACTCGTGAAGCTGAGGTTCTCGGATGTTGGCAAATGAAAAAGGGAAAATGATTGTTTTCGGGGATACCAGTGGAAAAAAGGGATACGTGGCAAGCCAGTCTGTCCCGTTGTTTACCTTCCGAATCTGGGAATAATCATCGGCAACTAAATAATCCCGCCACCAGCAGTCAAACGGGGTGTGAATAATGCAGTTTCCTGTTCGCAATTACGCTCCAGCAGATTTGTTCCGCACGGAAATGAACGGGAAAGAGAGGGCGAAAATCACACTTCACAATGTGACTTTTGTTGGATTCGGGCAATCGATCGGGCGTTGCCCATTTTGGTGCGCGTTTTGCAGTTGATTGATCTTTATTGACGCTTATGAAATCGGTATTAAATTTTTATTAAACTCACCCGGGGACCTGTGCTTGAATGCTTCCGATGTTCGCACTCTTTGGTTGTCGCTTATTATCATCATCGCGACATCGTCGTCGACGTGATTGTGCTGCAGCTTCATTACGCTGATTGCAGCGTACCGGGTACGTGCGATGCGAACGATGCTTTTATCAACGATTGCCGTCGGGGATACCCTGACGAGCACTTATGCATTATCGGAGGTCGGAGGTGTGCAATAAAACAAGAAAAATACCGCCGGCCAGGTGTGTTACAATTACCCTCCAGGCTTCCCTGGCGCTTGGTTCGCTATAAAAAAAGGGCGAAAGAGAGTTTTATTAAATTAAAAACCATTTATCTCGCTCATCACTTAAAGTGCAAATGAGCGCCAAATGCCCCACGAGGCCATTTCGGTGGACCGTGGCCAACAATCGGTCCCACCGGGGGGGCAAAAGCCAATGACATTAATAATTTCGCAGCATTTCGCGGGCAATGCAATTTTAATTCGCAACCAACGGTTGTATACATATTAAAATGTAGCATTCATGGGAGCATTGGGATGGATTTAATTTTGCCTCCAACATAATTGCATATTTTGTATCGATTCGACTGATGACAACGATCGATACTTCGATAGAGTTCGATACACCAGGAAGCCAATCGGCTTAAGCTTTTTCCAGTTATGATGCAGCATAACAAAGGGCTACCGAGAAGGATGAAATATTATCTTTGATTGTAAAACTTGCCTTCCAGCAAGAACGATATTGAAGGGCATTCCAATCCGAACGACCAACCGGTAAAGATGCTGCTTGGCTCAAAGCAATTGAGTCCGATCGTTTGATTGGAATAGCGGAGATCGAAGGGACATAGTAGCGTATCGATATCGTTTCACATCACATCGACCCTGGCCATCTGATAAGCAAATTCCAGGACCACGTTAGTGCCGCCGGTCGCAACCGCTTGCCTTACCTGTGCCAATGCCAATTGTTCATTTTTACAACTGCAGCAACTCAACACACCATGCAGCAGGCCATGCAGCAACAAGAAAATACACAACCGCACCGCGACTCCTTTGCCCAGGGGACCTAAGGGGAAGATGCTGTCTGGACATTTGACCGAGGGAATCGTAAATTCGCCCCGAGTTCGTCGAGTATCTCGTTTTGCATAAATTACCTGCCAGGAACCCCCCGGCCCGGCTGCTGGTTTGCGTAACTGTAGTGGAAGTAGCAGCACTTCCTCCCGGTTTGTGCTCCAGAAGATCCATAGAGCATCCAGACGAGAAGGTCGCCCGGTCTCCTGGAGCCACCTGGAGCTTCGGGCATCGTTTGCACAAGATGTGCAGATCGTGGGTAAGGACGATGGAATGCTTGCGTGATGCCACGGTGAGGCCGAGGGCGGGCGGACGTCGAGAAGTCGAAGACATGAGGCAGATGATCTGGTTTCTCTGCCATACCATTCCATTCCGGTCGTCGTCCTCGTCGTCGTCGTGTAACGAAGTTGTTGGCTGGACTGACCAGCAGCCGCTGCTGCCATGGTGGACCAGCAGATAAGGACCGGAGCGAATCCTTCGTCCTTGCCCGTTGCGACTGCACCTTCTGCACCGTCTGGTGACCCAAAGGGAGGGAACGACGACGTACTAGAACCCAGGGCATGGCAACGAAAGCATAAAGCTGCCATCGTTAATAAAACGTATAGATAAGTTTATGCATAGTTTTGCCAATTTTACATCCCACTATGCTCTCTCTCTCTCTCTCTTTCTATCTCTTTTGGTCTCTCTCTTTCCTCCAGAACGGCGAGACTGTTGGCAACGTTCCCTTGAATCCTTGGACCTCTCTTGGAATCCCTGTTGGAGTACAGGCAAAGCATGACGACATCGGTGGGCATGTCGTCACGGGCCGTGCAGGCTGCCAAGAAAGTTTTTAATTAAGGCCAAAGTAGTGCCAGTAGTGCTCGTAGTAGTGGATGGAAGTATAGCTTGATGCTGCTGCTAGATAGTCGACCCCTTTTTTATTACTTCTCAACGAGGTGATGTCAAACGAGAGATATTCCGGAGGTCCCGGTCGCCAATTCGCAAATCCTGGTTCGATTCCGGCCGCGCAAGACTTCCGGCCCCAAAGCACAATTGAGCGAAATGCAAGCCGGTGCGGGGCGGGGGACGGAGCAAAAGTTATTAATTTACGAGGGATACGAAGCTCGTAGAGAGTGTCGTAAAAAGGATTACTTTTCGATCGATTTGGCCACCCAGGGGGGGGAAGCAGTTGCAGCAGTTGCAGCTTTTGTTGTTGTTCACGGAATGCCCAATCGCAGCGCCTGTGAGAATCCTTGGCACTGGAAGTTTCTTTGTTTTATGATCGATGCTTTAAATCCAATGTTCAGAAGGCTCGGCTTTATCGCCTTTTGTGCTTCAGTCCAATGTTTAAAACATGATTTTTTTGGATTGGAAAACAGCGCTAACCAGACTCTAACAGGGGTGTAAAGTGAATTCGTGTAGGCATGTAGTGTGTGGTCGTAATGACGTTAAACAGAAGCCCTTTTTGAAGAAGTGTGTAAATTGATAAACATTGCTCCATAAACATGTTGTGCTGCTCGAGCGGACGATCCGCTCTCTAACCGAGCGACCGAGCGTGAATCTGCGTTTGTCGATTGTCGGTGTCGGTGGTCCAGGTGGGATGCTCTATCGAGAGATACAGAGAGAGAAAGAGAGAGAGAGAGAGAGAGAAAGTGAGGATAGGAGCAGTACTATCGGTTACGGTTCATTTGGCTTCGCTGCTCCGTAAGCATCCGCGACAATTTATCAACGATTTCGGGCCCCCGTTCTTCCCGGGGCTCGTGGTTTCGATGCTCTCGACCGGAGGCCTTGCCTTCGAGGATTTATTGGCTCGGAGAGAGGTTGGCATCGTGAAGGCGTGAGCGTGTATAGGCACGGACAAAAAACTCCCGGCCTGGCTGGATGGCATCCTTCCGCAGCATTAATCTTCGCTTGTTGGTTTTATGCTGACAGCAGCGTGAAAGTGAACACAATACCTGCGCTCCTGCTCCGGACATCACTAGTTCGGGCGATTGGCGTGGGGCGGGCGGTGTATAGAAGGCAGAAGCTACCGGCAACATGGACGACCGGTTGCATCGACGAGGAATCCGCTGAGCACTGTTTATGCGGTCTAGCGATTGTGACCACAAGCGACAAAGCATTCCTGGTTTTGAATCTTTTGGAAATCCAACAACCGACTTGGAATTGAACTGAATGCGATTTCATCTTAAAGCGACGTCAAAGTGGTATTTTTGGAATGCGATTAACGTTTGAAAAAATGCTTTTTAACCCCAAGTATGGTAACATATCCTGAAAATGGTACCACTTTGGTGAGCTCGCGGTGCACTAATTGAATTCCGATCACTCTTGCCACGTTAGTGGTGAGCGGTTTATTTTAATTCCTACCATCATGGCCCCACCTGGACCTACGTTTGACCTGATTCCAGCCACTGCACCTCTGGAGTGTGGTGACCAGGGCCAGGGGAACGAGAAGCATTCAATTAAAATTCATCCTGATTAACGAGCGCATCCTCCTGGCAGGCGATGCTGCGTCGTTTGTGTATGCAACAGTGTTTCAGCATAACCATTAACCAGTGAGAGGCACCCGAGGCTTGGATTTAGGCTATCGTGCCAACAAAGAACCCCACAGACTGGCACACAGCTGTTTTCCCGGGGGATTTTGCATTTCGCGACTGGGAAAGTAGATGATTGATGCCACAGGCAGGCAGTAGTTCCCTTTCACCATTGCCTGTTTATGCGCCAACAGTTAGTTCCTGCTCATGCAAATGTGTGAACGCATTTCTATTTGGTTTTTGTTCTTTTTTTTTTCGATCGTTTCACTTGACCCCCGGAGTGAAAGGGGACGGGCTGTTAATAGGTCAGTGACAAATGGGGTTTTGGGCCAACCATTTTGCTAGCTAGCGATTGTTGTGCTATTTGGGAATTTGAAATTAAAATGAATTCTCTTGCTCGGTGGCAGAAACATGCGGAACGACATTAATGCTTGCTCATCTGTTGTGTACCGTTTCCGCTATCGGCTTGGTCGGTTCCAACTGGAAGCAAACTCAGCAAAGCTTAGCGAAGCGTATCGCAAGAGGGACCGGGGGGTGACCTGCCACAAACCGGGATCAGCGGAACCGGCACCATCCAGAATATGACAAAAAAGACGTGTCTTTGGTCGTCTTGAACTGGTAACCGGTTTTGTGGCCATGCATATGTGGCCCACCCTCCCCACAATAAAACCGCTAGCGTTCTTAATACGATCGTTCGCTCTAGCGAAACAAGTTCCGAGTGGTTTGCTTCAAAGCTCGCCTCTCTGCCTCTTTTCGGTTCCATCTAATCCGGCTCCACAACAGCAACACCGTGAGGACCGCGAGTCCGCGTAAAGCTTGTCACAGTTTGTGCAAACGGTCGCCGACGGGACTCCAAAACCCTTGGCCTTGGAGCATGTGATTATCTCTTGAAATTCGAATGTCTCAAAGGACTTCCACCCCATGGCAGAAAAGGGTGTTCGGGAGGGGAGTGTGGGCCCTGTGAGTCTGTAATTACCGTGGAATGCATCTCATGTGCGACGATTCTGCTTAGCAAACGGGAAAGACGCCAGCGTAGAGTCCTGCCAAGACGGCCACGGCAAATGCTCTCTGGAAGGAGGAGGATGAGGTTTTTTGGGGGTGGAGAAGATGAACGCATGCGTGGAACCATCAGTACTCCCGTCTTTCCCGCCTAGTCTGGCAAAACCAGAGGCACCGGTTCGTAGGTGCGTAGGTTCCCCCGGCAGGCCCCAGACCAGTAACGAGCTTATTCTTTATGGTAACTCTGTGGGAAGCGTTTTAATTGCTAAATAATCATCTCAAATTTATTCCTTGCCCGCCTCGTCCCTGAGGGGAAGGGTGGAGGGAATTAAAGGGAAGGTTCCTCTTACGTAACACGACGACATCGTCACTGGAACCCCGGTCATGGTTTTTTGGGGGGGAGTGGTGAAACCTATTTAACGTTCCACTTCAACCTGTCTTAATGTTGCTGTAATTTGCTTCCGGTTCCCCGAACGAGAGAAGCAAGCTTTAAGGCTAGTGGTCCAGTCCAGTGTTTAGGTCCAGGAGCAAGGGCCTTTTCTTTGCTTCTTTTACCCTTGCAGCAGTACCAAGGCTGATGCTGTATGGAGTTGAGTGGATGCTCCTCATCGTCGGTCCATCGTCGCATAGGCATGAACATAATTTCATGAAAGTTGAGGCCAAGGAGGGTGCTGGAGAACTCCTAGCACACTTCTCCCCCGTTTTCCGCCTACACTGGCTCGTAACACTCCGCGCGTAACAATGTGCTAACTTTTCACGAAAGCTTTTCTTTCGTCCAAAAGGCTTTAGGCGAGGTGTGCGGAGAGGCCGCAGGAGCCGGTCTGCCACTTACTTTCAACTTAACCCGACACCGTCATTCTGTTTCCTGTGCTCGCAAAGGCACTGGCATTTTGAGGGTTCCTCCTTTTTTTTGTGAAAAGTTGGCCGCGTGAACTCCTCTGTTCTACCGCCACGGTGGACGTGATTTCTCCCCAAAGCCGGGATGACGCTTTGACGCTGTTTTGTCGGCGTGGGTTTGCGGCCAGTCGGACCAGCGTCCGGACAATGATCCTTTTCCCCGTTCGCTCGCTTTTGCTGGGCTTGGCTTTTTGTGGTTTTGCGATCGAGCGGCCAGCTCGAGTGAAGCGTTAGCCAAAAGATTATTCGCCCCGTTCCGTTTCGCGTCCCGTAGCTCGTAGCTTCTAATGTACCGCACCGGAACGATGGTCACAAGGATCAAAAAGGACAAGCGAAGCGAACGGATGGGTGAAGGGACGCAATCCGTTCGTTCGTTCGTTTCGAGGAGCAAGATTTAAGATGAACTGTGGTCCCATTAGTTCGCTTTTGGTGGTTTCTGCCACGGTCGTCGTTGTCCATATCTCCCTGGCATTAACTGCCAGATGGAAACGACTGCCAGCTGCATAACGCTCATTGAGAGAAAGGCAGCAGAGCTTTATCTACTTCAATCGGCCCCCCGGCGGGGTGGCTACCACTATAGTGAGTGCGGCGCGAGTTTAATTATGAAGAAAGATGTTGCTCTAGCAAATGAAATGGACCACAAATCTCGGCCGTGGAGAAGTCGCACACCATAAAAACGGTGCCGGAGTGTGCGAGATGAATTACCCCGAAAAGTGGCCCGAGTTCAGAGTGCACAAACATAAAAATCAACATCGACATTGCCCGCTGGAGCCCGCATCGGCGAAAGTGTCGATAAATTCTCCCACTCGTAAACAGAAACACAAACACCCTTCAGGAGTATTCAGCTGCTACGCAAATCGCACAGAACATCCTCTCAACTTTGTAACCTTGTCGGTGGTGGTGGTGGTGCTCGGCCGATTTGGCCCGAAACGGGGTGTGTTCGCCATTTGGAGCAGCAGATAAGCGAATCGCGGATTTATTTCTATTTTAGGAACGAATCGCACTTCCTGCACGCATCGCGTATACCATCGCTTCTGGGAGCTCAGATTCCGACGACGTGCGGCCCGTGACCTTGGAGAGTGGGGTTTTCGGTTGGTTGCGCCTTTCACTTTGCACCATTTGCTTCTTGGAGCGATGAGTTTCTTACTCTTACGTGGTGCTTGAGATCGACACAGCAAACCAGCAAATCTGGTCAGCAGAAAGATGATGATTTGGCAATACATTGATTGGGAAGAAAAGATTTAGCTTGATCATCTCCAGCACGAAAACAGCAGCAGCAATCCGTAGTAGGGTAGGGATGAGTTGGCAGAGTTTGCGTCTGTTAGCAAATCATCAGAGTAGACATTGATAAAGTCGTGGTTCAGTTTTCGATAGATTCGCGTTCGCCATGCCCATGCGGCTCCGTTGTGGTAAAGTGCTTTAAAGGAACTAAGGGAACATCTCGCCTCGAATCAGTCGAAGCGCCACACGAGGGCACACGTCTAATTATCCTCTGTGGAGGACGCGGCTGGCCAATTCCAGGGAAACATCATCCACCGGTAAGCCCGTACAGCGTGTATCGCCACCAGCGCGTGGTTTCGCCTTTGCGAGCTCCGGCGTGGTAAACAAAAGGCAACCGGCCATGTCGCCGGTTCCATCGTCACGGCTCCCTGCGCATAACCCGGACCACGAGATGTCGCACGCGACTCCACGAGCTGAAGTTGGAGCTCCAGGGTTGGGGATGAGTTTCGTTAAAAATTCAATAGCCGCACCGTGGTCAGGTGTGGCGTGCTGGCTCCGGCAAAGAGCGTGTGAGAGGGGCCATGTGGTTTGGCCTGTGCAAACGCAAACGTTCCACGTTCCAGGCCAGCAGAACCGCCTACACACACCCAACAACCCCCCAGGGGGAAGATTTGAGAGAAGAAGCGTGAGCACGAGAGAGCGAGAGAGCGCGACAACCACGGCAAGAGGTTGAGCGGACATCAATTATGCTTTCATCGACAGTTTTTATGCTGCACAGCACACCGAGATCCCGGCCAGCCCCCTGCGAGAGTGTGATGCTCGCGATGGAATCGATGAACCAAGATCGAGGAAGAGAACGATTGAGAGAGAGAGAGAGCACGCGCGCCCGCTGTGGCTACGAAGGGAGAGAGTGTGTCCCTTGTTCCAAATGGGAAGAGGAAGAACCTGGAGGCAACCGCGGGCTGGAGAAAGCTGCAGAGAACGCGCTGTCCATCGAGAAGATGCTGCATGGTCCAAGGAAAGGTGATGCTGGCCGAGCATAAACCGTGATGCTCTCGCGCTCGCATTCGCTCCTCGTTCTCTTCATCGATGCTCTCTCGCGCTCTCGTGTGGGCGGGTGGACCGTAGAAAGGCCGCCGAGCAGCATCGTCGCGGTCGTCGCGGCAGGTTCTGATCCGAGTACCGAGCGAGCCATCTTCCTGTGCTGTCGTCGTCGGAGTCAGTGTCGCCTGTACCGTGTTCGCCTACTGCCATTCGCCTGTGTCGCAGCAGCAACAGCAGCAGCAGCAGCAGTGTGTATTTCCCTGGCTTGCTTTGGCTCTAGCTGGTGGGTTGGTGCTGCTGGTGTACTTTTGTGTTCAGCTCATCTCCCCTCCCCGGAAGGGACATTTGAAACCAGGATAACCAGGACCATTCCCTCTGGTGAAGTGAAACAGTATCGGCCAAGTGACGGTTTTTGGAGTGTACCACGTCGTGTGTGCTTGTGTGTGCAAGAAGAAAACAAGAAAAAGACCCCAGAGAGAGAGAACTTATGCTCACAAACAACATGATTCGCAAACCGAAGATGCTGCGTTGTGAAGATGAAGATGCTGTTGTGTTGGCCGAGCTCAGATGCTGTGACCACGCACCGTGTGGTTGCGTGCGTGCGTGTGTTGTGGAACGAGAAGAACCAGAAAGAGAGAGAGAGAGAGATCGAGAAAGAGAATGGCTGGCTGGCTGGAATGGGATGGGATCTTTAAAAGGCCAAACGGGACACAAACGGGGTAAACTCCGATGGCAAGTTGCTGAAGCAGTGATGTCTTTCGCCTCCTCCTCCCGGTCCCTGGATCAACCCCAATGGCCGTCGGTTTGATGTGTTTCTCGGCGCTGCGCTGCTGTGGGGTGGATGATGATTACGCCTCGAAACCCACCCACCCTGCCATGTTGGGTGTGGGTGTAGCGGGTGTCCCGAACCGCGCTGGAACCGCGTCTCAAGGAGAAGAAGGCGAAGCAGGCCGATAGAGTGAGCGAGCGAGTGCGCACATGAACAAACGAGTGAACGAGCGAACGAGAGAGACAGTAACGGGATGGAAGAAATAGAAGCAGGCGTAAATAAAGAAACAACCCCGGATCCCGACCGTGGGGGGGCGGCGGTTGTGAAGAGAAGAAGCCAGCGAGGAAGAGGAACACATAATGGATGCTGTGGACTGGCCTGGCATGTGGCCTGGGCCCGGGCCTGTGCCTGCGCCTGGAATGGCCTCGCGTCGTTCCTCGGGGTGGGAATAGCGCTAGGGTTGCTGAGATTCGCCTTTTTCTTTGCGATTCGCACACAGAGCTTGTGTATGCGCGAGTGTGTGAGAAGCTGTCCTTTCCTTTCACGGCCTGCTGCCTGCTTGTCTCTTCGTCGTCGCTTCTCTATGCTGTCTCCACACATTCGCGCATTGGACTCTGGCCACCACCAATGGCTCAAGACTCGAGAGCAATTCTAGGCGAGGAGGGCAATGCCGAAGATGGTGCACAGAGATGGACACGGAGCAACATCACAACATAGCCTATAGTCTCGGCGATGCCATTGACCGTAACCGTACGCCCGAAGGCCCCTCTACACACGCAGTCCACGCAGAACCGGGAGGGGTAAATAAACTCAATTGAGAGCTGCGGTGCTGCTGGCACTTGAAAGTGGCACGCGCATCACCAAGAAGAAGAAAAGGGAGTATAGTAGCCTTTCTAAGATTGCTCCGTTCTGGCAGAGCGAGGGACAGGAAGTCATCTCTCCATGAGAGGCGAACTCCATCGATGGCCGATGTGGAAAATGCGGACTTCGCATAATGTCAAACTTTCGTAGTTACCATGCATCGGTAATACACGGGTCTCTGTGTACCGCCATGTTTACTGAGGACCTAAAACGGGCGAGGAGTCACCAGAGATCCCTCCCCATTAATTGAATGCATTAAAGCCAATCGAGAAAATTGAATAGATAACACTCGCCTCACAACAAAAGCATCTCCAGTCCCCTGTCAGTGCATACATCCCACACACAACCGCACACAAAAGACCATTAACATGGATCGCCGCACTCGAAACATGAGAATCCATGGTAACGTGTATGAATGCATGTCACCGTGATAACTGAGCATGCTAGCCGATACCAATGAGGGCGATGTGAGGTTCTGGAGCACCAACCATCGATCGATGGCAGCCGCTCCAAATCGTTTAGCTCGGTGGGCTTTTGTGGCGTTATCTGGTCGCTAGAAATAGCAACGGCAGCACCAGCACCAGCACCAGCACCAGCATAACCGCCCCAGACTGGCTGGCTGCGGTTGAGGTTGTTGTGCGATTAGGGCCGAGCTCGACCATGATAAGAAAACGACCTCTACAGACTGTTCTAACGATGGTGCGCAGGAACGCATTCCGATTTATTCCCGGGGTTGGGGCTGATGGATGACATTTTTATTTGTTGTTTTTCGATGCCATCAAATCACAGATCGTTGTCGATTGGCCCCTGGGTTAACTTTATGTAACCACTAGAGTAGCTAGGGGTCACCAAAAAGAAGACCCATGAGGTCCGAGGGTCCCAGCGAGGCGAGACACTGATAATTTGTTTATTTCCAGAATCATCCTCCATCCAACGGAGCTCATAAATTGTGGTCGAAACCAAGTGTAATCAAGTCAAGCTTATCAGCAGCAACCCCAGCAGCAGGAGTGAAGCAGATCAACAGATTGACTGTTCAGTGGCTAGTGGGTGTGTTGTGCGCGTGTCTGTGCGACTGTGTCAGTGCGTGTGGCTGTTTTTTTGTGTGTGCGGCCATCGCGACCGGCACCCGGAAGGTTGTAAGGCGTGAGATTTGATAAATTACCTCCAAAACCGTTTGACCGTATCCGGCGTTCCGATCAGCAGCGAGCAGCAACAGAAGCTTCCGTGTAATCAACAGGATACATCAACGAAGGTAAGTCGAAAGGATAACTTGGGGGCTGGTTGTTGATTTCGATAACTTAGTAGAGAGACAGGACAGAGGAGCGATGGTGCTGGTCGGGCTGGTGATTGGCACCCGGGCAACTCACCAAAAATTGATCCCCCGGTCTTAAGATGGTCCCCGGGAACACAACCACATCGGTCCGTGGTGTGAAGGTGTCGACCAAGGGCAGTAATATTGGGTGTTAATAAATATAAACCAGGCCGTAAAATACGCTTTTTATGGCACAAACCCTCCGGTGCCCTTGCTGGAGTTGGTGAGAGAGAGGGAAAGATTGGCACTGGGATTTTCGATGGAAATACTTGTCTTTTCGACTTAAGCCAGAATCTGCCAGCTACAAGCCGCAAACTCGTGAACGTGAACGGCTGGATGGATTAATTGTTGGATAATTTTACGAGTCCGTGGTATCGTAAATGTCACGCCGAGAGAGTGCCAGCCAAACCTCTGGAACTGGCTCAGACTCCAAAAGTTTAAATGTCAATTCCCTCTGTTTTGCACCATAAAAGATCAGATGAAAGGTTAAATGTAGTGCACCATTTCGCACGCATCTTGGCCTCGCTTTAATCCTATTTTCCGCTATCCAGACGTACAATCACGGGCACGGGACAGGAAGCTGAAGTTCATTCATTCGCCTAAAGACAGTAAACGCCTCCCTCTTTTAAAATCTTCCCCTTTTCCGGTTGGAATACCAGGGAGGGGGAGTGAACTTTTTCGCTGCATGGCGCCGGTTTCGCCATGATTGAAAAGCTGGAGATGG
This sequence comes from Anopheles aquasalis, assembly GCF_943734665.1. NCBI lineage: Eukaryota > Metazoa > Arthropoda > Insecta > Diptera > Culicidae > Anopheles > Anopheles aquasalis. Next base: position 62,367,941 of record NC_064878.1, on the reverse strand, counting down.
CTGGTCATTTTGCATTCCCTGCCTGGCTGCCCTATCTCCAGATTAAAATCTCCTTTGTCACCGTACGCGTGGCGCGGCGACGACTGCGGCGACCCATTATGCAGCACTGATTTACGTCGTCTTGAAGTTTTCAATTTCCTTATCCCCTGCCCACTCCCCAGGCGGAGCACGCAGAAGCCAACAGAGGATCGAAAGGTTCTGTCTTCAGTAACTGTGACGGTCTTCTCGGAGCATTGGACACCAGCACCAGTCGTCGTGGTCGTCCTGGAGCGCAAGAACGGGTTAACCGGGAGTGTCTCGATTTTCTTCGAATTGGCAATAAATCTGATTAGCTTTTCGAAGCTCAAGCCCCGATCCACCGTAGGCAACCTTTGCCAATGGTTTTCCATCGCAAAAAACGAGTGGTTCTACCTCAGACAGAGAGAGAGAGAGAGAGTGAGGAATCGAGGAAAGTGGAGTGCAAACTCGAGATGAAACTCGAACCACCGTCTCTTCTCGACGAAACCATTTGGCACTAGCATTGGCCACCGCAGTGTTTTGCGTGGGTGGTTGCTGGCCAAGAAATCGAATCCTCTTTTTTGCTTCGGAATGTGGAAAACCCGGGGACAGCTCCTAGTGCCAGAGGAGAGCAGAATAGAGTGTAGTGTGCAGCACACCACTGGTGCTTGGTAAGATGGAACGTTCTCGATAAGTTTTGAGATCGAGACCCTCTCTGCTACGCCCACAGAGACCATTGTCCCGAGGACTGCTCACCAGCTGGGACGGGAAATTGCGTTGCATCGAGCGTAGTTTATCGTTTTCACACTTTCACTGGCGTACAGAGGGAGGAGGGATGTTGGTCGAACGGACAGACGGAGACCGTACCGTGTCGAGTGTCGGACAGCTGTGAAAGCCAAGCCGAACATTAGTTTTCTGTCAGCTAGAGCTGCTAAATGGAAGGAATTACTAATTCCGGCTGCTCGGTGGCGCTCGGTGAAGAAGTTCGGAAGTACAGTGATCGATATGGTACGCCCCCACAACCCCCGATTCTCCCCTCCCCCTTCCCAAATGTTATCCAGCCAGTCAACGATGCCAATCCGTTCCGAAACACAGCACAGTCAGTATCTCATCTTGTATAATGCGAGGACCTTCACAGCCACTCTCTACTGCTCGATTGACAACAAGATGGCCTCCGGCCTTCGAAAGCAATTGACAGGAGTGTACCACTACTCCCCCAAAGGGGGTGGGTTTTGGGGGTGGCTCTCTATATTGCTTCTTGTCTTGCCGCCTACGCTCGCCGAATCGATGAAGAACATGGATGGAGACAAAATTAATCCCTGCCAGCGCCGTGGACATATCGTGTGGCAAGAACACACGACACAACCGGGCATCCTTTTGTGAGATTGCTCCTTTCACTCCCTCCTGAATGACGTTCACCTGTCAGTTATGAACGCTGTGCTCTCTTGTTTACCACGTCGATCCACGGTACATCGCATCGCACGCCATCTCGCACTAGATGAGCAGCTGGGCAGAAAAAATAACTGAAATCTCGTCTCTCAGGAAAGGACACGAAAACTATCCATCCAACCAACCTTCCAGCTCGCAGGATGGTGGCCGCTAGGTCGGTGAAAAAGCATTCTGCCAACCAGCATGGAAGCATATCTTCTTCCTCTCGAGCATCTCGTTCCCGTTGACATTGCGGCCATCGTCGACGATGGTGCTCGCCTGTTTGGGACGGCGAGGGGTGTTTTGTGCTGTTTATGTTTCCGTGTAGTTCCGGATCGTTGCGTCAAGTGGATGAATAGGAAAGAAAACCCCTCCCCGTCGGTGCAGAGAGGAGAAAATGGTCAATATTTTATATCCCTTTTTTGCTCCGTTGAAGTTGAAATCCCCTGTGGACGGGGCGGAAGGATGTTTCTTAGCTGTCCCTTAAAGTGTGCCCGGATCGATCCTTCTTCGCTTTCTGCGGCTTTAATGTGGATGATTCGTTCCGCTGAAGAAGAAGCGTCGCTGTAGGGATTGTTTCGCCGTATTTTGTGCTCCTCAAAGCCCTGACTTTGAACCAGCCTCACTTTGTTAAAGCTGGCGTCTACGAAGGAGCGTCGCCTGTGCTTCTAGCGAGATGTATCCGAGGAGGGGACTGATCAGATAATCCTCACTTAAAATGCAGCCAGCACGGAAGCATAAGTCCCCGAAGCCATCCGTAACGCTGCGAGGCTTAGCTCGGAACAAAGTAAAGCCGCCCACCACGGGCGCCACATTAGCATATGTTCGCATCAATGAAGCACAATAAGTCATCCTTTATTGCGCTCGGTTGCCGGTCGGAGCACGGTACCTCTCGATGGGGAGGGAGGGGGGTTGAGCAGAGCCCTCCACGAGACACTATGTCTCGGTTTCTCTTAACCACCAACTTTCCTCGAAACTTGCTCCTTGATCGGTCCTCGAGATGAGACGAGACGAGCAAAGCCCTGAAGTTGCTAATCTCGCGTCTTAAAACCTCCGGCTGTCCGGAACTATGGAACGTCAATTCACCAGCACTTCTCCGGCAAACTTGGTCACCCGTATTCCCTCGACACTCGACTGGAGACATTTTTTTTTGTCAAGCAGCGGGACCGTTCCCCGTATCCTTTTCTACCGTTCTCTGCGATTGTGTGATGTTGGTTGGTTGGTTGGTTTGTTTTTCTGCTTTTATCACTTCATCTTCATCAAGTTTTTGTCTCTTCTTCGCTCTTCCTTTTCGGAGAAACACTTCAATCCCGGATGCTTATCAACGGTAGCACCAACAGCAATCTTCCTACAGTTTCTTAGATCTTACTCTGTTGATTATCCTTTTCAACCTTGGCACCCTGGGAACAGCAATAACATCCCACAGAGCAGAGAGTCTTTGGTAGCCGTTGACCTGCAAGTGTTGAACCTTTTGTGGCAACAATTTTCCATTTTCAGCTCGCGAATCCTTGAGAACCCTCGACGTACATCGATTGGTCGAGGACTTGAGCGAAGCATTAAACAGTAGTTGAACAACACTCTCTCGAGAGAGAGAGAGCGAGAGAGCCTTAAGAGATCTGTAAAAATGATAAACAATCAACGATTCACCGGTAACGATCTTCGAGTGGTGGCGTCATAACTTTTCAACGACGATTCAATCAATAAACTTTTGACACCCTTGCTTCGGTTAGGGGTTCGGTTTGATGGAAAGTATTTCGATCTGGTTGTTTCTAGCACCGTGAAGATGCTCTTCACCATTATTTGGTTCCCTCTTCATAATATCACAATATTATTTTATGCTACTTCGGGTGCCAAGTGCCCAACCACGCAGCTCTTCGAGTTATTGGTGCGGTACGATGGTTCGCGGAGTACACATTACTGTTGCGGGGGTGCATACTAAATGAGTTGAGGCAATAAGTGGACCCGAAACTCCAGCGCCTCCATCAAAGTTCGCCACTCAGTAGACAAAGGAACACTAGAACCTCTCCTCTTAGCGTCTCTGAAGCCCCGTACCGTTAAGCCATCATTCGCTCGTCCTCATCACTCGATGGAGATGAAAGTGACAGTTCATTTATTAACGATTCGCCATTAATTTCTTGTTGCAGGTAAGCACCACCAACAACCTTGCCCCCGGGCTAGTCATTCCCTATTTTTTACACACGGCACTCCTCCTCCGACACAGTACGGATCCTAGATAAGATCCGTAGCGAGCCGTTTTTTTGGGACGCAAAAGGTAAGACGAAGCGCTGTGCAAAGTGTGACGATAAATGTATTCAAAGCTTCTTTCTCAATTAATCACCGGCAAATGAAGTTCGCAGAAATGAAATGGGCTGCGTGGCTAGGGGTTGGTCGGTGGTGCGCAATGCGATGCCAGTGATGATAACCATTGAGCATCATCATCTTCAGCATCGTCATCGTTCGGAGCTAGGAGCTAATGGAACCGTTTCACGATTTGAAGCGCTTCACGGCACCGGCGGGCGAGCGGGCTGGTTGGCAGCAGTGCCGATTGTTGTTCTTTGAACTTCAAAAGCATTCCAAACAAGACAACAGGAAGGAAGGAAGGAAGAAAGGAAGGAAGTCCACCGAGACCGGGGTATAAATTGAGTTAAAAGTCTCTGGTCCTGTCCTGGGACTTGTTACGATTCCAAGTAATTCAAAATTATTTATCATCCTTTCGGTATGTAGCCATTGGCAGGAGAATTTCAGATAAATGAGTTCTGCTTCTCCTTCGGGCAAACTTCTCGAACGGTCTGGAGAATGTCGAATCCAATCCAGACCATGACTCGCTCGCGGTGCACCATGTTCTCGAGACGATATCGTCTATTGCGCGTTTGGTAAATTGTTTAAATCAGCTCTGTGGCGTCGTGGCGCAAGATTTGAAGTTCACTTTATCGACGTAGACGCACACACCCAACCAGGGCATGAGCGCACGTGCGCGCGCGCGCCGGCAACTCAATTATGGCAAAGTGGAAATGAGCAGCTCTCTTTATCTAGTGAGTCACTAGTAGTAGACGGTTCCACTCCGGCAACACCATACGCGCAGTACGTGCTGGTTGTTGGCTGCGTTTTTGCCCTTGTGAATCACTTTGCCTACTCCGCCTCCACCCCGGAGCAGCAGCCTTTGTGTCGCCAGTTATCGACGGCGACCATCACCATCATCAGCATCTTCTTGCCCGGGTGTACATCGGGCGAAGGCATCTTCCAGCTATACGTGACCATGATTGTGCATCGTCAAGCTGCACAGTCACGTGAAAATGGCGTCAAACTTACGCTATTTAGCGCCGGCAACAATACTTTCGAGGCACTGGGACTTCCTCCACTCGAGGATGGTCACTGGCTCGGTGTGGAGACGGTTCGGAATGTGCGCTCCTGGGAAGGACAAAGTTAGTCGGGCGAAAATGGAACCCCGATAGTGGACCAACAGCCCCATTGGGGTACGCTCAAGTGTAGCCTTAACCTTTATGCACCGTGGTAGATGGAAAGAGTCCTCGTGGCCCTCGCTTGAGAGCCATTTGATGTTGTCAACCAGTAGGACTTCCAGCGCACTTTCTGCGAGTTTCTGTTTCTCTCTTGATCGAGCGAGCGACACGACGAACACACTTCCGGTATATCGTCCAGGTGCTGGTTTCGTCTTGTGGCGACTGACTTCACGATGATAACATGATATAGTTGGCAGAGAAGCACCACTAGAAGCAAGGTATTACCCAATAGAAGGACCAAACAGTATCGAAAGAGAAAGAGAGAGAGAGTGCTTTCGAGAAGTAGCAACATCGCCGCATACACGGGCGAGTTTTTGTCGGAAAATTGCGTCCTGTCGGGTGCCAGTTCACTTCAGTCAGCCCTTCCTTCGTGAAATGGGAGATTGGAAGCCCGGTTGTGCGGTTGTGGCATCGTACCGTACCGGAGACCGGTACGACCATCATGCCATCGTCAGCACGAAGAGCACGAAGCTTCCATTTCATACTGCTCCGGTTTATGTGCCTTTCATCATGCGGTCATCTCGTCCGACATCTCGTCTGCCATCGGAGGCCATCGGAGCCCTAAAACGGCTGGGGATGGGGCGGGTTTCATCATGCGATTGATTCCTTCCCAAAAAACCGCATGTATCTACTCCATTTACCCGATCAGCACCCGGTCTCCTGATGGGAGGGGGTTTGACGACTGTTCTTTATGCTGTGGTCACGGCTTTGCATCAGCAGCAACAGCAGCAGCACCAAGTCGAGTGCCTGGGGCGTGTTGTATCTTACCCGATACAGCAGAACATGGTTCTCGGTGTCTCTCCGTACGAGTGGAGCTCCATAGTATGTGGTTCTTAGGCGCACACAAGCGCAGACACATTAGTATAATAACGATTACGATATTAATGATGATAAATTATCTAATTTTCCACAGGGACATAATTTATGCTCGCTCCGTTCGCAGCACTCGGTCGCTCGCTCGCTCGCACGCTCGGTGATGATGTGACGTTCCTGCTTGTGCTTCTCTGGGCTACTGGGCCAGTTGCCTGGTCCCAAGTGGCTTCCTTTAGAGGCTGCTGTGAATGATCCTTTTTTTCCCTTCACTCGCTCTCTCGCTCCCTTGGACCATCGACATCGGTCTCAGGTGTTGTGGAGAGCCGGAAGGGGGGGTGCAATGTTGAGAATCAACTTTTTTGCTTCCCCTTATCCAAAATCTAGGACCACATAGTGGGTACAAGCGACCGGAAGCTGAAAGGTTGGTTCTGGAGCCTCTGGAGGTTGAAAATTAATTAAATTTTTGCTCCACAAACGACCCACAAACCATCGAAGGCCAGTGGTGGTGCGTGTTCTTAGGCCCCTTTCCGGTTCGACCGTTCATCGGCGTGGTGTCTGGGTAGACGGAGTGTGTTGGAGAAAGGCCAGGGCAGATCGATAAAACCCCGAAATACTGACCATTTCAGCTCAGGAGCAGCTCAGTTTATGGTTGGCCCTGGAGAAGACATGTTGGTTTGGATTTCGCGATTTATGGCCAGCTGCAGATGATTGGTCTCTCCGTAACTCTCGGAGTCCACAGAGCCGCGGCCATGGGGTTGAATTAAAATTAAAATTCGATTCAACCACCGCCCACGGCAGGGGAAACTTCGGACCCGCCAAATTCACGCCACTTCCACTACCATAAAACATTGTTGCTCCACCGCGCATACATCACGCCAAATTAAATCGCTTTCGCTCAACATATCGCCATAAATTAAAACATCGAACTCAAACGGTCGGTTTGGTTTGGTTTGGTCGGTCTCAAATTTACGACATTCGAGTTCTCGGTCCCCCGGAATCGGTGGCACGGTGCCAACCACGGTGGAGTGTACGAACACCAGGGAATGTATGGATTGGACTCAATGCTTTAGTGCGCTTGATAGAGATGAATCGATACCTAACGGGTGGGGGGGGGGGGGGGGGGCAGCGATGGTCCAAAGGGAAGGTGGTCAGAGCAGATTTCAAATATTTTCGGCCACCTCGTCCATTCTGGTACACAGGAAAGGAGAGGAGATGGATGAGAGAGTGTGAAAAAGGGTTCGCTGAATGCCGCTGGCAGCAAACGAACCACTTCCTCCGAGTCCTTGCAATAGACGATGGACTGTGATTGACGTCAGCCCGCGAGGAAAACAACCAACCACCCATCCAGAGACACAGTGGGGGTTGAAATGGACTACCTTAAAAAAAAGGATACGGTTATCTGTTCCGTACGTTTACATCCTTCGCATCGAGAAGTTGATAAACGGTGGCCGGGAATGCTGACGATAATTACTCAAAATTGAAAGTATTCTCGTGCATTTTTTTTTGTACTCTGCGTATCATATTACGTGACACCCAACACCCGGGCACCACCCCCACAAAAGGGACGCGGTCCCGATCGGGCTGGGTGCCAAATTTGAAAAGGAACGCGCTGCGGCCTCTTTGTCATTAAAATAAAATTAATTTTTCATTTCACCCAGAGTTTCTCTAGCCACGTGCCTGGTTTTGGTAATAATTTCAACACCAACCCCTTTTCAGGGGGTGTGTTCCGTTTGGCCAAAGGATGAATCATCTCCACCCCGGACGATGCATCCTTAGTGACATGTCACCTCATCACTGCCCGACTGTCGCTGGCCAGCCTTGTCGTGGTGCCGGTTGCCTGTCACATTGCGGCCAACGAGTCCATTACAAGGGTGCAGAAAGCGGAAAATTGTAACCAAAAGTCGATCGATCGCGAACGCCAAGCAGCTGCCACTCACTGGGCCCCGAAATGGAAACACACACTCTCTCTCTCTCCCTCCCTGTCTTTTCCTGCCAGCCACCACCGTACATCGTGCATCTTATGTGCGCCCGAAAAGGAACGTCGTGGAAACACGGGACACAACGAGGGACAAATAACCAAACGAAGACCTTGCGGTGGTGATCATGGCCCCACCCCAGGGAAGGGAGGCGGCTAATGTATTCTGTTACTTCGCGCGAAAAATTTGCGATGATCGCACGCGAACCGAGCGCCGAGCGATATTCAATATCTGGCTGGCTGGCTGGTTGGCTGGCTGGTCGTTTGGCCTGGTGCCAGGCCCCAGGTTTTTGGGACCGTTTGACGCGCAAATCGTTCGCCACCATTTGCACGCCATCGCCGATCAAACGAACGGGACCGCCAACCGTACGGTCGGTAAGAAATTAAAAATAAATTCAATTTTCATTGCCCGGGACACTCCGGGTGAGTGGATCTGTTCGATCCGCTCGATCTCTGCCTCCACCGCGATCGTGTGCGGCTCGCTCGGATGAATATGTATTCGATTGGATGCCATTCGATGGAAATGCGGAGTGGGTGTGCAGCAAGCAAACAATCGAGCAAACATTCCCGAGCTGCATCTCGTTCTTCCGGGCGGAACGCGTCGCGGCAATGCGCTTTCTGCGATCCAATCTCACTCTTCGCTGCGCTGGCGCTGCCACCGTTGGGAGCAAATGATTAGGATTGACAGGTCGTGGCGCGAGGACGACGAGATGACAGCACAACTGATGGCCGATCGCCGTGTCGCTGACATAATCGGATCGAAATCGTCTTGTGCTCGAGCTCGTCTCAAATAGATTGACGAGAGAAGAAAAAAACGAAGAAACTCGGAAAATCCTATCTGATGAGCGGGAGGTGGTACGAGATGGTTGGTACAGGATCGGAATGAAAAGTCAATTTGCATAAATCGCTTTCGTATGCGGGTTTTTCGGGGGCTTCGAGAAGCGCCACGGAGAAGGACAAGTTTCTGGAAAGCAATTAGCAACAGATACGCGAATAGTGAAGAGAGAGAGAAAGATCGGTGATGACTAACCATCACCAGCATTTCACCATCGAGCCCCGGATATCGTGGCCGGCGACTGAGCAGATTGGGTTTTCCGGCCGGCTGAGGATGCCAAATATTGGAATTGCTTGATGGTAAATGATAATTCAATTCCCATCTTTCTCTTCCTCTTGATTCTATCTCTTTCTGTTTCCCTATATCTCTCCCTCTGCAAACACTTGTAGCGAGTGAAGTGAATTAAAAGTTCTTTTTATTCGATCCACCAGGGCCATCGCGATGACGAAGAGAAAAAGTTAAATGGATACTCTCTCTCTCTCTTTCATCGTTTAAGCAGCTTCCGGGTGATCGTTTCATGTTTCGCGGACACGAGTGCGTCGGTGTTAGCTGCCCACAAATCCGTTGCTTCATTTCCAATCTTCATTCCCTTCCTTTGATCTTTGATCGAATGTCCATGCGGAGAGCTTCTGTGGTTTAAAGCGAGATTTCAAGCGCCCCAATTGAACGGCCTTCACGCGACAAACAACTCATAACACACTTTGCCCCAACATAAAATACCAAGCATTCAACCACAGCCGGAACGGATAAACGGAACGGAGTCCCTTTTTTGGTTGCTCACAACATGTTTTGTGTTTGTGCTCGCCTCTCGATGCTATCCAATCACGGTGAGAGTCCGTAAACATCATCAACATCATCCTTTCAATCAGCTTCAACCAGCTTCTCCCAACTATAGATCCTCGTTACCCGTGGACCCCACAATCTGGACCACGATATTGGGCCAATATTAGACCCTCGGAGGGTTTTGCGGTGGGCGGAATCCTGGAAACGGCCTCGGGTTTTTGGGAGATTTCGGCGAATGTTTCGTTGCCTTCTCTCCCCCCGTGGGGTTCCAGGCGTTTCCAGTGCCACGTTCTTTGCCCAAGAGCTTCTGACAAAGCCAGCGGATCCCTCGAGGCATTTCTATCCGTTCTTTTTTTTTTTGCTGTTGGGATTTTTCTATTTCGACCACAAGCGCAATGATGGGAAACCCTTTTTCCTGTTTTCCGCACCGAAGGCTGCTTTCTGTTCCTGCTTCTCCCAAGCTGCCCCGGGTAAAAAGCTTCATCCTGTAGTAGCCTCGGACTCCGGAACAGAAGCGAAACTGGGCCTGCGGGCTCTGGTTTCTGGGAGCTTGGTGTGCCAGTGGCAGCTGATGATGTAATTTTCGGATCATTTTCAGACTGGAAACAACGCTCCGGAAAGTTTTTACTCCTAATTTCGTTACGACGTCTCATCGTCGCCGCACTCGACGTCGTTCACAGGAAGTAATGCTGGTGGCAGCAGCCGGAGCCGGAGCCGGAGCCGTCGTCTGCAGTCCTGGACAGAAGGGGACGCTCCATCGGGCGCTGGAAGGGAGAGCTAACGATCTGAGAAAATTCAGTTAATTAGTGACGCAGTCGGCGGAGGAAAAACAGAACGAGAGAGAGAGAGAGAGAGTAATGATAACAAAGCGAAGCGAAGTGTGCACGCGAAGGAACGCGTCCCAGCGCTGGCTTTGCTTGCGTTGCGATGTTTATTTATTCTGACACGCCTCGGTGCTCGCGGTACTCCTCGGTTGCCTCGTAAGATGAGGGACGCTGTGCCTCGGCGAAGGCAAAAATCGAAATCTGCTTGCCTCGATGATTTGTGCCGTAAGCGGCCGTGAGTTTTTGGTAGCAGAGCTGTGGGGTGGCGAATTGGTGTGGTGCCTGCCCAGGATCATTATCTCCAAATCAGCATAAGATGAGCGCCCTCACGCACGATGACCGGCGGCAATAAGACGCGATGGTGCGCGCGGCTCGTGGCTCGTGGCGTTGTAGTTGTTAAGACTTTTCCCATAAATATCATCCCCGTCGCCAAAAATGGCCGCTTGAAGACCTGAGCTGAGTCGAGGTCGGTCAGTGAGCGTGGGGGTGAGATGGAAATTGGGTATCAAATTTTCATCCTCATCCTCCCTGGAGCCCTCGACTGATGGCCGACGTGGATGATTTATGGAAAGCCAATCGGAAAGCGATCGAAAAGTCACCTCATTCCTGAGCCCCTCTGGTGCTCCGGATGGTGACAGATGGAGACAATAATGGCACTCGTTGACGGCGGCCATGTTTAATGCGAAAGTAAATAATCAATCCCTATGTTACGGTAGTGAATGGTGGTCCACTCGCCCCTCGGACGTTTGACTTCTGATGGTTTCTGACGGTGTCTTGTTAGAACACCCGATGGGGCACCACGGTCAGAGCCCTCCATTTTGTGGGCCAACGACCCTTTTTCCCCGATTGATCCCCGAGTTCGACGCATAATCACAAAAAGGTCCCCTGCCTGTACGTTGGACAGGGTGAATCACACTAAGAATCGCCCACATGAACGCCTTTTGCCCTTTGGGGTGTTACGGGAACAATGGTTAGCATCTCCTTTTTCATTCGAACCACTTTTCCTTCAATCGATCCTCCGCCTCAAGAACGTGTTCCCGTTCTGCCTTGTGGACCGTTTTCAATTAGATATTCAAAATGTCCCCGGCATCCTTCTTATCGAAAAAAGAAAAGAAAAGAGAGGCGAAAGAAGCCCCGGCAGAAGCGCCGCGCGGAATCGAAGTCGATAAATAATGGCCAACGGAAAGTTGGCCGTGCCCGGATTGCTTAAAATTCAATTTTGTTTCGCCGAGCTCGTAGGCGCGCCATCGAATCGGAGAGAGAAAAAGAGGACACGGTCACAGGCGTCCTCCGAGCTCAGGATCCGAAAGGCGCAGAGCAAACAGAGGACGAGATAAATAGAGTTCCTTCCCGGAATCTGGGGCCGCATTATTTCGAAACAGCCCTGTCCGTACGGCTGCCTGTGACAAGCAGGATAATAAGAAGAAAGAGAAACAAGCAGATGGAGAGAGAGAGAGAGAGAGAGAGAAAAGAAATGAAGAAAATCGTCCTGCCAAAAAGGCGACGGGCATACTATCGACAGGACCGTTGTGGTGCCAGTCCGGGTGAGTCTTCTGGGGGGGGGGGGGGGGGGGGGGGGATTCTAACTGACAAGAAACCCCGTGAATGTGATGACATCGGCGGAAGGGGATCACTGCTGCTGCGAACGCCTGATGATCGTCCCTCTTCCCCGCCAATTTCACTTCACATTATGGTTTGTAATGACTGGATTTAATGGTTATTTTTGGCAAGTCCAGCTACTACATCGGCAGGACGATTGTTTTGTTTGTCCCGAGCAAAAGATTGTCAATTTGTGTCCCCTTTTTGCTGGCAGGAAGGATATATGGTCCTTTCCATAGGTTTTTAGGGTGATGATGGCCCCATCATGCCATTTTCTTCGCGACAGCAGGGTGCAACGACCGATACGGTCGACATATGCCGGCCAAAAAAGGGGGGGAGGGTGCTCCAATGGCCCATCTCACAGTGACTAGATCCCACCTGTCAACCGGAAACCAAGGAGTCGAGCGTGCGGAACAACAACACATCGGAACACTGCCACTGCCGCTGCTGCTCATAAAACCCACGTCAGTCAGCCTAAATCTGCCGACGACAGGAATGTCTTAAAATTGAATCCCTCACGGAACCTTCCTCAACGGCACATCGGTGGGTGTGTTCGTGTATGTTGGTGGCACCAGTTTGACAATCGTCATCCTGCGTCATCCATCGGTTGAGCGCCCGGTGGGATAGTTAGTTTGAAAACGAGGATTAACGCGGTACACAGACCTTGGTGTTCTAGACAAACAGCGCAACGCGCATTCAATGACGCGTTGCTGCTGTTGTTTCAGACACAATGGCGCCATAATTTCCGGGCCGATGGCCGGGATTAAAACTGTGTGAGGTATAAGGGAGTCAGAGGAGGTGGAAATGAAATATTGGTCCGATGTTTAGTTGACAGTTTATGGTTCAAACAACAACAGAGGTGTTGGCCATCTACACGAGTTGTAGCTATTCGGTATCGCTGTTGCGTGGCACAGAGCGTCCTTGCACCTTCGTAACAGCATGAACTGACAGATAAGTGTGTGGAAAAGGATACATAATTTCTATTAAACTGTCTATTAACAAGTCAATCAAAAGGCTTGCGAAAAGGAATACATTTTAGGTGAAGAAACTTTCCTGGGATCATACTACGCGTTGGTGAACCGGATTTGCAATTCGAAGAATTATCCTGGGAAGCCAACAGAAGGCTTGTTATTGGGAAATTGGCAATAGATGCCATTCTCATTCGGGGAAATTCATGAACACATCCAACAGCAGTAGCAATGTGATTAGTACATCATCGGATTCCAAGGATAGTTCTGATTGATCTGGGAAATTAGATCAAATTTAATGACGTGTAAATTGGTTCATTAAGTCAATCTCAATCTTATCCACAGCATGTGCTATAGGTAATTGTTTCAAGTGACTTTCACCGAACCTAGAAATTGATCCCTTTACATTCCAGGTGTCTATCAAAATGGATAACTTATTGACATGCGATCTGATAAGGCAAAAGTTCACCAACAAACTCAAACACTAGCACGAATTTTCCAAGAAAAGATACTCCAAATTGAAGCCGAAAGAGTCACGGAAACCTTCCGACAAATCACTCCACTCCCACTCAGCCTCCCATGTTCCGCGGCGATGTATTCCGCGAAATGGAAAAAGGCTACATCGTCAACAACAATCAGAATAGAAAGAAAAACACCCAAGCGCACCACTCAGACAAGGAAATTCATGTTCCGTGAGGCCTAGTTTCGCCGAACCAGCAGCACAAACTTCCGCTACCTCGCAATCGCAAACAAACAATTGACACTGTCTCACCGCCTTTATGCTCCATCAACATCCAATTGCTGCTATACCCTTCATCCTGCACTCCCAAAAAGAAGGAGGGGGGGGGTTTGCTGAGTGCTGCTATTGAGTGCGAGCGGCGGCTCCCCCGGGGGGGATTATTCTGCGCCGACTACGTCGCGCAAAAAGTGCCCGTTCCACCTCGATTCCGTCGCCTCGGGCTTCGCCAAACAAACGGGTGGAGAAATTTGCCAGAATCGTCCAACAAAAAGAAACAACAATGCGCACCATCCCCCTGCACCAGGCACAGCCGCCAGCATCCGCTTTCTTCTCGGGCGTTCTTTCTCTGCGCGTCAAAGACTCGTTCTGAGCCCCAGCACCATGACACCGTTCGCGAGAGCTCTCATGCCTGACAAAAAGCAAAACGAAAGAAAAAAACAGAAGTTGGCAAAAACAAAAGGATTGAACCACACACCGTTCGTACGCACCCCTTCGCAAACCGTTCTTGTTCCGTCGCTATCTAGCCGTCATTGTTCAAAATGATTGTCTCGTTTGGGAGGGAGATGGTTTGGGTCCGGACCCCTCCTCTCGGGTACACACATATTTCACCGTCAAGCCCGGTGAGAAGGTGGATCCGTTGTCCTTTAATCCTTTCCAGGAAGCCTTTCCACTGGAAGCAGGTCGATAGTACAGCTTTTTTGGACCGTCAAAACAGCCTGGCGGCACAGACGGACTTTTCACCAGCCGCCTGAGTGCGATGATCAGCGGCACCATTGAAGCATTACGTATGCAGGATTGAGCCGTCAGGCAAACGGGATCGATGAGCGTATTCACAGTTGAAGGTTGTGGTGATGTAGCCCTATCCAGGATGTGACGAATGAAGAAAAGCTTTACAAACAGCAAAAACTGTTGGTAGTTCAACGCACTTACCTATTATCTGACGTGTACCGAGGAGGATATTATAGAGTTGCCCCCCAGACCATACCTGTTGTGTAGCGCGTAAACCAATCCAATGTTACCTCACGCGAAACTCAGCACCTGTGAAGCAAGTTTATGTCACTCGCACGAAAACGTGTTTGAAGTGCTATCCAGTGACGAAATCGCTGCCCGAATTTCACCTCTTCAGTCACTTCTCGTACCTCACATCTGGTTGAGTGTTATTCGCTTTTCTACCGCGCAGCTGCTCGGCACCCATCTGGGTTTTTTTTTGCGGGTGGATGGGTGGTGCATTTGGTGTCACCACTTTCGCGATACCAAAAACCACCGCCACAAAATCTGGCACTGGCAGTGTGCTGGTGATGGTCCTTCATTAAAATTTTCCACTTCGTTTGCGCACCAAATGCGAGCGAGCCAAACGCCAAAAAAGGGCCTGCTGCTGCTGCTGCTGCTGGCCGTTCGTTCCGCTCTTGATGGTCGCCCAGTGTGGTGTCAGTTGGTGGTATCGCTGCTCGTCATGATTCAACGGGATAACAAGATCCGGCAGTATTCCGGTGAGGCTTTTACATGAAATTGTATCTCGTTTGGCGCGCTGGCCGTGTGCAAAGTGTGCACTCGTTGACGTGATAAATGGTACGCAGTATGTTATCGCTGCTGATCACATCATCCGGTACGCTAACTTGTGCACACTATTAACACAAACACGCTCATCAGGTAACGTGGAAGACTTGCCAAGGGCCCCTCCATTCGACTTCTGTGGTGGGGAAATTCGTGTTACGATTAAACTCGGCCAGAACTTGTGCTGCTTGTACAAGGATCTTCAGGATCAAGGCGAATCCGGTATCGAGTCCACAGTTCCCAAAAGAAAAGAAAAGAAAAAAACAATTCGTAGCAATTCCCCATTTGATACACTGTCTTAGCCACGATATTGATGAGCTACTAGCATGTCTGCTAATGTCTGTTCCCTCTGTTGAACTCCCACCAAAGACTAGCTGGTGATATGGTGCGTGCGTGTGGTTCCGTCGATGGCCTGACCGAACCGATTCGACCATAAAATTGTCTGTCATTTGTCATGTCCACGCCTTTCAGCTGACCACTGCTACTGCTACTACTGCTGCTGGGAGTCAGTGTGATAGCAAAGGAATGCCGATATCGAACTACACTACAAGTCGTTTCGATCAGTGAGCTCTCCACCCAGTGATGTCCAAGATGAAGAAGAGCAAAGCAATTGGGACAAGGAAAGGCTGTACAGAGACAGAGAGGGAGATGAGGATGAGCGCGTGTGCGACGTAGTGAATCAACCCCCGGGCACCATAAATCATTTCCACGGTGAGATAAATCTTCTCCGCGTATCCGCGCGCGCGCTCCCGCGTGAGCACAGTTCAGTCTAGCGTATCCACAGTAGTCCAGTAAGGATGGATAAAAGAATAACATAGCTCTTGTGTTTGACTTCTTTTTGCGAACTCAAATCGTCCATCCTTTTACGCCGAGTGACAGGAGAAAATGTTGTTTGTTTGCCTGCCACTGAGGAAGAACTGGTTGAAAATTGGAAGCTTCTTTGCGGTTGTCACGTGCTTTTGAGAATTCAAAAGCACAGCACCAGGCGAAAGAAAATAACAACCAGGAAGTGGTAATGTCAAGCAGCAGGCGTGCAGCGAAAGGCAATTGAAAAACCGAGGCCGCGGATCCCTTGTCATTTTTCATCCATCGTTATTTATGACCTGGCTAGCGGAAGGTCAAATGAAAATCGCTTCATGGGAGCGATCCTGGTGATAAGCGATCCCCGCAAATGGTTTGGTGAGCTCACTCTGTGATAAAGGACACTAGAGCAAACGTTCTCTCCAGTCCGGTCCCTTAACCCACAACCGGGGAAAACGCGAGAAAACTAATGAACCGTGCACCAGCGACGGGTTGGCCCTCGGAATCAAATATGATGCGAATCACTCGAGTGTCTCCGACCAATCCGACCGTGCACGTTACCAATCTCTGACCGGCGCCGCCGCTAGGGGACGACGCACAAGACGTTGGCGCCTTCTCTCTGCTCGCCGATCGCTACCATTAACGGACCGTGTCCCCGAATGGACGATCCGGACGACATTTTACACGCAATTTCGTTGCTAAATTCCAGCGAATCAACATTTGCACGTCCCAGCTCGTCAAGGCAATGGTGACACGCGCGCGCTGTCCTTGAAGAAGAAGGGGAGCGCACATCATCGTGCGCGCCATTACGTCGCGTCGCGTGGCATGGCGTCGGGGCAGTAAAGAAAGAAAGCAAAGGAAAATGTTTGCTTGCCAAAGCGATAAAACCGCCTGGCACCAGCGAGCGAGCGAGCGCGAACGTGGACGCGGACCAGCAATCATCGAATCGATCATTCGCCGCCCGCATGCCAGCTTCGTTCGCTGTGGATGCTGTCAAGCGTTGCCTGTTTCATTTTCGTTTCGACTCTTCTTGATGCCGATTTGGTGCTGGTGCTGCTGGTGCGTTGTGCGGTTGTGCGGAATGCGAATGCAGCAAGTCGACAGCAGCAGCCAGGCCTCTGATAGCACAGAAGGTCCAATCACAACGAGAAGGAAGGGAGAGAGAGAGAGAGAGCAATGGCGGGGCGCACGCACATGGAAGCCATCAGGGGAATCACGAATCGACATTAAAAGTCATCATGCGTGGTGTTACGTGTCATTAAATAGGGCAATAATTTAAATTGCTTTTCACGGCTTTTCTTTCCACTGATTCGTATTTCTGTTCGTTCCGAGTTGTGGCGCAAAAATCCGAACAGACACACACTGAGAGTTCGACATTTCGCTGGACACATGGTGGAGCTACTTTGGAAGTATTATCATAACGATGAAAATACAAACAATTTTTGGGGTGAAGGTGATTTAATCTCTCTGTGATGCTCTTTCCGCTATTGTCACCGGATTGACAGCGAAACCTTTGGCGCTTTTGCGGAAGGTAAACAATTTAAGGCACATCATTTATCATCTTCCATTTGACAACAGTAAAAGGTGGCCAAGGCCTGGGACCTAGTATCACGCCCAGACTCTATTGTTATCCATCTTGAGTTTGTAATACCGAGCCCGGTCCTCTGCTTTTCGATCGATCAAAGTTCGATCGCTACATTGTTGGCTGGGCTTCACTCTTTTCACCGGTTGACATCTATTATCGTGTCTTCCATTAACCACACGACGCGAAAAGAAAAACGAAGTAAACAGGAAGACGCGATTGCGATCTCGCAAAACATAAAATCAACATTGTATTGTGTGTGGGCAGCACAGTTATGCGCTTTCCGGGGGCCTTTTTTCCGCACACTTCCGGGGACGAGGCACTTTGAATTCGAAAACAGTTAACCGGAAGCGGAGGTTGTGGAAGGAATGGTGACGACGAACAAGAGTGCACGCCACCGGGTATGGCTGCCCACGTTTTGGCAGGGCGACCGTCGCGTATTGGCGTCCCAAATTAACTGGCAAATAGGCTGAGTAGTCTCGTCAGCGCGATCGAACAATCGGTGCGTGTAAACGTGCAAAGTGACGCAAACCGCAGTCCCAACCACCATTTCCATGCGAATCACGTACGTTCTTGAAGAGTTCTTGGGGCGCACGGGAGCCCTCAGCTCGCACCATGAAATCATAATGAACCATCCGACGGAACGGAACGGAAGGTATCGTTTATTGATTGTGTTCTGCTTCTCGGGTTGGCTGGTTGGCTAGCTGGCTGTCTGATCAATCAAGTGGGCAAGCGGGACCACTTGTGTTCGGGAAAGCAACAAGACAAGTGGCCCTCTGGGGTGGAAAACGGGGGATTGCTGGATCGATCACAACCAGGGCATCACGACGAAAGATGGAGCCCAGCACCGTGGAAGGGGCAATAAAACAAAAATATCATCAGGAGAGCCCTAGAGAGCCTTATCTGCCTGGAGGTTGAAGGGATAAATGGCTCGTCAACGTTCAAGGCACCAAGGTGCCACAAAAAGGCTTATGCTACGAAGAGCAAACCCCAACCAAGAAGCTCATTTCTTGTGGTTTCTCGCTGACAAGGCTTGTGCCAAAGGCGCATTCTGCTTCTGTCACCATTTCACCGTGGAATGCTTTGTTTGCTGACGCTTGATGGGGCCAGTGACGTAGGCAGCAAAGCTCGCTGCGTCCGCACAACAGCATCCTCGGTTTGATTTATGCCCCACCTCGGCCGAAGCTGATTCCGAGGATTACAAATTGTGGAACCCTCGAAACCGCAAGACCACACCAGGCCGCTCTTCCATAGCTTCCACCAGAAACCAACACCACAACCAACACTGGCAAACGTTGCAGCAGCAGCAGCACCAGAAGCCAGGGTGCTGATTTATGCTTTTCATTAGAACACCCAGATCGCCGACCGATTATTGTTTATTGTCGAAAAATTAATTAAAAATCCACCAACCCCAGGAGTGGATGAAGGGGACAGGATTCTCTTCTGCTCTACATTTTACAAAATCTGCCCGCCCGGGGTGTGCGCCATTATTTGCAACGGAACCTGCAGAGGACGAGCAGCCGTCCCCCGCGGTTGTGGTGCGGGGAAACCGCCACGGTGCTATGCTATCGACGATAAATCAACGTCCATTTGATTGAACAAAGTTTAAACCAATATTAAATGGTGCAATAAATACATGGCCTACCTAGCGCCACGGCCACGGTGCAGGATCTACAAATGAATTCAATCAAAATTTACATTCCACGCAATAAAATGTGGCTTTTTTTGGGGAACAGGGGCCCTCCGCAGCAGGGAGCAGCTTTGTTTGAACATTAAACGTTCGCCTATTTATCGCTTGCGCTAACCAATTGCGATGTGGTTCGGTTTGGAATTTATGAGAAAGCGAAACCATTGGCCACCGTACGGCCAATTATGCGATAACAAGGGGTGGGGAGGGCGTAGCGAAGAAGGAAGATAAAACCACAACGAACAAGGGTGGTTAAGTGATTGTGATTTGATAAGTAGAAACAATGTTTTTCGTTTTTCTTTTCTGTTTTGAATAAAAATTCAAGAATAACAAAGAAAACAACGAGCGTGTACAAGGGGGAGAAAGCTGGGGGCCATGGGGGTTGAATCAACAACTGAGCTCGTGTCCCCCAATTTGTCCCCCCAAATTGGGTGCGAGATAGGATGCTGGGATAGCTGCGCAGCGAAGCGCAGCCCGCGCTCCGGCACGCCCGAGACCACCATATGTGGTTCGCGCCTTTGAAGTAACTTGCTTTCGCCTTCCGGGAAATGCCGGGCGGCGAATTAGGCGAATTTACATGCATAATGTCGAGTGCCAGGGCGGAAGGCACAGCTGGGGCATCCGCTGGTTAGAACCCCAGACCAGCAAGTATTTTAATAGTTATTAAAATGAGAACCGTACAGCTTCTTACAAACGCCTCTTTCTGTCTCCTCTTCTTCTTTGCCACAGGTAAGCCACACACGGAATTCCAGGGCCCCGTTGCGGTTATAACGCGTGGAAAGAGAGCCACCGGTACGAGGTAATTTTAATGTAAGACGACACCCGTGCTAGAGTGTCTTCCTGACGCCAGTTCCTGGTTCCCGGTCCTCCCCCCCTTCCTGCAACAACGCAGCGAGCGCAATTTACAAGTCTAATGCTGGTTTGATTAACGTGTAGCGAGGCAACCATTTAATCACTTCAGGTCCTTCCTGCCTGGAAAAGGGGGACCCAGCGCACCACAGAGATATACGAGACTGTGTCGTCGCCCTGGTCGTGGCACTTGGTGAGGTGTTGGTCTGACGAAAAGTACACTTTTCGAAGTGAATTTCCCAAACCAGGAGGGCTCCCGACAACGACGACATCTAGCCAGGTAATGACGCATTAGCTACGCAACGACGAACGAACGAACGAACGCGAGCGCAATGGCGTCTCCTCGATGTTGGCGTTCGAGGATGTTGGATGAAGTTGTCTCTTCCCCCCGCCTTTTTTTCTGCTTCCTGGAGTGCCGTGACGGTACAGAGTGGAACGGTAGTACCCCCCTGGAGCGGGGGACGTGAATTTCATTATCATCCAGACCCGACCAGACCAGACCAGACCAAACTGTTCCGTTCTCCGGGATAGTAGATGGTGCGCGCTACCGCAAAAGTGTTGCCCCAAGCGGTGTTGAGTGTGTCGCATTGGCAACAGCAGCGAACAACAACAAACACTTGGTTGCCGGTCGTTCCCTCGAGGGTCCCGGGTATTTGCCACACTTGAGACGAGAAGGACGTAGAAAGACGAGAAGGGAACGGAAGAGAACAGAGAGACAGGGGGGTGTCCTTGGGGCCTGGCTAGTTATTACCGGAGAGAGAGACCGGGAATGTGTCCTTCGGTGTTCCGGGGGTCGCGCATCAGACGACGCACCATTTTTGCCTTAGGGCTTGGTCTCGGTCCCTCTTTCCACCGTGAAGTGGTGTCACTAACCTTTTCCCTTCCCGCCGCCCGGGAGGGTACGTTCCGGTTGTTGTTGTTGCTGCTGAAGTGTGCCCGAGAGGCACAGCGTAGCATAAGCAGCATCACGGGAGTACCGTATCATTTTTATGCTCCAGCACCTCCGTACCAACCTCCAGTCCTCTCTCTCTCTCGCACTCTCTGTCTTTAGCCCCCGGGAAAAATCACGATCCACTCTGCGATCTGGTCGTAGGCCTAGAGGAAATTTATTATTTTCCTTCTCGACTTCTCGTTCTTCCTTCCGCCGGAGAGTGGCAGGTTGGTTCACGTTCGTCCGCTGCGTCACAATCATTCTGCTCACGTACGAAGGCGTGTCAGAGCGGCACCGTCGTTGTCGTCGTCGTGTCCATTACCTTGTTTCCAAGTGCTTCCATGCACGAAGGAGTTAGGACATGGATACTTTTTGCGTTCGAGCGAACTTGGAACTTTGGGGGAAGTTTTTTGCTTTCCCCTACGTGTCTTAAAGTAGAAGAAAGTTGCTTCAGCATGCGTCATTCGATGCGTTCTCCAACCGAGCAACCCTTTTTGTTCTCCGTTTTGCTTGGCGCTGCGAGCGACAGGAAATAGCTTTCCGCGTGCCCCAGTCGTCGTCGTCGCCTTCTCCACTAATTGGCCGAGATTACTCAACTGAAATTATGGCTCTCTTCCCAGCTCAATTACTTCAATACGCCGCGAGGAAGAGTCGACAGAGAGACCCGTTCCGATCCGGCCATTCGTTTCGCTAGGAGTTGAATTGGACTCCGGTACCTCATTAAGCAGTTCTCGCTTCTGTTGTTAATGCCTCCGATGGTCCGGTGGCACTTCAAAACTGAAATCACCCAAGAATAGTAGTGCCCAGGGCTCTGGATGCTTTCGCGAACGCTGCAAACGCGGGTCACGGTCATCGCTCGATCATTACGATGCGGCTGAGAGCGTCGTAGACGACGAAAGAAGTCATCGTCGAGAGTCGTCCAGTTTGGCGCTGCTCGGCGATACGAAATAATTTTCCACGCTGGTTGAGAGGATGGAATTTTCATTTTTCCTACTCATTAAATTTGATTGCTGCCCTCTTCCTCCGGTAGCGCGGCTCCGGCTTCCTGAGCGTGGGGAGATGTCACCAGCTGCACGAGCACGGAAGCAATCGAACACAGGGACACTCACATCTACCCGCCCAAACATCCCACTGTCATTATGATGATAATGGTGAAGCCGGCCAAAGACAGAAGAAGGGCGTCCCAGACGACGGAGATGAACACGTTCCAATATAACGACAATCCAAAGGGCGGCTGCTAACGCTCGAATATTGCTTTGATATCTTCCTTTAAACCAGTCCCAAGAGAGAGAGAGGATGCTGTTGCTGCTCGACATCTGAGGCTCTCAAACGCTGGGTATCGTCCCGTTGGTGTATTTAATATTCATCGCTTGCTATGCTCCCGTATGAAACGGAATATGGGGGAGGTTGATCCCCATTCCCCACCAAAATGGACAAAGGAGGCGTCGAAGAAGGAGATAACCGTAAACTGTGATTACGGCAGCAAGCGTAGCGGGGAGTAGCGGTCGCGCCACCGATGGGGTTGGCTTGCATTGTTCCGAGAAATGAAAGATAGTTTTAATGTGTTCCCCCCCCCCCCCCCCCTGCCCGCTTCTCACTCACTTCTCATAAATATTTAAACCACCATCTTCCTCAAAGCTGCTTGCTCTGCTGTTTGCAATGTCGCCTGGAATGCTTCGAGCATTCGTGTCGCTGCCATTGTGTTTCAATGGGCGCGCCGCCGTCATTGTGTCGCCGCCAAACACCTCCGCAAGCTGTTGAGAGAGGGGGTGGTGGGTTACAGTATCCAACGAGCAGCATCCATCGTCTCTGACAGATGATCTGTTACGTAAAAAGGGGTGCGCTCAAGGATAAACCTTCTCTCTTCTTCTCTCCAAGGGATGAGGTCACCGTGGTGCATGGAATCACAGTTCTCTCCGTTGGATTTTCCACAACAGCAACAACAACAACGCCACCAGGAATAACGTGCTGAGGTAATGACCCAAGCAAGCACATGCCCTCGGTACACGGGGGCGCGCACATTCCCATTTTACATAAATCAAAGCAATCGAGACATTTCTATGGCCAGCTGCCAGTGTGCCATTGAACGGTGATGGTGAAGTCTGGTGGTACACGATTCCATTTGCTTGCTTGCTTGCTTGTCCCACGGAACAAGTGGTCTGAATGGCACTCGACCGGAACTGTATCGACTAATGTACGCCCTATTCATCCCGGGGCCCTGGTACTCAAGATGCTCTCTCGCTGGCTCAAAAGCAAGCAACAGCAGCAGCAGCAGCAGCAGTTCGCTTAGCACACCTGCCTGAGATTGGCCACCACTCTTGGAGTGGTCCCACGGTGTTGCGATCAACACTCCGGCGGTCCCGGCAACACGCGGAGCAGCGCGCAACCGGTGGTGAATGGAAATGGTGAGAAGCGTGGGATTAGTGGTCGGAAAAATAAATGCTTCTTCCGTGGGAAAAAAATCACCGAGCACCTTAAAACCGCCAGCGTGTGGTCCTTGGAACACATTTTCCGGTGAAAAAGCATTTGGATTTTCCGGAATCTTTTTCCTTTTTTTTCGCGCATCCAGCAACTGTGGCGTGTTCGATTAGTCGACGTAGGTAAAGTTTTGCACCGGCGGAACGGAAGGCCCTGCCCACCCTGCTCGATGCTAATGGGAACCTCCACTCCAGTCCGCCATTTTCCTCCTCAGCACAGCCCTTATGGCGCTCGGTGCGGGCTTTTCTTTCAATTTGCTACACCATTTGCCGTGGTGCCTTGTGTCACGTTCTCTCGTTCCTTCGCTTCCGTGGCTTTGTTGGAGTAAATCGACACGAAACCCCGCACCGTCATCGTCTTGCCAAATGGGTACCTGCCCCACCCCCGAACGGCACTTTTTGGCAACAAACCCGCTTCACGGCCAATTGGACGCTGGAGGAAACCGACCGTACCAAACCCAATAACGGATGCTGTCGATTGCCTCCCAACGGGGGACTCGAAGCTGGGGATGGAAAGCAAAAAGAACAAGTTACCACATTGTACAACGCGTGTGTGCGACCTGATTTTCCTGCCACAGATGGATTGATTTTTGAGTTCGTCGCTCATTCGGATCGCTGCATCAACCAAACGATGCAAACGGAATTCATTTCGTATTTTTCCGTTCTCGTCGTCGTCCTCGATGCTCGATTGACGCGCGTGCCTATCGGTGAAGCGAAGCGTTTGCGTAAGGCAGCACAATGTTGATCATTTGTTTTATTTATAAAAGAGAAGCGATGATGGACCACGAGCTGGAAGGAGAGAAGAAATGTAGAGCAGCAGCGAACACACGTCTGCCACCCATTAGAATATACAAAATGCGGGCTTGCGGGTTTTTCGAAGAGTTTGTCGAAGAGAAATAAAAATAAAAAAGGGGTCTGCGGGGATGGGGGATGAAAAGCCTCATCCAGGTGGAAGCTACTTTCTTTTGCATTTGGCACGCTCTGGCTGCTCCATAAATATTTATGGATATGTGAAAACGTGCACAACATACTGCGCTCCGCTCCGGTGGTGGTGCTCATCAACCCCATACTGCGGCTTCATCCTCTCCAAAGGATCGCATGGGAGACAGCGAGTAGCTTATCCTCATTCCTCTGCACCGGCTGGCCAATGAGCGCGAGTAGGAGAGTGGGAAAAAGTGAGGGAGATCTCGAAGTTTCCTCCCGGAAAACACAATAGCTAATAATGAATTGGATTAGGATACGGTGTGGTGTCTCCTGCTGTGGTAATGCCACTGAAGCGATGCTTATCGTCACCTTCTGCCGTTCTGGGGAATGAGAATTGACGGGGATTTTCTGGAAAGGATTCCCATGCTTCAAAAGTACGTGTTATCCCTTTCGTCCTTTATTCTCCTATTCCTTTTCAGAATTTGCTGCTTAATCTAATCCTCGAGATACTCGCAACAATCCCCTTCCCTCTCTGAGAATCTCGGAGTGTCACTCCATTTGGTCGACCCACAAACCAACCGACGGTGTCTTATCTTATCACACACAAAAACGGGTGCCATTTTGCTTTGGATAGGAAATCGAAACGTCATCCTTGTGCGTCTGTGTGCGGCATTGGAAGGTCTGCGTGCGGTACCGCAAGTGGTATTAATCCGATTGCCTAAATGAAGGGAGCATTCAGAGGCGAACGTTGGCTGCCACTCGCGTTGCTATCGCGCTTAGTATCGCGATCGATTGCGCACACATTTGTCGAACGTCGAAAATTGCTTCCTCTGACAGTGGAGTGGCCACACGTACACGCACACGAGCAAATTCATCTTCCTTCGAATTTGTCCGCCATTGTATCTGCGAGTGTCAAACGGTTTCTGGCGCGACGAGCGCATTGAATATTTATGAGCGGCGGCTCCATCAGTACTCTCGACCACGAGAACGACGACAACAACTAGGACTCTGTGCGCCGTTGGTGTGTTTCGGGGTTTCGTTCTCCCAAAAACCCGCTAGATAAGGTCGGTGTGTCGTGTCGGTGGTGCGCCGGTGAATTGGTGACACTCGAAGCTAAAGGCGGCTCCCCGTTTTGTGGCAGATAAGCAAAAAGTGGTCCGCTGAAGCGAGATGTGTATTGTCGCCACCCCAATTGGCACGACGCAAACGACAAGCTGGCTAGGCGACGCGAATGATTATCCGAAAAGGGAAAAGCCAAGCACGACCGCCGAGCCAAGCGTTGCGCGCGGAGCGTTGGCACGGCATTATCGGAAGCTTAAATCGCAATCACGGCACCGAGGTACCGAAGGCGAAAGGGAAAGAGAAGACGTAGAAGGCGAACACACATTTGCAGGAGGTGTCAGGCCAAGGCACCGCCGTTGGTGGGTCCTTGATTTGATGAGTTTTCCACCTAAGGAAATGTGTGTTTGGGGCTTTTGCGATGCATCGATATCATTTAAGCTCACTCTATTCGGATTGTTTCGAATTTGCTCATCTGCTATTGGGTCCTACGGTCTGCTATTGGGTACATCGGAGCATCCCAAGGCACAACTTTCTGTTTATTGTTCCCGGAAAATCATGCCAATTCATATCCAAAAACCATCAGAAGCAACATGAGCACGAGCAGAGCCACAGTGCACAACGGATCAGCGCCGGTAACTAATGATGATGCCAGCGCTCACTGGACACACAAACCCACACACATGGCGAGATCCTCCCACATGTCAATTTATATTCCGCACTCATAATAATGCGCCCCGTGGCCCACATGAACTTTCCTCCTCCTCCTCCTCCTCCTCCTCCTCACGAACCACCACTGCAAAAAAGCCGCACGCCGAAGAACCGAGATAAACGAGCCCAATTACCCAAACAAAAAGCCATTCATAATCCTCCCCATATTCTGGTCTGCCCTCGGGTCATCCCGACACATGGAGCGATGGAGGCGCCCCGCCCATTTGTGCTGATGGAGGCGCCTGGTAGCCGGTGCGCGGGAACGTTATTTTTATTGCTAAAAAGCGAGTAAACAAATCAAAACAAATGACAGATGAATTTTGCATTCCAGACGGGCACGTGCACACATACACCGCGCCCTTGCCCTCGGTATCGAGGAACTATCTGTCTCGGAACACGGGGTGGGGAGTGGCTTTTTATGCTGCACCATTTTGATTGAATGATGGGAATTATGTTCACCGATAGCCGACGGAAAAGCGGCACTTCGGCTGTCCAGATCTCGTTAGCTTTACACACAAACACGCACACAGACAGACCAGCAACGTCGGTACCGGCGGATGGACGAAAAGGAAAGCATACGTCCGGCTCATCGTCGGAATGACTGTAATAATCCCTGGCCCTCCATTCCCTGTAGCTGACATACGGTTCATTTTTCATTCCGACACACTGATTGCACACCGGTGCCCCGGTACACGGATCCGGTGTACCGGACGATGGCCACACACAGAGGAACATGACATGGGTGGACTAACTCCCTGTGACATATTCCCAATGAAACCATAATCATAAGCCTAACTATCCAGCCCCTGGTTCCGTTGCCCATGCCAGGATACCGGGCAGCGCAATGGAGGACAGATATCCAGACTGGACCATCGGAGAGCATTTGTATTTCTCATTGGCGTGATGTTTCGATTTGATTAAAATTGCACGGTCCCATGACACCAGTGCAGCGCTCTATCAGCTTTTGTGGCCTCGGCACGGGTCCTTGTGTCACTGTGGACAGGACATGCACTGATCGAGCAGCGGATAGCAAGAGCTCAACGGAAGTATCGTAACGACCTATCGTGCGGGACATGGGAACCGAAAGCTCCATTTAAGTTGCTACCCTTTCAATAAGTGCTAATAGATTACCAGCTAGACCCTGCGCACTGCAAATCGGTTAAAACCGGTGTGAATGTAGGATAAATGCTTCTCTCTCTCACCCCTTTCTTTTGGGCGCATCATTTGTTGCCCCGGCTCTCAAATTACATTACGCTGATAGCGAATAGATATTGCGCATATCACGCCGTAAGCATCTCATTCCTCGTCCTTCTACTCCTCTTACGCTGCTCCTGTTCCTTCCAGCCCACCAAAAACCCTGCCCACCCATAATCAAACAACGCCAAACCGAATCGAAAACGCCCGCCGAGAACGGGTTTGGGTGGTTCATATCTAAATCGGTTCAGAATAAATTGAATTTCAAATGAAGAAACGGGCTCCGGAGTGGAGTCGCAGTCGCGCGGTGCCAGGTCGGTTGGATCCTGCAGCTCGATACCGATTCTCGATTGGTAGCAAAGTGACAGCGACGTGGTGGTGTCGCTAGGCGTTTAAATCGAAAATATATCTTTATATAGATGTATATTTTCCACCGAAAAAGCAGGCCGCCCACTAACCGCGATGCGGAGCGGTGCTGAGCCCGAAAACATCCCGCTGGGAACAGAAAATGAAGGGTAGACGGAGAGGGGTGGGCAGGGATGACTGGCTGATCTGCAGCACATCATTTTTCATCTGCTTTGCGAAAAGGGAACTTCCGGCAGCCTAGATTTGACACCAGTAGCAACACCAAACACGAACACACAGGCTAACCCCTTTATCCTTCGGCGTCGTACGGTCGCTCGATTGGGAATGGCAATGGGGTGGATGGGTTGAGGGAGGGGGGAATCCCTTCATCCCAAAAGCGTGCGCTTCCCGTTCACGCTCACGCTACTAAGCGGCTAGCAGCCCCCGGGAGGATGCTTTCGTCGATCGATATCACCTTTCAGCCTCGCCCTTTTGCTTCCCTTGGAAGAAGCGCATCCCCCATCGCTGGTGGGCTCAGAGAAGGATCTGAAGGATTTATGAAAAATTCAAATCCAATATTATTAAACTTTGAGGAGCAGGTGGCTCCGGGGGCCACGCCACCCTTTAGGAGAGGAGCTTATGTTATTGTGACCGAGACCAATAGCGCTCATGCGGTTCCGGTATTGTGTTCCAATCGCTCGCTCTCTCTCTTTGCTCGTTGGTTGTGCAGCATTGCCATTGCGATTGCCGATCCATTCTTTAGACGTTCGAAATTCGGAATTGCATCTCTTGACAAAAAGAGCAACAGCAACATCCAACCAATCCACAATCGACACAGTTCATTCCCTCCCTCTTCTCACACTCGTTTCCCATCACTCCCTTCCTTCCAGTGAAGAAAGGAAAACAAACATGGGCGCGTGTGTCCGTGTTGCTTGCTTGCTTGCTAGCTTGTCGTATCGTTTTATGAAATTTATTTTTCACTCCCCTTCACCACCAGCAGCAGCACCGTTACGCTAGCACACCTCACAGCGATACGGTGACTGTCATCGAGCGGCAAAAACGATTGGAAACCAACCCTCCCTGTGATGCACCCACATCAGCATATTCTCCCCAACGTACACACGTTTGGAGCTGCGCCAAAAACCCCCTCTTTCCCACCGCCCCAATTGATGCTGCTGTTCTCGGTGTTTCGCTGCATTCGCTTCTACCACCGGCGAGGATACCGGACGGAACGAATGGAACTCAGTATGTTACATCTCCGATGAGTTGTAATACATTTCCTATTAGCAACATGTCAGTCTCCGGCCCGGAAAGGGACACAAACGGGTGTGCGGTTTTGTATGGGCATGCACGGCGGAAACGGCAGCCAATTGGTAACGCGATTCAACATTGGCGCATGGAGCGCATGATGGAAAATGGTGGAACGTGAAGCCTTTTTTCTTGTTGCTTACAACATCATTCCATCGAGCACACATTTGGGCAATGAAGGAAAACTACGAACGGCACGGCGATGGCAGTGAATTCCTGGAACTTTCCTTTTACAACTCGCGCTTGCAAAGAACGTGAGTGGTTTAAATAGAACTCTCTATTCATGGCACACGACGCGACCCGGTTGACGGTTTGTTTTGTGCAGAGATTTCAACGAATTTCTAATTACCCAAAAGCAGCTGCAGCTTTTGAACGCGTGTCGGTGTCGCGTCATCGTGCTGCAATATGCAAACTCATTATGCATTATGATGATGGACGCTGCATTGGTGAGTGAGCAAATATTAAATTCATTTACCACCGCCGCGCCCCCCCCCCCCTCTGCATAACCTCTCGTTATGCATTGCGGAATATAATGGGACACTTTGGCCTCTAGCACCTGCACCAACTCTTCTAATATGTTGTCCATGTTAAAGGTAATGAAATGCTTTAATTAGATATTCATCGCTCGCCTTTGTCGTTACCTGGAATACACGCCAAACCAACATTCACCGACTGGTTCCCCGGGCGGGGAACATCATGATTCCGTAGCAAATGGCCACTTTCAAAAAGTGGTCAGATGAATGATTGCACTCTGTACATATACAGCACCACCGCCTTGCAGGCGCATGTGAGCTCCGCACTCTGGAACATGCGCTACGAACCAGCACTGTAGTTGGTTCATCTTTTTTTTTTTGTTTCCTTTTTGTTCCAGCACACAAGATAAATGATGTGCAGCGTAGCGTACCGGCTGCTGGTGCTGCAGTAGTAGCCAAGATCGACCGCTCGCTTGCTCGCTGTTCGGTGCGCACGGGAGTAGACCACAGAGAAACAGGAGGAAAACATAACTCCCACCTACACTGCTGGCTGTGGTTGGCACGCTAAAACGGATTAGTTCGTTACTGCCAGCATTCCATAACCGTGTATGTTGCACCATTTTACTCTCTGCCTCGCTCTCTCTCTCTCTCTCTCTCTCGCCGGTCGCTAGTTTATTTGTGGTTTTTTGTCTTCTCCGGAACCGTTTCGTTTCGTTTCGGTCCGAAGTTGATAAAACCCCTTAGCATTCCCGGGGTGCTTTGTGCTGGGAAAATAAACACACCGATGGAGAAAAGCATTCAGTCTCCGGTGGAGCCATCGACGGAATGGATTTGTTCCAAACCGGCACACCGGCCACAGGACCGCGGCCACGAACGCATCTGCTGCGGACTTTGCTGCTCCGAATGTGGACCCTGTGATCCCCGGGTCCTGTTGTCTGTGTATTTGGACAAACGACACGGCCGGTCTGTTCCTAAAAGAAGCGAGCGAAAACAAAACACAGCCCGAGTCAGCTTGAGCCCGGCAAACCCGGTGCCTGGGCTCTGGGAGTGGACGGAAATCTAATTTCCCGTTTCCAGGGTGTGGCTGTGCAAGTCTCAACTTCATCATCAACCACCGCCGGTGGAGGAAGAGAAGATGGGCCATGTGGTTCCCTCGATTCTCCCCCGGCGGGTGGTTGAGTTCGATGCGATTTGTTGTTGAAAGTTGTTTGCATTAAAATTCAATCAAGCGCGAGTAAACAAAATCGGGTCCAGGGAGAGGCATTCTCCAGCGAGGGCGAGGTCGACCACCATCTGGAGTTTTGGTCGGCCCATTGGGACAGCGATGTCTTGCAGTGGAGGTGGTGACCGGCCCAGTGAGCCGATGTTTATCTCCTACCAAGCCAGACTGTGTCACTCGCGACGGTGAGGGAGCCGTGAGCGGTGGGGGCATTGCATTAAAGTTAGGTTAAACAAAGGTGTAATGGGGTGTCCCGACTGTGCACTGTCCCTTGTTTGATCCGGTTTACACACTTTCCGGTTAACAGCCGTGTTCCATCGCATTCCGGGTCCGGTGATTTGGGTTGGGCCATTTTCTGGGGGACGGAGGGAAAGGTTTGGACATTTGAACTTTGGAGCACACTGGACACGGATTTTACTTATAGGGCAGACAGTCATGAAATATGGAAATGGGAACTGGCAAGTAATATGTCGATCATTGCAATGAACCAATGCGTATCGATTTGTTTCATCAATCAGCTATCAAGTGAATAATCCCACTAATTCTTGTTGCGAGTGTCTCGTACAGTCCAGACATTGGTTGGCAATAACTTGCTATTGATAGCAACACTTGGAGAGTGAATAATAAATTTCATTTGATGGATTGTAGATTTGGGAGGCCAATGTGCAATAAGCAATCGAAATCCATGCAGTAGTTAAAACGTCGTCTCCAATATTGGTCGTGAAAAGCAGATGCAAGCATGCTGAGCGGTCGGATGCTTATGTGGATATTTTGCAGTAGGTCTTATTTTCAACATCCACCGTGATGCGTGCAACTGTTACTCACCCTTATTGTTCTCGTACAGCATACTCTGCGGTCCACTACTCGTGTTGTTCCGAAGAATTATCATGCATTCAAGTGAAACAACCGAGATCACAGTGCGATGTGCTCAACATTTCTTCGAAGGCGGTTCAATCGCTGCCTCGTCCGCTTATGGATTTTGACCTGCTTATGCTGCAAATCGATCGCCAATCTATGCTGTATCCAGATGGTGAGATCACGCGAATGTTGAGCAGCATTACATGGCGCGCTACGTATGAGAAGTTCAAAGAAAAGGTTTTGCGCATTCCTGCAGACTGTCATTTGAAGGAAATCTTTGTGGATAATGCCAGACGATTGCGCACAATCAAGGTGTCGGGCACAAACAACGTGCTGAATGTGTTAAGAATAACAGAGAGTGCCATACGAAAGATACCAACCTCTCTGCAGCACCTGCAAAGTTTGAACAATTTGTTCATGGGCCGCGGTCTTCTGGATTCGTTTAATATTAATCCTCTTCACCGACTTCGCAATCTTACCCGTATTCACCTCAGTACTAATAAAATGCGCCGACTTGAGGTGAGTGACGATCGAAAGCTGACTATGCCCGTTCAGTATTTAGATTTGTCGACTAACCTGCTGGAGTACATCGATATGAAATTCGTTAAACCATTCCAATGGCTCCGCAGACTCGATTTGCGCGGCAATAAACTTAAGCAAATCCTAATGAACACGCCAGTTGTATTCCCATCGCTTGAGTATTTGAACCTGGCGTACAACGAATTGACGCAGGTGAACTTCTCCAACTGGGTTGCACCGAAGCTTGACACGTTACTGCTAGATGACAACCGTTTGATACGAGTACCGTTCGGGATTGGTCGATTTACGGATTTGGCTACGCTGCATTTCTCTGGCAACCAACTAACGACTCTAGACCTGCAACAGTTGGAAGGGCTTTTCAAACTAAAAACCTTCCATGTTGGGGAGAATCAATTGCATACAGTTCTCCCAGATTGCCAGCCCAGAGGACAAAACACTACTTGTCAGCAGATTTCGCTACCAGCTTTGAAAGAGCTTATGTTGGGTCAAAATTTTCTGACCAGCATCGATTTCAGCGCCTGTGACTTTCCTTCGCTGAATCGAATTGATTTGTTGAAAAATGGGCTGAAACGAATACTCAATCTGAACAAATTTTCCAAACTTAACTTTTTGGACATTCGGGGAAACGATATATACTGTTTAATCTTCAATCGTACGGACATAATTTACAATCTTTATTTGAATGCCCGGAAGTCAAACGGCAACAGTACTTGTCCCACGAACTCGTCGTTTCCGCACCCGTATGAGCCAGGAATAATATGTTGTAACCAATGAGGGCATCGTATAGAAAGCCAATAAGATGGACCCGGAAATTGTGTCTAATTTAATAATTCTTGATGAATAATGTATGCGAACAATCTTACATCTCTCTTACACTTGCACTTTCAATAAAATCATGCGTGAGCAACTACTAACACCCTTGCGTTGCATTCACGGAAAACTGTTTAGAGTTTAAGGCATGTTTATTTGCAAAAACGTGGTTAAAGGTTATTTTTTTTAAGTGAATACCATTTTAAACTGCAACTTGACAAGAACATTTGATTCTACTTTGGGAAAGATTTATTAACAACTTCATCATCGATGGCATCAAATTTTATCGCGGAAGGCGTTTTATCGAAAAGGTAAATTTACCGGTGATCATCGTAGCCGCGTGCTGGGTCATCAGAGAAATACAAACCAATATTTTTTTTTGTAAAATTACAAGTTTATTCAGGTGGCCCCAGCGATGTTTTGTTGAATTTCAAAATTTTTCGATTTTTGGTAGATTTTTAAAGTTGAGAAAGTGATCACACCGGGTTCGTTGCTTAAACGGGCAAGTCTTTTGATTCGAACCAAAAATGGTGCCCTTCTTTGCCGCGTGATGGGTCATCCGAGTCCAATTTTGTTCACAAATCAACCAAATTAATGTCGATAGATAGTCTTTCTTTGTGTGGATTGCTTCGTAACTCTTCAGTCCTTTCTGGCTTGGATATGAGTGTCACCTTCGGTGTGAAGCATATTTCCAAAATGATGTAACCCTCTGCTATCTCAGGTAGGTAAACGAATGTCCACGATGACATCAACGCGTACCACGACCACGTGTGCAGGTGTACAAGTGCAGTGCCGGGTCAACCAACCGCCATTTATCATCCGGCAGATAAAATAACGCAAACGTCAAGCAAATACCAGCGACGTGACTTTCGCACCTGCTGATGCTGCTTGCCTGGTGGTAAAATATGACATTTGCACCCCAGAGGTTGCGGCTGCACCAGCACCCCCATGGATTGCATGGAAGGACATTTTCATTTGGCGCAACCGATGCGGTTCCTCCCCATCGTGTTAAGCTTTCACTTCGCATGGTGAGCGCACATCCCATCGAGGTGTGTTCGTGACAATATAGGGGCTTCTACCTTTTATTGGTTT
Source organism: Anopheles aquasalis (assembly GCF_943734665.1). Classification (NCBI taxonomy): domain Eukaryota; kingdom Metazoa; phylum Arthropoda; class Insecta; order Diptera; family Culicidae; genus Anopheles; species Anopheles aquasalis. The sequence goes on along the minus strand of NC_064878.1, from coordinate 62,334,048 downwards.
CCATCCGTCCTGCGCTGGGCTTCGCTCGATTGGAAACTCCGGAAGAGGTCTAATTCGATATTTATTCTACCATGGCCTCGATGGGAGTGGGTGCAATCTTGCAAAAAGCATCCAACCGGATGGAGTCCATTTACCTTTGAACCTTCTCGGTCCGCTAGCTGTTCGTGTGTCGTTCATGCTTTTCTGGCTTCCCTTCCTGTGCCTGGGGGACTATTATAAATATATGAAACTCTAGAATTAATAAAATGTCCCTGCACCTTTGAAGACATTTTCATTTCTTCCGTTGGCGTCGTACCACGCTGGAACGCGGTTCCGGTTTCCAATGGTTCCACTCTGAATGGTCCGTTGGCTTGGCGCTGAGATTTGACCATTTAGTTCAAATAAATCTCTTCACTTTTCCCCCCGACTATCTCGTGGAACGGTGGTCCTAGGTCTGATTCTGGTCCATGGTCAACCCGCCCACCGGTTCTCGTTCCTTTCCGGGCTTTTCTTCTTTTCCCTTTTCCTTTCCCTTTTGTGCTTGTGAACCGGTGGCCTCGTTCATCCGGGCATTTTTTTTTATTTGGCCTCGATGGTTCCGTTGGGTACGGAACGGATTTTCAATTCACTTGGCTTGCGAGCATCCGCACCCCCTAACTCCTCCCCCACTAGGAATCTCATTCATTGACCCGGAAAGTGGATAGCAGTGAAATCGGTCGAGCTGCTGGAGCGGATTCGCTGCAAACCACCACCGTCCGCCATGAGACGCGAGGATAAATCTCTCCCACTGAAAAGGGGTCACTTCTGGGGGAAAAAACACCCCGGAAAGCCAAAATGGCTGCCGAAACCGGTGCTATAGGATTTTGTGAAGAGGATGGTGGGCCGTGGGTGGCTTTTTCGGGCACTCCATGAGTCACCCTGAGGCCAGTGGTCCTTTTTGGGGTGTTTTTTGGGGACGATAGTGCTTGGGACGTGTTTTTGGTGGGAAAAATGTTACGCGGAGGTCACGAAGCTCTCCAGAGGTCGCCCGAGAGAGCGAGAAAGCTCGAGAGGAGAAGGAATGAGTATGATTTATAGGGATTTATTAATTAAATGATTCCGGTCCAGTGCGGCGGCATCTTTTGGGACGCCGTCGTCGACCTACATCGTTGACAACTTCTTTCTCTTCTATTTCTCGTGGGTGCCTCGTTATCTTTCTTCTTACGAAGAACGCAAAGAACGCTGCAAATTGGAAAATAATTAATTCGGAAAGGGAAGTTCACGTGCCGTGGGCCTTTTATTCCGGGGGAGGTGGAGTGCAATGGAGGCGCCCTGGTACGTGATTCGCGCGAGAAACGACTTATTCGCGTTTTATGCTGTCCGATTATGGAATGCAATGGACATGCTAAACGGGTGTCTGTCGCGTGTGATGATAATATCCCACCCAGTAGCACCACCGATCCTATCAGGCATGCATTTTACGGCCACAACTGGCGTTGTTTGCCGGACGATAGCGCACCAGTTTGAAGTGCTAGATATGTGTGCTCTAGCCATTCGACCCCAGGCCAGGACAGTCATTATCGTGATGGCTAACGAGTTGGAACAAATCACGGCACTCGCACGCGGGGGCTTCGACTGGAGCGTGTGGTTCGACCGGTCATTTCGAGGCGAAGTCCATTGAAATTTAATTAAGGACGTGACCGACTCCGGCCGATATCCTCGAGTTAGCTATCAGACGCATTAGTGCGGCAGCGGGCGGTATCGAAGACCAAATGGCCGGCTGGCAAGCGCGTCCAGTCGAGATAACCGAGCCTGACAGAGCCGCTTGCCCGGGAGTCTCGTTGGTCATAAAATAGGACTTGATTCTCCGACGTCGGCTGCACGCTTCACCGGACACCACAACACAACTTTGTTGCCGGAAAAGTCACACCGGAGCTTATCGGGACCAGTCCCCTTTCTCCTCGTGGTGCGCCGCGGACCGGCTGACCTCATCGATGCGATCATCGCAACGCCCCCATAAAAGTTCATTCGATTACAACTCATTAAACAAACTTATCCGATGGGTTTTCTATAATCGGATCATGTAATGACTAAGTCTTTTTATTATTACGGGCAAGCTCATTAACAGGATTGACTTTGTGTCGCTCTTCATCTTGGTTGGTTGGTGGGCTGTTCCATGAACTGCTTGCCATTGAGACACTTTGAATCGACAGGATGTCTCTCGAAATATTCGAATCATGCAGCACGTGCCACGCGATAGGTCAGCATTAGAACTAGCCATTATGATTCATCATTCGAACTGCTGACACCATCAACAAGTCCGGTTCGGTCTAATGATTTTATTCACGGCAGTCGAGGGAAGAGATGTGTCCATTGACTGTCACAGTTTTATTGCGATATCATTCCTTTGGATTATACTTGTAATTATGAAGCAAGAAAGAACATGTCGATCGTTTCAATAAAGGAAAGTGTTTCGATTCATTTCACAACTAAGCCATCAAGTGAAATGACCTTTACCTGATTGCTAGCCTCTAGAAAAAAGTCTAGACAAGGTTCACTAATCACTAGCTCTTGGTAGCAACATCTAGCATGTGAATAATCGATGACACAAAATTGATGAAGCATAGATTGGAAGATGAAAGCATTATCAGCCAGTAAACTCCGTGCAGTGGTAGAGAAGTTGTCACTCGACACTGCGGTCGGAAAATACTTATCATGAAAAGCGATTGGATTCTTATTTGGATACTGTTCGGTAGGTCTTAGTCCCAGTATGCTCGTGTGCTCAGTGTTCAATTATTCAGTTTTGTTGTAGTTCATTTACTGTTGAAACAACCAAGTGCAAGTGCTTCATTTCAACGATTTCAATCTTTGAATGTATTAAAATGTATCTACAATCTTCTGCATTCCACTATGTTACATGTTTTCTGTGTGTTTGTAATTATGAAATAAGATGGATATTAATTTTCGGTCGATTATCGTGTACTGATTTATTTCATCAACCCCCACCCATTAACTATCTGCTACCGTATTGCACAGTCCTGGCATTATCCGGTAATCATTTTCACTTGGTAGCAACACTTGGAGAATGAATAATAGATCTCTTTAAGTGCAGCATAGATTTTTGGGGAACGTTTATGTAAGCGGAAAACTCTCGAAATTCATGCAGTAGTAGGAAAGTCGTCAATCGAAACATTGGTCGTGATAAAGGTACCATGCAAAGCGGGTGGATCCTTGTGTGGTTGCTTTCCGGTAGGTCTTGTTTCGTACATACTCAAAAATCCGTACAACTGCCATTCAGTTTCTATTGTTCTCCTAGCATACTCCTGGAGTTACCACGTTCGCATGTGCGAAGGATTATCGTGCGTTCAAGTAATACAACGAAAGTCCAATTGTGATGTTCTTAACATTTCTGCAGTTACTGCTCAATCGCTACCTCGTCCATCAACGAATTTTGACTTCCTAATGCTGCAAATTGATCAAGGATCTTTGCTGCACCCCGACGGTGAGGTCACGCGAATGTTGAGCAGCATTACATGGGGTACTACGTACGAGATGTACCACGACAAGATCTTGCGCATACCGGCGGACTGTCACTTGAAGGAAATCAATCTGAAATCCGCCCCGCTACTGCGAACAATCACGGTGTCGGGCACAAACAATGTGTTGAAGTCGTTGACAGTGCATAAGAGTGCCATGCGAAGGATAACACCCTCTCTGAAACACTTGCAACGGCTGGAGGTTTTGAATATACAATATAGTCTTCTAGATACCTTTAGCTTGGACCCTCTGCAAGGAATTAGCAACCTTACTGAGGTTGACTTGCAGCATAATTGGCTGCGTCGACTGGAGGTTAGTAAACGCCCAGAGTTGATGGTACCAATTGAGAAATTGGTGTTATCGTTCAACTTACTAGAGTTTATCGATATGGAGTTCTTCACACTGTTCACGATGCTTCGCGATCTCGATTTGCGACTGAATCGACTTATACAACTGAGCACTGTCGCAAATAATCCTGTAGTGTTACGATCGTTGTATCGTCTTAGTCTAAATCACAACCAACTGACGGTGCTGAATCTCACGAACTGGATTGCGCCACAGCTTGGCAAGCTGGAGCTGAACGGCAACCATTTGACGCAACTTCCGCTCGGAATTGGTCGGTTTGAAGATCTGGTTGAATTGGTTGTATCTTCCAATCAACTAACGACGCTCGATCTACATTCTTTGGTTAGCCTACGCAAACTAACCCTCTTGAATGTCAGTAACAATCGATTGCATACCATTCTACCAGATTGTCAATCGCAACAGAACACTTTCTGCCCGGCGGTTTCACTACCGGCGTTGGAAAGCTTAGCTTTAGATAACAATTTTCTGACCAGCATCGATTTCAGAGCCTGGGACTTTCCTTCACTAAAATCGTTTGAATTGTCTAAAAATCGGCTGAAACGTTTGCTCAACTTGAAAAGGTGGCCAAATCTGTTTCTGCTGAGAATCAGGGGCAACTGTATACGCTGTCAGGTTTTCAACGGCACAAAAGCGCATTACCCATATCTCTTCGATATCCAGGAGACAACCGACAACACTACTTGTCCGACAATCTCATCGTTTCCACACCCCCATGAGCCAGGAGTAATCTGTTGCAATGAGCAAGGACAGTAAAAGAAGCGATCAACTGAGTCTCATACTTGTTGTTGTATAATGTTTGTAAACAATCTTACATCTCTCTTACACCTGCACTTTCAATAAAATCACTCACGGAAATCAGTTTTATATTCAAGGCTTGTTTATTTCGCAAAGAACCACTAACTCGTGCATGTAACGGTAGGATTAATCCGAGTGACTCGTATCTGTAGACGGACGCTAGATAAAATGCATCGTTCCTCGTGATGCTGCAGAGAATGTTGCGTTTCATTTTTTGATCACCATCACGAGCACCTAGCTCGTCCTCGGTGGCCTACACTAATGAACATACACAGAGAGAACGGGAAAATGTAATTGACATTTTGTACCGGCAGCTGCTAGGTAAACTCAAAGGACACAACCGTCCAGGACCGTCGGTTCGCGATAGTAAGGGCGGTTATAAGCGCTGACCATCATCCTGCAATGACCATGGGCACGTGTATGAGGCAAACCACAAGCAATCACTTTTAATTATTCAACCGTGTCCTGCCACACAGCCAGCCACTGGAGCTCTGTCCACTGGCCAATGCTTTCCCTTTGCACTAGCAGCAGCAGCAGCAGCAGCAGCTACAGCAACATGACCTTAGGCCTACAGTATAGCAGCAATTACGGGACTCGCGGTCGCATATGATGATGATGATGAGCCTGCGGACTCACCATCAACGTCGCGATTCATCAGCCCACGGCTCCGAGTTACCGAGCAGCGCTTGACCATCTATCTTCTCATCCTCCATCACTGGGGAGGTCTCTGGTGTACCACGGATGTGACATCAAACCCTCCCCCCCTCCACTGATGGTCCCCTATGACAGCAACTGTCCATTTGACCGTACTCTAACGCTCAGTTTGTTCTTCTTTTCCTCCTCTTTCACCCCCCTCGCAGATGAACCTTCTGATACTGTCCTTCCTGGCGGTGGTGTCGCTGTCCCACTTCCCGGCGCAAACCTACGGCACACCGGCGGCAGCCGCCAACGGGGGCCACGATCCGAAGAAGTCAGTGGCGGCCGCCGAAGCCGCCCAACCCGTTCACGACAATGGGCTGAAGGAGATCTGGCAGGAGGACGACCGGGAAGTGCTGATCCGTAACGAGCGTGGCACCAAGAATGGTGGTGGTGGCGGCGGTGGAAGCAGCAGCACCGGTAAGAAAGAGCGTAAATCGGACAAACGGACCGGCCAGTCCAGCGGTGGTGCCGTGGCCTCCAAGGGTCACAAAAAGGTGAAACCGAACGAATCGAACCGCGATTCGGCTGCGAGTAAGTGATACCCATTCAAGCGGGGGGGCGGCTGCCAAGAGCGAGATGCCGGGTGAGATTCGGCCCCTCGAATCCTGGTGGACCGCTCGGTTCCTGGTGGACCGCTCTCCAACTACTCTACTACCGCACCTCTACTAACAACGTGTGCTGCGTGGCTTCTGCGTACTAATCCGATCGATCTCAAAAGATAAATCCTTCCCCCCCCCCCCTTTTTCACGCCAATTTATTAGAATGTTCTCGTGTGTACTTGTGTGTCCTGTACGTGTGGTAGGCGTGTGAATATTAACGCTCGGACAACCAGCCAGCGTTGCGGATGATTGGTTTCCATCGAGGCGGAACCGGAAACCATCCCAAACAATCAGCATCTCGACCACACCGAGCTCCGGGCCGAGCACCGCACCATTGACAGTTGTTGTGGCCACCCAAGGGCGGGGGGGTAGGCAGGCATGACGACGCTAATTAGACTCTCGAGCCGCAAACTCGAGGACGATACTGCCTGAATTCTCTCTCACTCGCTCGCTCGCCCTTCTCTGGCAAAGCATTTAGTGGTCCATCCGTTGGTCTTCCCTGCAGGACACTAAACAATCATGGTGGCACACATACACATTCTCTCGGTGTATGTGTGTTTAGGAAGCCTTATTTACCGGGCGGGTTCTCCTCATCCTGCCAAGCCAAGCGGCCTATAGTGTCGTCGTGAATAGGATGAATTTAATCAAAATTAGGGTTTGCGAATTGGTGTGCAAGTGTGGCCAAGTATTTGTAGCCTTTCCACCACATAGATAGGTAGAGAGAGAGAGAGAGAGAGAGAGAGAGAGAGAGAGCGAGAGAGAGCTGCTCTGGAGCACGTAGCTCCAGGACTGCAACATATTCATGCTTGCTGATCTCGCAGAGGAATACGTTTGAATCCCCTTTAGTGCGGATATCCCAGGGCATGCCGAAATGGGGGCACCACAATCCAATCACACCTCTATGGCCACCACCACCTCCTACGCTGGTGCATGCAAGGCAACTAGCAACATCTGCAGGATAACAATCTCGTGCTCCGCGCTGGAGCGAGGCAACATTGCTACCATCCTCCAGGACACGATGCACACGCTGTGTATGTTTGTGTGCAAACTACTAAACCCCCGGACCGATGCTGATTACGATTTTCATTTTTCATGCTTCCCCGGAATCCTCGTCCTCGGGTGCTTTGGTTTGATTTATTGTTATTTGTGTTTCGACGCTTGGTCCGGGTCCGGGTGTTTTGTGATGCAACGCCACGGGAAGTTTAAATGTCACTCGTGATGTCGTGATGTGGCGCGGAATGTCCCGTTTGTAGAGCCTTCCGGATGATGAATGTCCTTCATTTTTAACGATGAAAAGGTGCTCCGGTGAAGTCCAATAGACAAGTTGATTAGAGGTCAATAAATTTGGGGAGATGATTAGTTTTGTTGGTCAGACCATTAGCTGGACTATTCGAATGGAAGATGAGATGGAATCTCATTTGTCTTCTCTAATTTAAAATATTTAATGCACAGTATAGAAAGAACTGTATAGGAATGTGAAGATGAAGAAATGTTTATTTCTTCTACTATTTTTCTGCAAAACAAAGAAGCTCTTGGAAGAAGTAACTAACTCAACGCAATACTAATACAAAAAAGAACTCTATCTGATGTACTAGTGCACCACTTCCACTACAACTAACAATCGCATGTGTTTGAGTATTTTGTAATTTGGAATTAAGAGAATTTTTACTAACATTCTATGCTACGATTTGGTGTGTGTGCTTTGCTCATAATAATATAGTTTACTAACCCATTTTAAACCGCTACTAACAACCTACCAAGCCTCCTGAAGCATCATTCCATTAACTCTCTGTCGTCCCCGACTCTCCCCGCGTAGACTCGCAGTGCCGGTACAGCAAGGGACCGTGGACCGAGTGCGATGCCAAGACCAACACGCGCTCCCGAACGCTGTCGCTGAAGAAGGGTGAAACGTCTTGCGTCCAGACTCGCACCATCCAAAAGAAGTGCAAAAAAGGTACGATCGGTCGTCGGTCGAAACGAAGCGCTCCGTGGGCTAATCACGCGCCATGCCTCTCTCTCTTTTACAGCTTGCCGTTACGACAAGGG